>NC_037530.1:27561336-27571447 GCF_001531365.2 Cynara cardunculus var. scolymus
AAATTACAAAAAAAATGAGAACTTTTAAATAGTTGATTTGATATTAACATTGATATATATTTTTTTCAAATTTTTATGAAATCTTTAAGATTATATTTTATTCAAAAATAAAATCATTATTGTTTTCTTAAAAACACATAAAATCGTATTATAACATCGACAGAGACAAATAATAAAATAGAACATTAAAATCGGGATGTGTCTCGTTGCATTGTACGAGTACTCTTCTAGTTTACTTAAAATAATACGATATTGAAAATAGTAAAAATGTACATAATTCTACGTTAACTTTCTAAGATAGCATAAACCAAGCACAGAGTTATGTTAACTTTTTGAGATGGTAGAAGTCGAGCACAAGTTTGATCAACAATCATGTCGAGTGATATATCACATGCGATTGTGACCACATATTAATCATCCGAAAATCGAAATGCTACCATAAAAGTTAGTAAAGAAGCCCTAATATTAGCCAAGGAAGTTGATTAGTCTAATTATTGAGTTGAAATTGATAGTGAAATTGACGGGTTTTTTTTTACTTTCGGGTCAATTTGGGTTTTTCCGTGGGTCCGAGATTGATAGGTCGAGGTTTTATTTATTTAGTGTTGAACTCCAAAAATCATTTAATAATAGTTTGTGGGGTTTTTGATTTTGGCCAACAACTCTAAAATATATTAAAGTGACCACTAAGTTTCTTATAGAGGCTTCTTTTATCCAATTTAAAGCGGTTGAAGGTAAAGATTAAAGCTTGGAGGATTTCAAAATCGGCCTCAACCAGAGCCGAGAAGGCTTCTCTCACTGCTAAGGTCAACGATTTAGATTCGATTGCGGCTGCTGGTAACCTGAGTGTTGTTGAGACACAGACCAGAGTAGATACAATGAAGCGTATTCTGGAGATTGATGAAGCTGTCATTAGTGATCGCAGACAAAAGGCCAAAGCAAGGTGGACTCTCGAAGGAGATGAGAATTCTCGTTTCTTTCATGGTCTTCTTAGATGCAGACTTAGCAAGTTAAATATTCATGGTATCGGTGTAAATGGTAGATGGATTCGAGACCCTTTAGAATTGAAAAAAGCAGCTTTTGATTTCTTCAAAGAGAAATTTTTGGAAAATAAGGTGTGTAGGCCATCTTTCAAGAGCAACCATTTCAAAAGACTCTCGTTAAGTCAAAAGGAGATGCTCGAGCTTCCCTTCACTATTGAGGAAGTTAAAAACGCTGTTTGGGGATGCGGTAATGAGAAAGCGCCGGGGCTTGATGGTTATTCCTTTGCTTTCTTTAAAAAGTTTGGGATGTCATTGGCAAGGATGTTTTCAAAGCGGTCAAATCCTTCGAGGCCAACGCAGAAATTGGAAGGGGATGCAATGCTTCTTTCATTACTCTAGTTCCAAAGGTAAAGGACCCTTTGTATTTCAAAGACTATAGGATGATTAATCTTATTGGTTGTGTTTGTAAAATTGTCTCCAAGCTGCTGGCGGATAGACTAAAAAGGGTGTTGGATACGATTATCGGGAAGGAGCAATCGGCTTTTATTAAAGGCCAATGCATTCTGGATGGCCCACTAATCGTTAATGAGACTATCTCTTGGGCTAGGAAGGCAAAGCGTAAAGTGTTAATTTTTAAAGCTGATTTTGAGAAGGCTTTTGATAACTTGAACTGGGACTTTTTAGACGAGGTTATATGTCAAATGGAATTCAGTAATACTTGGAGAAAGTGGACTCGAGGAATTTTCTCTAACGCAATTGTCTCTATTCTTGTGAATGGAAGCCCAACTGAGGAGTTTATCATTGGAAAAAGGTGTGCGGCAAGGTGATCCTCTTGCCCCATTTTGTTTTATTATAGCTATGGAGGCTTTTAGGGTGGTTATGTATGAAGCTCGTATTAAAGGGGTTTTTAACGGGTTGTCTCTTCCCAGAGGTGGCCCTAGAATAGAGATTCTCCAATATGCTGATGATGCTCTATTTATGGGTGATTGGTCGTTAACGAATGGTCTAAATTTGATCTGTTTGCTCAGATGTTTTTATCTTTCATCGGGGTTGAAAATCAACTTGCAGAAAAGTTGTTTGTACGGTATTGGGTCGGGCACAGGTGAAGCTGAGCTGCTCACTCAAAGAATGAATTGTAAGCTTTCTTCTATTCCGTTCCAATACTTGGGTCTTCCGGTAGGTGCGCAGATGGGAAGGAGAAGTAGTTGGAATAAGTTAGTAGATAAATTCTAAGAGAAACTCTCCGCTTGGAAGGCCAAGTCTTTATCGTTTGGTGGTAGGAAGATACTGTGTAAATCAGTTCTTGGTAGTTTGGGAGTTTATCTTTCCTCTCTGTTTAAAGTCCCGGAAAATGTGCTTAACACCCCTGAAAGTCTTAGGAACCAATTCATTTGGGGCTGGACTGGACAAAGTAAGAAAATTATCTGGATTAAGTGGAAAGTTACTTGTAACAAAATGGATAAAGGTGATATTGGCATCGGTAGTTTGAAGGCGCTTAATTGGGGTCTTCTTGCTAAGTGGTGGTCGAGGTTTCTAAACGAAGAGCGCACTCTCTGGAGAGCTAGTATTAAGGCGTTTCATGGTGATAGAGGGGGTATTTTTTAGTGACGGTTGTAAGAAGTCGGGTGTATGGGGAGCTATTGCTAAATGGGATATTCTCATCCGTAAAGTTGGGCTGAATGTTAACAACTTCTGGTCGGTTGATACCAATAACGTTCGAAGATGGATTCTATCCGAGGACGGGGTATTCTCGGTCAAGACGTGTCGGGGTAAGATCGAGGAAGGTGTTTTACAATCCGATGGAAGGATAACGAAGTGGAACAAATTAGTGCTCGGTAAAGTGAATATGCTTATCTGGCGTCTTTCAAAATCTAGACTCCCCACTAGATATAATCTCTCCTTAAGAGGTGTCCGGGTGAGTTCGGTTCTTTGTCCTTGTTGCCTAAGTTAGCCGGAAACGGAAGTTCATCTCTTGTTTGGATGTTCGTCTACAAAGGTGATCAGTGCTTATGTAAAGAATTGGTGGTCGGGCTTTCCTTGCCAAGCTACCAATTTGGCGGAATTTTTTTCTGCAGCGCAATTTGCTTTCAAAGGGAAGAGGGTTAAGGAGGTGTTGGAAGTAATTCTCATGGCGTTCATTTGGGTGATTTGGACGAATCGAAATGCGCTTGTCTTCAACAAACCCATAAAAAGCCCGATGGTGATTTCCAAGGAGATCGTGCTCTTTTAGTATATAATTGGATTAGACTTAGATCGAAGTCTTGTCATACTCTTGATAGGAATGCTTGGTATATCAGCCCTTTAGCGGCTTTGTTGTAAGTGCTAGCATCTTGCTAGCCTCGGTGGTTTCTTAATAAATCTGTTGTTTCTCAAGAAAAAAAACAAGGCTTTGATTTTTAAGGTTTGGTCATAATAGTTTTCATAAAATAAGAGTAGATTACATAAATGGTCCTTATAATTTGTTGAAAAATTCAAAAATGATCCTTATTTTGAAAATAAGTTATAGAAATAGTCATTGGGGGTTTGCATTTGGCTTTGAAACCAGTTCCTAGGTCCAATTTTGTTACCTAATCATATGTTACAACCTCAATGTCCCTTTCATATAAGTAATGTTTTAGTCTTTTAACCTATTTTACTAATTTTCTTTTAGAAAATTAAAATTTTGCTTTATGCATACACACACACATATATACACATACACACAAAAAATACCCACAACCACAATCATTGACAACCACCGCCATCCACTGTTAACCATAACAAGAAATCAAAGTAGATGTATATGCATAAACAAAACCGGGTTGAAGAAGCAGTTGTACAAGCTATGTTGATCCATAAGATACAAATGCAGATCCGTTATTATCGAAGATGGGACAAATGACGCTGGGGATCGTGGTCCCCGACAAATTGATCTAGTGGGCGATGAACAATGGTGGTGCTCGCATCTACTCAATAAGGAACGTGGGTGGGTTAGGGGGGAGATTTATTGAACTATCTCGTGGTGTTGTTTGGATGTGGTGGTGTGGTGGTGGTGAAAGGAGGGAGTGGGGTTCAGTGGGACAAGAAACGGGTGGGGCTTCACCGGGAAAAAAAGAGGAGGGGATTTATATTTTAGATATTATATATATATATATATATATATATATATATATATAGTAGTTTCAGTAATAGAGTAAAAAAGAGTAAAATTCTCCTTATACAAGGGGCACATGTAGGCTCTAAAAACATATTGGGTAACTAAGTTACGGCTAGGGACAAGTATCAAAGAAAATGCATACCACAATAACTACGACTATAGTTTTTTTTTCTTTTAAAATAGAGATGACATTCGTAGTTTTCAACAAATCATAGGGACCATTTATGTAATTTACCCATAAAATGTGATAACCGGGTTGTTATTATAAAGTTTGTGGTTATTTTTGGATAAGTGATAAAAGTTGAGGGTGCATTTCAAAATTTTTGTTTAAAATATCTCAACATACACCGCCTCTTATTTAAAGCATATATGTTATCTTTTTTTTTTAAAGTGATAAGAATAGAAGAAAGTTGGTGGTTTGTTTTCAAAGAAAAATAGAAGGAAGAAAAAGATATCAACACGTGATTTTATCTGATAATTATTGTTGTTTAAATACTTTAATTTATTGTGTTTACAAGGTGAGTTTTACTTTAAAAGTATTATTCGATTTGCTTTTCATGAAGAAACCGCATGGTTTCATACTTAGGTATTTTATAATTATATGTTATTTATTAACATAAATTTGGGTTTGATATGTTATTATCAACTGATTGTAATAAGAATGACATAATCATGAATTGAGTATTATTTGGTAATAAGTATGACATAATCGGGGAGTTGTGTATTATTTGGTAATAAGGGTGGCATAATCAGGAGTTGGGTATACTGGGATAAGGGTGGCATAATCAGGAGTTGGGTATACTGGGATAAGGGTGACATAATCAATTTATGGAAATAATGATATTTGATCATTTGATACTGTTATTGCATCATTGTGATGCGAAAAGTTTGATTTAATCACAACAGTGTGATGCAATGAGTTGTGGATATCGCATCCTTGTGGTGCGACAAAGGGAGGTTATCACATAAGTTTGATGCAATGAGTTGTTTTATCGCATTCTTGAGGTGCGACACATGTGCTTATCGCATCAGTGTAGTGCAACAAGGGGTGGTTATCGCGTGTGCTTGATGTGATGAGTTGTCTTTGTCGCATCAGTTGAACACGACAAGTTGGGTTTATCACATTAGATGCGACAAAATGTGCTTATATATATGTTTGATACGACAAATTGGTGTATTATGAGTTTGAAGCGACAAATTGGTGTATTATGAGTTTGAGGCGACAAATTGTTTATTATATTATTTAATGTGATAAATGTATTTCTCTTATCTTTATTTATTTATTTTTTGATTAACCTGGATATCCAACCCTTTATGCGAGCCGACTAATCCCAAAGTAACCACATGCTTTGCAGATAGCCCAGAGTCACCGCATTTGAACCTCCGTGGCCACAAGGGGATTTTTATTCCTCCTTGGATTTGAACCTAGGACCTCCAGATACTTTTGACCTTTGGAGCCAAGCTCAAACCAATCAGGCACCACCCTTGTGGTTATTGTCTCATCTTTATGACGCGACCATAGAAGGTTTGTTGAAATAAATCTTATTTTTATGATATCTTTGATGAAGGGTTTTCAAAAAAGATGATTTGGTGATTTTCTTCATGTAATTGCACATAAGGAAACTATTCACTAGACCTTGTGGTTTAATTCTCATTTTATGTTTAAAAAATGTGCATTACAAGACGGATATCGGTGAAATATACAGGGAAGATAAAGATGTGAATGGAGATTATGATTGCTTCACATATGTGCATGTACTTGCAAATGTGTTATATACAAGTCATGTATTTGGTGTGGACGGAAAATTTACAACTACTTTTATATGTAGAAATTTGAATATATTAAAACTAATGTGTATATAAAATATGTGAATTTTATGCAAATATAAACTTAAGGTGTTGAGTCATTGTCGAAGAGAAGTCAAGTTGATATTGAAATAAAAGTATATTAGTAATAAATATTATTTTAATATATAACTAAAAGAAATAACTACACTTCCATTTGTATTAAAATAAAATAATCATAAATATGGATTCATGTTACATCAAAGATGAAAAAAAATGAGAAAAGGTGCCATCAAGTACAAAGGAAGGCACCCCTCTAAGTCTAAGGTGGAAAGGAAAGTGGTTTTAGTCTCATCATTACCACAAACGTCAATCAATGTGAAAAGGACATTCATGGAAATTCTCTCACTTAAAAAAAGAAGAGTAAATCCTCCTCTTTGTTATAACTTCTATTTTCGTCCCTAAATTTTATTTATTACCAAGTTACCCTTGTTGTATGTATTTCTTTTCTTTTCCGTCCCTCCTTACAGATATTAAGTGTCTCTCGTCAAGTACCGCCACGTATCCCTCACATAAGAGCAGTTTGATCTTTTTTCCTGTGTTTATTTCATTCAAGTAATGGACATGGAGCTCGTCATCTTTGGCCAAATTCCAATGCCCTTTCACTTGCTCTTTTTTCTTAACTCAAGAATGGTGTTTTGCAAGGGTGGCTCCAAAACCATCGAAGTGTCCATTTATTGGTTGGGTTGACCTACCAATAGGTCCTTGATCTGTGGAGGTTATTTCGGGTTCATTGAGGTGAACAGTTAATCTTGAAACAACTTTCAAACCTAGTGCAAATGAAGATCGTATTGAGACCCAGTTGGCCATATCACAGGTTCAATTAAGAAACAATAAAAATCTTGAAATTTTTGAAATATCGCAAAAGAAAGTAATTCTCATAAATTGTTCCAACAAAATAAAGCAATTCTTATAACATGTTCCAACAAAAGCTATAGCACAACATAATGACATACTTACATTACAATCAACACAAACATCAGTTAACCTGAAACAACACAAATATTAGTTTTCAACAAAAAAAATACCAAAATGATCTAACAAATTATCACAATGTTTTCAAAATGAGAATTTTCTTTCTGTATAGAGTCTGACCCTATCAAGCATAATAATATCAAGTGAGTACCTTTTATCAACATGTGAACCCGTTACATGTGCATACCATGACTCTTACCCTTGTCCCTTGCATGTTCTAGTTAGTGTTGTGCCCTTTATTCTTTCAATTGGCATAGGTGATTATTTTGTCAACCCTTAGTTGCTTAGATCCTTTCATAAATGACTCAATTCAGCTATAATTTTCCTTTTTCCTTTTCTAGTCTCCAACTTGTCTATGATGATGAGGTGGAGTGATTGTAGTTGTAAACGAATACCTAGGAGACATTCATCCAGGGACGGACCCAAATTTTTTTTTATACGGTGGCACTGTTTGAATTTCAGGAAAATATGGTAGCATATTCCAAAACGATACAGTAGCACCATTAACAAACCTAAAATTTTTACCCTTCGGTGGCGAAATAATAAGGTGGCACGTGCCACTCATGCCACCACACCAGGTCCACCCCTGCATTCATCTGCTGCCGATTGGTTCATTCTTGAATTCAACAACTAACAAGATGCACCCAACTTTCAGGTAAGCTCACTTAGTTGCCCTCCATAGAGTGATGTTTTTATATAGTTTATGCACATACGTTCACTAAATTTCACACTGTTATACACTTTCATTATGAATGACACAATTTAACTATTACAGCTTAATATGAAATATACTAACACTTCACATACCTTCACAAAATTTGATTAAATAACCTCTAGATGCGGAAAACAAAAAGATGAAAGTGTCACTCAATTCCTCTACAAAAAAATGCATTCGATGAGCTTCATTAGGCCAAAAGAGATAGATTGCTCGCTGCAAATGAGTTCTCAAGATTCTTACAATAAGGAGAAGTTATCACCAAACCCCCCCCCCCACACACACACACACATATAGGCAGGATCATACGAGAAGTCAACTTACGAAAATGTGAATAACAATCAGTGTTTATGGTCAATTAGCTCTC
Source organism: Cynara cardunculus var. scolymus (assembly GCF_001531365.2). Taxonomy (NCBI): domain Eukaryota; kingdom Viridiplantae; phylum Streptophyta; class Magnoliopsida; order Asterales; family Asteraceae; genus Cynara; species Cynara cardunculus. The sequence goes on from NC_037530.1 coordinate 27,569,355, forward strand.
AAGCACGGTTTAAGTTCTACTTCCTTACTCATTCAAGTCATTCCTTTGACCGAACCATAGGCCGAAAAGTCTTAACTACCACTTTATTGAATCTTATGGTTATGATTAACTTGACAAAAATAAATGAATAAGAGTATGAAACTAATTTGCACTTCAATGATTATTTAATAAAAAATTGGAATTCCTCAAAAATCTTATTATATCCCTAATTAAATTCATTTACTTTGGATTACAATTAATCCATAATTTTGTAATGATATTTTTTTTATAATTATTTTTTATTGTTTTATTAAATTTATGTGTGATAATATAGTTTTTAATGATTTTCATGTAATATATCAAATGATACTTGTATAATTTTTTTTAATTTTTCCTTGAGTTCATGTCTAATAATAAATGTGTCTATCAACAATATCACATATAACATATTATATTGTAAACCACATTAATATATCAACAAAATCACATGTGATTTATATAGAATAAAGATAAATGAAACACTAACAGTATCACATATGATATTATATAAAGTTATAAAAACACAAAAAAAAATCAACAATTTCACATGTGATATTACACAAAATCATTAACAACATTATATGTGATATTATACATAATAAAAACACAAGAAACATCAACAATATCACATGTAAGATACATTATACTATAGGTTAAACACAATAATCATTAGGAATTAATTCACAATGTGATATTATATAAAAAGATCATATAATAATAAAAATAAGTAAATGAAGGTAGATGAATATTTGTCAAATGCAGGTTTATACAAATGAATGAAGGCATATGTTCTCATGTTCGCACCAAAAATTCATTCACTCTCATACACACAATAAACACACAAGGTCATCCCTATTGGGGTGTCCATCCCCAATCCCCTCCACTCCCATGATGACAACATCGTTTAATTATTCCCCCTTCTTTGGTGAACATCATGCTCGCTATCTCTTCCTCCGGTGAATCCATCCCCCTACCCCTTCTCCTTCTGAAGTTGGTCTCTTGCCGACACGGCTTCTTTGCCTCCTTCCGAATGATACTTCCTCATCTGCATCCTATTTAAAACTTGACGTCATACTTAATTGTGATACCAACAAGCGTAACACCAATGAAGATGAAAACAACTGCAATCACTAATACCAATGGAGAATGCAACACCATACTTCCGCAGCCACCGATACCTAACCTACCACCACCAAATGAAGAGGAACACGACTATAATACCGATAGAGATAATAATCAGAATCCCTACCTGACCAATATTTCTTAGCACCACAGATAAAGCAGATATGCGATAATCAATAATATTAACAAATCAAATACAAATTAAAAACCCAAAAAAAAAATCATCAAATGATTTGGGTGGGAAAGGAAAACCCCATGTTCTAGATCTAGTTTTTGGCTGATCCTTTTATAAAATGTCATGTGAATCGAAGTGTCAAAATCGTGATGAAAAGATAGCACGGTGAGGAATGAAGGAATGATGCCAATGATGTTTATATCCTTGCTTTTACCAATTCTTATGTAGGTGAAACTTTAACTCTAATAAAAGAATAAATAAATGTAATAAATAAAATCATTTAAATAAAAAAAAACTTGACATATCATAATTATTGATATCATATCATTGTTTTAGAATATGACGTTATATTTTAGTTAGCGTTTACTTGATATATATAACGATTAGTAGGTTATTAGATAAATCAAGCCTTAAGCATATGATTTTTTTTTGTGCTAGAGCTTAAAGTAATAGAATTGTATCAAAACAACATTAATTTTAATTCGATATATATATATAAAATTAGTGGAATTGTGGAAACATATAATGATTTTAGTAAGAAATGATGAAAAGGTGGAAGAACAATCAATCTGGTTGGTCAACTTTGGCAAATCATTTCCACCATCATTACTCTTCATCTTTCAATAAAACTTTTGCTTCCTTGTTTGTTTAAGATTACAAATTTCATTGGCTTTTCTTCTTACAGAAACAACTAACTATTATATTCTTCTATATATATATATATATATATATATATATATATATATATATATATATATATATATATATATATATATAT
>NC_037530.1:27573717-27578782 GCF_001531365.2 Cynara cardunculus var. scolymus
ATTAAACAATTTCATGAAAAAATTTCATAAGATTAAACAATGAAATTGACAGATGAAGGTGGTTTGCACGGTTTACACAAATAAAGGCGGTTTTCATATGATCACTCCTATATATATATATATATATATATATATATATATATATATATATATATGAGATTAACTTGGATATTCAACCCGCTATGCGAGCCGATTAATCCCAGGATGATCACCAGCTTTGCAGGTAGCCCGGAGTCACCGCATTTGAACCTCCGTGACCACAAGGGGATTTTTGTTCCTTCTTGGATTTGAACCTGAGACCTTCAGGCACTTTTGACATTTGAAGTCAAGCTCAAACCAATCAGACACCACCCTTGTGGTTTGAAAAATATATTTTAAAAGCTATGATTAAGGGTCCATATAATTTGAAAAATGTCGAGTTATGACTCTAAATTTGGAAAACAATGTATCTATGTTTTTCTTTTTAATAATATGTTACTAAAAATAGACAATTTTATTTTTTATATTATAGATTATCATTAAATAGACTAGTTTCTAAACGATAGCGGATGAAATATGCATTTGAAAATATGTCTTTAGAACATAATATGTGTTGTTATATATGAAAAACACATCATAACATATTTCGTTATCCACTCCTTAAAAAGTCTGTCTAGGAATACCCTTTTCTTTTTTAATGTGACCTTTTTATTGGACAAAGGGCTATTAATATCAATACTAAATATATATTAAATATGGTTCTAAATAACTCCTTACGACCTTGTTATGGCGTATTATGTCTTTGAGGCTTGGCTTTATCGTCATGTTAACCCATGCGATTTCACTCTAATGCTTGACTTTTGTTATAACGTGTTACAGTATGGTTCTTCTTTCCTTTCTAATTTTATTACTTTCATATGAATTTAAATTGTTCTACAAGATTATTCAAAGCACTAACACACACAAGTAATATATATACGTATGCCGTCTTAGGTCACGTCTCGAAAAGCGCCATGGCCTCGTCGTAACGCGTAAGGCTTGAGGCTTGACCTCGCCATCGTACCACACCTCACGTCATTTATAGCTTTCATATTAAGACAGTTGAATATGAATTAAATGTATTTTGATGGATGAAAGGATTTCCTTGATTAATTGTTGATATACAATTAATTTTATGAAAAATATGAAATTTAATGGTTGTTTGTTTACCTATTAACAGTTTCATTAAGAGGCAACATATGAATCATTAAGAGATGAATCTTGTTTGGTAAAAAAAAGTCTGTCTCTTAATGGTTCTAAAACCCTCTGAATGATTTTGTATCATGGATCTCCCTTAACCATTAAGCGCACTAATTTCATTGTAAACAATTACCAAACAATTATATTTCATTTTGTACTATATCAAGAAAGCCTCTTAATCATTCTGACCACTTAATCATTCTGCACCAAATCATTCAGCAACTGACAAACAGTCCCTTAACTTTTAATAATATAGTGGCTCCACAAACACATGATGGTTACTCATTTATTGGTATAATACAGCAAATTGTATTCTTCAAACAAGAAATCTTGGGACCTCCACCTCCCATGGGTATTGGATGAAGTCCCTCTTTTAGGTTTATTATAATTATATCGTGCAAGAAAACAATTTTAATATATTCAACTTATAACTTTAAAAGATCACTTATATGGGTTCTATCTTTAGTGGCCAACACAAGACCCAGAACACTTATTTTCAGTAGAATTTAAGATGGGTATTGATTTGATTTGATGTTGGTTGTTTATGTTCATGTAGCTAAATACTTATACAATCAAACCAAATTGAAGTATACCTTTTGAATTATATATAGATCGAGTATACATAAATATATGACAAGATTATTATATACACCGATTAACAAGATTGATTATACTGTGAAACTTGAATAAAAAAGGGAGAAATAATTGAATTTCCGCCTAAAGTTGTAATATATTTAGTTTTAAGCTTGAATTTTTTCTTCGGTGGCAATGGAATTCTTACAATGAGCGATAGCAGCTTGAATGGCAGCTTGTAATTCTTCCATGGTGCTATCACTGGTTGTGCTTTTGGCTGGGCTCACGGTTCCTGAAGTAAGAAGTATTCCACTGTTGGCCGGAGAAGTCCTCATGGATGCCGGTGCTGAGAACTCCCCTCTCCTCCCACCACCTCTATTCATCTCCAACGGCAGACTACTTCTTCTGGAGCTCGGCAGGGTTCCGGAAAACGAATGTGGATGCGGGTTAAATTCAGTATTTGGCTTCTTCCCCTTTGGAAATGACAACAATGGCCTCACCATTTTCATATACCTCTTGATGAGTTGAGCCACCTCTAACTTGAGCTTCTTCTTGGAGTTATTGTTGTTTCTTTCTTTATCATCGTCTTCATGATCTCCATCTTTCTCATCAATGGATCCTTTTTTCCCTTTGGGTCGGCCAAAGAAGGAGAAAGATTTGGACTTTGGTCTGCTTGGATTGACATTGTTGCTGGGCAGGTTGAACTCCGAGAAGGTGTTCCGGTGGTGGTAATGGAAACTAGTGTTGCCAATGGGGTTATGTTGGTCCTTTAGGATGTCCTTCGTTGGGAGGGTAAAACTGTCCATTGAATTTGTCGACGAACGAGGGGATATGGGAAGGTGAGACAATAGATGGAGAGGAAGGAGATGGCCATGGAAGAAGATGTCATCCGCCGGAGAAAGGTCAATAGCCGTCAATTGCTCCGGCGGTGGTGTCATAGCGCTACGGTATTTTTGATTGTCACTATCGTCGTAACCACTGCCGGACTTATGCCCATCTTGTTTGGATTTCGATGGTGGATGTGGGTGGAGAGAGATGGTGAATGAGAATTCATGAGTTGGAGATGCTGCTGCCGATGGTGGAGATGTGGTGGCTGTTGGTGGTGCAGATGGATTCTGGATGTTTTCTTGTTTCTTCATATAACTTTGCTCGTTTTCTACTTTATCTCTCGTATTTACAACTTCCATGTTTCAGAACTTAAGTGTTGATAGTATGATCACCTACACAAAAGAGATAAGGAGAGAGAGAGAGAGAGAGAGATGTAAGAGAGTGTGTGTGTGTGTGTGTGTTGTGGCAGAGAGAATGAGAACAAGTATAGTTTGGTGCAGAATACTCGAGTCTTTTGTCCATATAAGAAAAGGGTGTGGTGGATTGAAGACCATCATGAGACAACCGGATCTAATCAAAAATCATTTTTTAAAAACAGTTTATGTCCTTTTCAATTTTACAGCTATAATAAAAACCAAAATGCCAACAAAATAATCAACTTCTCTAATCAAATCACATCTCTTTCCTTTATACCACAATAAACAAGACCCTAAATCACCAATTAAAACATGTAGCAGGCATACTACTGTGTCCGTAGTTACTTGAATGTACTTATGTGAGAATTTGCATACCGATGAGTATGTGTTTGTGTCCTCAATGCATACAGAGAGAGAAGAGAGTACATTTAGGACATCATGAGGAAGAGAAGGGAACCTGACGAGATTATGTACACTTGACGAGAACCCATAAAAATCTTGCCACGTACTCGACGTATGATGCCTTTCGTTACTTAAAAGAAGCAACGACTGCGATCTTTATAGCGACTTGTTTTCTCTTTCTATATGTGCAGTGGTTTCTTGATTCAATTATATGGTCTTTAGAGGACCCCGCACCAATTATGAATTGCTTGTAACATGGTTATCGTGGTTTTAATTTTTTTATGGCTTTTACTTGTTATTTGTGTAGTCACAATTAGGGTTTTCGTGGGTTGTTTTTGAGTTTGTTTAGTTTTATTATCTAAAATGTATCTAAAAATTCAGAATGATGAGATTGTTGTCAAGAAGGGTTAGAGAATGAGGAAAACAGATATATAAAGGTTAAGGAGCATCGGTTCCACGTATATTAATCAACCAAATCAACATCTTTCATATCTTTTTCCGTTTAGTGTTAAACCTCAAAACTTTCAAATAACTCAACGTCTTAACGTTAAAATAGGCTTTGGACGAAAAAATTAAATTAAAATAGACCTAAACTTTACCCTCTATATATTTATTAAAAACTTATTTTGTTGCTCCATTTTTGCATAGACGGACCTATAGGGGTGGTTACATGGCAAGTGCCACCGTATTGTTCCTCCGTGGTAAGGTAAAAAAATTAGATTCGTGAAAGGTGCAACCGTTTTATTCTAAAAGGTGCAACCGTTTTATATGATGCCAGCGTATCCAAAAATTCTTGAGTCTGTCCCTGATTTTTGTAAGATTTATGTTTTCCACAAAAAATTCCAATAAACCACAATTTCTAATACATTAACAATTTATACTTAATATTTGAAAATAAATGAGTGCATGTTACGTTATAAACGTGTTTTCAACATACCTAACACCCGTTGATTTTTATGTAACATGTTCTATATAATCAATAATTACATACCTCTTCGCAACCAGATATTTATGTTATCAGTAATTATCAAATCTATTTATTATCGGTTTAAATAATATGAAATAGAAAAAAACTGAATATAAATAAAAGGGAAATAAATCCATCATTATATTAAATTAAGTACATCTTATTATATTTATTTGACATATATTCTATTTAAAATAATGATGATGACGACATATTAAAATAAAAAACGACATAAAGGTTTACGATAAGAATCTATTTTCCAACTTCTATTTTTGCACGAAACCCAGTTCGATAGGACTCTGAATCTTGGTTTTTTATTCCATTTTTAAATTTTATTCTTCAATCTGCATAGAATTTCGAGTAGTCCAACCTTCTGACACCAAATCACTTTAATCTTTCATTTTGAAAAGGGGGTGGCTAATGGCACCCCTATTCTTTGCTAATGCCACCCCTAATCCTCTATGTAATCATTTTTTTTGTTTCTTTTTTGTGTTTTTGTCCTTTTCTTGTCTTGTCTTTTCTTTTTATATTAATTTCATTTTATTTAGTTTATTTAAATATAAATATATATATATATATTATTATTATAAATATTATTTATCACCTTGTAAAATTTTTATTATTACTAAAAAATATTAATTTTTTATCATAATTTCTATAA
>NC_037530.1:27579617-27583425 GCF_001531365.2 Cynara cardunculus var. scolymus
ATAAAATCAAAATTATAAAATAATAAAGTAACATAAAATAATAAAATAATATATATATATTTTTAATATATATAAAATAAAACAAAATTAATAAAATATAAATATATAATTAATTGATTTGATGTTTATGACAAAAAATGATTGACACAATTTTCAAAACAATCAACACCCCCTATTAAGGGGTGCCATTAGCACTCCCCTTTGAAAAACACATTCTATAAAATATAACAAAAATTGATTCCAATAAAACATATTTTGTTTACCTTCTAATAGTTTCATTAAATGGCAAATTCTAAATCTTTAAGAGATGAGTTTTGTTTAAAAAAAAAGTTTGTATCCTAATAGTTCTAAAACCCTCTGAATGAGATTGTATCATTAGTCTTCCTTAATCATTCAACGCCCAAATTTCATTGTAAATAATTACCAAACAATTATATTTTATTTTGCACTATATCATGAGTGCCTCTTAATCATTATGACTAGTTAATCATTCTACACTAAACTATTTAGCAACTGCCAGCCTTAAATCATGATTATAACTTATAGCAAAGTTTGATTCAATATAATACATTATTTTTCCTTAATTAATGTAATAAACTTCCAGTCTTTCATGATTTTAAAAATCAATTTTCAAACTGAGTGAAAGTAAAAACTGAATTAAGATTTTAAGATTTTAATCCAAAAATAATACAATTTCAATTGATGATAAAAAGTGAAGTCGTTATGAATCGGTTACTTGTATTACTTGTATATTACAAGTTCATGCATTGACGGTATGTACTATACAATTAGTCCACTATCGTTGCCTCGCCAACCATCCTTCTCTGGTCCTCTCCTGCCTATGCATCATCGAACCCACACCTTCATGTGTTTTTTAAAGTATATAATATTTATATACGACAAATGCAACAAATAAACTTATATACACAGCCTCTTCATCTTTGGAGAGATTTAAACCCCTACTTCATGTTAATGTTCACTTTGATGTCATTATCATTCTAAATGTTCTTTTTACTCGGTTTTTGTTTATATACTTTGACCATCGAATTTAACGTTAAATATTTCAAGTCTTAAGATTTTTTTTTTATTTTGACTATTTGACGAATATAAATCAAGAATAATTGTCAATTTTTGTTATGATGAAAGAATTTTATGCAAATAAAGCCAATTGTATATTTGAGTGGCTCATTTTAAACTATTTATAATTGAATGGCCAAAATAAGATTTTTATATTTTGACTAAACTAGTATGTTGTTTTTGAAATATGAAATATGAAATTATTTTAAGCCATTTCCTATATTTATCATTTTTAATGGCTCCAGATTATTTGTGGTTGTTCGAGAATTAACCGATGCATACAAACTGGTTCGGAAATCCACTCTTAACAAAAAGAAAACTATATACATAACTACATAAGATTAATTATATAATTTTGTTTTTAATGTTTTTACTAATAATAAATGATTAACGTGGAATGACATAATTTATTTATCATTCTAATGGCATTACAAAACACAAACACAAACTTTCACGATAATGACTCTCTAGCCAAACCACCCTGGTTTATGAAAGACAATTTCAGTCTCTGGAAGAATCGGATGTCTCTTTTCTTAGAAGGTGTGGATCCTGAGATTTCATACTATATTGAAAATGGATCATATGTTCCATTTGCAATTTCTCCAGCAGTTCCTGCTACTGCTACGACTGCAGCCATTCCTGAAAGACAGATTCTGAAACTACCTATCAATGGAGTGACGAAGACAACAAGAAAATGACTTTAGATACTAGATCTAGATCTATAATAGTCATGTCTCTTCCTGACGAGGTTTATCACTTTGTTATGAAGTTAAAAACCTTGAAAACCATGTGGAACACTCTTTGTGTTCAATATGAAGGTACTTCTGAAGTGCAATAATCGAGGAAGATAAATTTAATAAGACAATATGAAAGTTTTCTCTGTGAAAAATATGAATCGTTATCTGAAGTACATCAATGTTTTAATTGTCTTCTTATTGATTTAAGGACAGTTGAAAAAGAATATTCCAACTCTAAGACCCTGGCAAAGTTCTTAGAATGTTTGCCAGAATCATGGGATAATTATACCATGTATCTCAAGATGTCTAAGGATATGCCCTCCCTTTCTCTTAGCTCTCTTTATGAGATATTGCGTAATTATGAGCAATCCCGTCAGCTGAAGAAGAATCTTCTTAAAGATTCCAGAGAAATAAAAAGCTTTCATTTAGCTTTGATCTCTGAAAACCCTTTAGTTGATCCTTCTATTTCTTCTGCTCCTTCTTCTTCTCTTGTTATCACTGAGTTAGATCATTCTAGCTTTGAAGACTTAACAAATGCTGATTTATCAGAGTTTGATGAGTCACTGGACCTCCTTATAAACTCTTTTAGAAGGTTTGCCAGAAAAAGTAATTTTCGTAGATTTTCTTCTTTGACTACCACTGACAAGCCAAAGTCAAATCCTATTGACAAGGCCTCAGCTAACTGCTTTAACTGTCAACGCAAAGAACACTTTGCAAGTGAGTGCAGGTCAAAGAAAGCTGTGAAGCCATCTTCAAACATCTCATCCCCCTTCAGACCTAAAAATGACAAATACTATAAATTGAAAGAGAAGTACAAGAAGATGAAGAATCTCCAGCGTAAAGGCAATGGTCTTATCGCTGAAGACATGATTGGGCTGATTCATCTGAAGAATCATCCTCAGATGAGGAAGACACAACTTATCTCTGTCTTATGACCAAGGATGTCAAGGATGAACCATCTGAGACATCATCCTCTAGTAATCCCTCTCCATCAACCTCTACTAAAAATGAATAAAACCCATTAAGACCCATTAAAAACAAATAAAGCTCACTAAGACTTAATAAAATGGATTGAAACCCAATAAAACCGAATAAAGCCTAATAACACCCATTAAGCCCAGTAAAACTGAATAAAGCCAATAAAATAGATTAAGGCCCAATAAAAACGAATAAAGTCCATTAAAATCCAATAAAATTGAATAAAACCCAATAAATGGATTGAGATCTAATAAAACCGAATAAATCACAATAAAGCCCATTAAGGCCCAATAAAAACGAATAAAGCTCAATAAACCCGTTAAGGCCCAATAAAATTGAATAAAACCAAATAAATGAATTAAGGCCAATAAAAACTGAATAAAGCCCAATAAACATATGAGAAGAGAGGTTGAAAGCTTGAAACAAAGAAAGGGGGAAAGACAATAAGAAATATTCAAGATAAAGGGGCGCTTTAACCATTCAACCATGGATGCAAAGAAACTCAGCGCTTTGCGAGCGTGTATAGTTCGACACCTTTATATAAACATATATGTGTTATACGTACACCTACATATAAACATGTGTACATATACATATGACACCTACATATAAACATGTGTACATATAACATATGTTTATATGTAGGTGTCATATGTATACATGTATATGTATTATATGTATATATGTGTTTATGTGTAGGTGTCATATGTATATATGTATGTGTTTATGTGTAAATCTCATATGTATACATGTATGTGTTTATGTGTAAGTGTCATATGTATACATGTAGGTGTCATATGTTTATTGGGCTTTATTTAGTTTTATTGGGCTTTGTTGATCCTCTCTCTCAGTGATTTGATGATAATCCCTTTTTCCTTTCGATGTATTTTTGTGATTCTGTACTTTCAGTTYCAKYGATCAATACACTGAGCATGTTCAGTGATCGCTGAAGAACTCGCATTGTAATTCATTCAGAGACAACGATACTTCAAGAAAACAACACTCACACCAAAGAT
>NC_037530.1:27583525-27584569 GCF_001531365.2 Cynara cardunculus var. scolymus
CCACTCAGTTGGTTCTCAACAACCAACTGTTTCAATTTCTCACGGGGATTTAGCACATATGCTAACTACTTCTCATTCGGAGAATGTAGTTATTGAAACAAGTAGGYCRCTGCCCCAGCCTACGACTTCGATTCTGTGCACCTCGAGTTTAGAGCCCATACACATAGGTACACAAGAGTCAGGAGCATTTGTTGTTCCAAGTGCAGTTCTTAGTGAACTAGCCGGAACGACCGGAGTGATGTCATTTGACATTTCACGAAGACAGGTCGGAAGTCCTACCAATGCTAACATTACGCTAACATTGAACGTAGGCACAGTAGTTTACTCAACTGTTGTTTCAACTGGTAATCTAAGTGATCCAGGTGTGATTTTACCTGACTTTGTGTCACGGGAATATTTGGACGGCGCCCTAAAGGCTGTTCAAGAGAACATTGATGCACAAATTGCTAGTCTGAAGAGGTTGCTTAAAAGGAAAGAGCAAGTTGTTGAAGAGCCACCTTCTGTGCCATCACCACCACCTGTACCAGAACCATCAGTACCGGAACTATCGGTGGACGAGCTGAAATCGTTACTTTACGCTAAATTGATGGCTGCTCAAAGCGAAGATGCCGAAGATGCAGACTTGGTCGACCTTCTTCGTCAACAAAATGATGCTAACCCAGTAATTCGAGCCTCAGAGTTTTTGACTTTTCAGGATGTGATTAGTGCTAATCTATCTAAAGTTAGTCACTTGATTACATCTAATACTCTTGATTTGAAACGTTCAATAGATGCTCTTGCCGAAAGAGTGTCTATACTTGAAGAATCTTGCAAGTCTCAAGCCAAATCTCTTAAACAAAGACTTGACGATCAGGATGATCCTGATAGTCATGAGGGGGAGAGGAAAAAGCAGAGATTGGCTGAGACATCTGCATAAGGAGTAAGAGTGGGTGAAGAGTCAATTCCTCAGGATGTAAACGTTGAATGTTCTGCCCCGAAGACTGTACAAGAAATAATAAATGAGGCTATCGTGGTTGAAGAGGAAGAAGTGGGGGCAAGTCCAAC
>NC_037530.1:27585854-27588275 GCF_001531365.2 Cynara cardunculus var. scolymus
CTGAAATCAAGATTTGGCTGATGTAATTCTCTCTCTCTCCAATCTAATCATTGCTTACATCATTCTTAATGTTCATCATTGTTCATATCAATCTATGAAGATCACATCAAGATTTGTATGAAATCTGGACTCCACATCGTCGCCCTCCGTCTCCCTTCGTCTCCGTCGCCGTCGCCCTTCGTCATCGTCGCCTTTCGTCGCCGTCGCCCTTCGTCTCCGTCGCCCGTCGCCGTCGCCTTTCGTCTCCGTCGCCGCCTCCGTCGGTGGTCGTCGCTCACCGTCGTCGTCGCCCACTGCCTTCTCCCATCACTCAACAGGTAAATTCCTTTTCGCCTAAACTATGAACACAGATTAGGTTAAATCCTTCAATTTTGACAGATTAGGTTGAATATACATTTTGACAGATTAGGTTGAATATACATTTTGACAGATTAGGTTGAATATACAGATTAGGTTCAATTTTGCTGTAGTTCTCGATAATTTTGCTGTAGTTCTTGATAATTTTGCTGTAGTTCTCGATAATTTGTTGTAGTTCTCGATAATTGTCAATTGAGTAAGGAGACCCAATACTACAAATCCTACAAACCAAACAGAGGATGGATTTGAAATCCAATCCAATCCAAATCCCTCCTGGGAATCCAAATCCCTCAAAAACATTCATGTAAACCAAACGCACCCTAAGAATATTTTGGTCAATTTATTTTTTAATCAAAAATTATTTTATTCTAGAGCACCATTTAGAAGTTGTCATGTCTCTCCATCATCCCTCCTATATAATTCTTCCCCTCTCATGACCGTCTCCTTCTCTCCCCACCTCTCTTCCAAAACTCTGCCTGTAAAGAAAACCTTATCAATCGTTCTTGATATGATTTCATTTGAGAAATAGGAGTTCACTACGATCTGATTTCAATTAAAAAATAGGAGTTCAAGATAGAATATTTCAGTTGAGAAACAAGAGTCTTTGTCTTTGAACCACAAACAACTGAAAATTGCCGCTTGGTGCCATTTTCTTTAGAAAATTCAGAAGGATATTGGGCCAAAACAAATCAAGAACCCAAGAATTTTTTTTTGTTTAGTTATGAATGCACATTTGATGAAGCTTAAAGGTGGGTGTTGATAGGGATTACAGATAGAGAAGAGATGAGGAGGACGATATGGATTGTTTGAGATTAAATTTGCCATTGACGAAGCTTGAAGCTTTGATTAGGCTATTTTATTGGTGTTATAGAGGGAAGGAGTTCTCAGGAATTACATTACTGTTGTGAGTATGATGCTAGTATGTTCAGATTGAAGCCTTTATGCTTTGAAGATGAAAGATGTACCCTATTTTATACCAAATTGAGTTACATACATCCTTAGTATGTGTCGTATATGTTGGGGGGAAGGGAGTTGCAGGTGCCCATGTGGGGTTAGGACATGTTTGTGGCGGTTCTATATAATACAAAAACGAGGGTAAAAATGAGGTGGGGTGGGGATGGGGGTTCTATGGCGGTGGAGTTGTGTTGTCGGATGAGGAGGAAGTCGGAGAACAGCCATTACCGTGGGGAATAAGGGTGTGGCAAGTGGCAATACAATATATGGGGGAGGTTCAATTGAAAACCTAAGTTTCTTTATAAATCAAGGGATGAAGGAGATCACGCCACGTTTCCTATATAATCACAAGTTATTCACAGGGGCGGCCCAGGTAGAGTGGGAGATGAGCAAAGGCCTAGGATTGCGCATCCCGTTAGGACATCATAGCACAATGTACTTTTAGCTTATAGTAGGTTCAAGTTCCAATTTTTTTTAAAAAGTTACCTGACTTTCTCCGTGACTCTTTATCGACCGCATCCCTTGATTACTCAAACAATTAATGATGCTTCTGTTGATCCTCTCTCTCAGTGATTTGATGATAATCCCTTTTCACCTATACGTTGTATTTATGTTTCTGTATTTTCAGTTCCAGCGATCTTCACTGAGTATGTTCAGTGATCGTTGAAGAACTTGCATTGTAAATCTATCAGAGACATCAATACTTCAAGAAGACTACACTCACACCAAAGAACCTTCAGCAAACGTCGAAGACTGAAACTGAGGATTAGAGACCGGCGAGTACGTGATCTGAAGTGGTACTCAGTGATTACAAGCCTGTCTACACACGTGTGAAGACTGTTCTAGCTTCAACGAATGATGATGAGACCTTCAGGTCATTCCAGCATTCAGCGATCAAAGTGAGCTTACTTAGCACGATTGTTGTTGTCTTGTCCTTATGCACACAAAGGACAAAACCCATACCCTTACAAAAGTTAGTACGATACGGAGCCGACTAGTCGACTATTTGTCCACCAACTTTAAGTAAGGATGTCTACTCAGAAATAGTGTTTTTGTACTATTCACTGTAGCGAAGGACAAGCCTTCCTCTTAAGGCTTGACACGCACTCT
>NC_037530.1:27589475-27591082 GCF_001531365.2 Cynara cardunculus var. scolymus
TTGTAAAAGAATCCAGGGAAATGAAAAGCTCTCCTTTAGCTTTGATCTCTGAAGCTTCTTCAGTTTAAACTTCTACCCCTTTTGTTTTTTCTCTTCCTCCCGTGGTCATCACGGAGATAGATTCTTCTGAGGACATTCCAGAATCTGATTTAACAGATTTTGATGAGTCCCTGGCACTCCTGACAAAGTCATTTAGGAGGTTCGCCAGCAAGATCAACTTGCACAGATCTTCTCAGCTATCCTTCAGGGAGAAGCCAAAGTCTGAAAGTATAGACAAGGCTTCAGCTGTTTGCTACAACTGTCACCGGCCCGGACATTTTGCAGGTGAATGCAGATCAAAGAAGACTTCGACGCCATCTTCTAAACCTCCCTCCTCCTTCAGGACCAAATATGAAAAATACTTAAAACTGAAGGAGAAATACAAGAAGATGAAGAACAACCAGCGAAAGGCTAAAGGCCTTATTGCTGAAGAGCATGACTGGGCTGAATCATCTGATGAATCATCTTTTGAGGAAGAGGATAAAGCCTACGTTTGCTTGATGGCCATTGATGCTGATGAAGGATTTTCTGAAGCGTCTACCTCCTCTGAGCCATCTACTTCTTCTACTCAGGTATGCTTCCTTAATGATCCCTCTTCCTCTTCTAGTCTTTTTGCACTGGATACGCTGACGGTTGACCTTTACAATGCCCTCAATGGAAAATCAAAAGCTGAGATGCTTAATGTTGATCTTCAAGAGCAATTGAAGATTTGTCATTTTAAGATCAAAAAAATGACCTCTGTTGAGGAAAATCTTAAAGATCAGGTTATTGTAAACCAAGCCATCACTGTTCAACGTGAGAAAGCTGTCGCTGAGCGTGAGGGGGCAGTCGCTGAGCGTGAGCGAGCAATTACTGAACTCAAGGCTGAGAAAGCTACCATTAAAGGGTGGTACAAAGCTTCCCTCAAGGCCTCTGAGATCATTAACGCTCAGATCCCATCCAAGAAAACGACTGGTCTAGGATTCTCCCATGATCAGGAAGAATGTGTTAAAGACAGGTCCATGCTTAAATTTGGTACCTTTGTCTCTTCTATTCTTAACACTTCTTCCTCCCAGTCCTCTTCTTTTACTGAGAGTCGTCTTGAAGGAACTCCTTTGAGTTCTGGGTGCAAAGACAAAGGTAAATCCACTGTCACAACATTCCGTCCTAAGAAGTCTAACAAGTCTAATAGACCTAAATCTATTCCTTCAACTTGTAAAACTTCTTCTTCTTCAGGGACTAGGAAATCTGAATCGCATCAGAAATCTAAGTCACAGCTCAAGGTGAACTTTTCACCTAAGGAATCCAATTCCTCAAAGGTTCCTCCAAGAACCAATGAGAAGGGAGTCCTTGGAGCTGGTCCCACTTTTAGTCTGACACTTCCTGACCCTAAAGCTACTCCTAGTTTTAGGAAGTGTAAACACTATGGTGAAAGAACACATGTTGCCAGTAAGTGTCCTTCTGCCGCCAAAGCTGGTTCACCAGCTTTGAGCAAGAAAGTAACCAAGGCTGAGAAATCAACTAAAGTGAAATCATCCACAAAGGCTACTCTTGCGGTCAAGGTGAAGAAAACCGTTGAAGCCTTTTCT
>NC_037530.1:27592469-27593365 GCF_001531365.2 Cynara cardunculus var. scolymus
AGAACTCCTCAGCAGAATGGGGTCGCTAAAAGAATAAATTGAACAATCATCGAAGCTGCTCGATCAATGCTCAGCGAATCCTATCTATAACTCAATTCTGGGCTGAAGCTGTCAACACTTCTTGTTTCACTCAAAACCGATCGCTGATCGTAAAAAGATTCAAGAAGACGGCCTATGAACTCTTCCATGGACGAAAGCCCTCTATAAGCTTTCTTCACATATTTGGTTGTACTTGTTACATTCTCAACAACCGCGACCAACTTGGAAAGTTCGATCCCAAAGCTGATGAAGGAATTTTTCTTGGATATTCTTCTATATCCAAAGCCTTCAGAGWATTCAACAAACGAAGACAGACAATAGAGGAATCTATTCATGTCACTTTTAACGAATCTCAGTCAGCTAATTCAAAACCCATCTCATTTGATGAGAATGAATTAGAGAACTAGATGATATCTCACTACGGACTATCTAAAGTTTCCTACAGTGCTCCTCTTAACACTGAATCTCCAGAAGCTAAAGATGATCCACCCAGTTGCAGCTAATCACTCCAATGTATCTTCTTCAAAGATCGCTGCAGTGCCCATTAGTTGTGTACCTCCTTCTACTTCAAACACTGATCAATCAGTGAATGAAATGCCTTCAGTTTCTGAACCTCTTTCAGTTGCTGAATCTRAGACTCCTTTGGCAATAGTCCCTATTACTGAAGAAACTGCTGCTGAAGTCTCATCTTCCATACCTGAACTCTCCTATTCAGATGAAGCTTTTTTACCGGCTCAGCGATAGACTACAAGCCATCCAATTCATCAAATTCTTGGTAGATGCAGGTATCAAGACACGTCGAGGTCTAGGTAATATATGTCTCTTTGTCAACTTTCTTTCTTTAGTTGAACCCAAGA
>NC_037530.1:27594855-27596484 GCF_001531365.2 Cynara cardunculus var. scolymus
TTTAACACTGAACTCTTGAGTAAATATATCTACTCTTTAAGGTATGATTACTCTTCTCTTTTCAACTTAAGACTTTCACTGAAAACTTTCTCTTTTTCAGTGATAAAATGTTTTAAAAGGCGATCTCAGTGATTCTAAACACTCACCACATCTTAAAGTATATCTTTATACTTATCTTATAAATCTAAAACATCACTGAAACTTTTCTTCAGTGATCAAAAAAAAATTTAAATGCCAGTTTCAGTGACTCTCTTCACTAAAACATGACGTCTTAAAACTATCACTGAATATTTTCTCTTTTTCAGTGATAAATTGTTTTAAATAGAGTTTTCAGTACTTTTTAACTGAATGATTATTCATATTCTTGAAAACTATTTTTTTTTAAAAGAAAATAATAAATGCATCGTCTTTATGACGACATTCTCTGTTTACTATGAGCGATGCTTTGAGACGCGCAAAATGACATGTTATTACGCTACCTCATTAAATGTCATCCAATCGTGGATGAGAACGTGACATATTTTTCTTCAGGACCACTTTCCCGAACCGTCGTCTTTTTCTCTCTCATATTTCTTCTCTCTCCTCTTACCTATAAATATGAGATTTCTTCTTCACTTTTCTCTTTACGCTTTCAAAATCTTTAGACGAACTTCCAAAGCAAGAACTCTCTCATCTTCAAACCTCTTTTCAACCTTTCCTCTTCATCTTCAAAGATCAGAATCTTCTTTCTTACTCCATTATAAGAAATGTGTTTAATCTGATTAAGAACTTTGTTCTCTTAATGCATTAAAAACTATAAAGATTTTTAATCATTTCTTTCGTTATTAACAAATCTGTTTCTTTATACACATTATACTTGAAAAACCCTAATCTTTTGAGGATTTTTCAAATGAAGTTTTTCCTTGTTTAAAAACTTTTTTATACTCTTTGACCATATACTCTTGGCATATTTCTAACACATTTTTTTCTTCCTGTTTATTTTACTTCTTTAACAATACACATATGACCGCCAAGAACATCAACTTCACCATTGACGAGATCTCTATCAAGGCTAACAACCACATTGCCTTGTTAGAGATACTCTCTACCAGAGCACATTACCAAGAGGTGGCTGACTTTCTCAAAAAGTCGTCCTTAGGATATGCTCTCAACCATGAGCCCCTCATGGTCAAGGAACTTCTTTAGCAGTTTTGGTACACTGCTGAGGTGGTCGAAGTTCAAGACGAGGCTGGATGCACAATGGAGCAAATCCATTTCACCTTCAACCGCATGGAAGTGAACTTTGGAGTTTCTACACTCCGATCAGCTCTTCGTCTTCCCAAGGGTCCCTTCGACAGCGAACCCTCCACCATCGAGATCATCAACTTTCTCGACGCCATTGGATACCAGTGGCTAATGAAGAAGGACTCCAGCGCCCCTCTCAAATCCTAGACGAAGATTGAGAAGAACAGGATGTCAGTTGTCTGGCAATACCTGTTTTCTCATTTCATCCAGTGCATGGGTGGAAAAACTGGAGGTCAGGACCAGGCCTCTAGGATCGCCTTGATCATAGGCGTATCTGCGATTCAGCGTCGCAATATAAATTATGTTGCGGTCATTTTCGATGACCTAGTGCTTAAGATGAACAAG
>NC_037530.1:27597059-27613235 GCF_001531365.2 Cynara cardunculus var. scolymus
GTTCTTCTCAACCATTTTCTCTTCTCCTCCCTCCTTGGTCTTTACACATGTCGATGATGTATCAGCGACTGTCCTTCCTGATACTGAGACATGCACCATTGGACTTGAGGCTGCTACTCTTGATGCTCCTCAGCATACGAATGTCCATCATCTCGAGGACATATTTGCTCCTACCAGTGACAATCCTTTTGATGTCACTGAAGGCCCCTCAGGTATTCCATCTTCCTACCCTTTCTTTTCTTCTAACCTTGAGCCTTCAGCTCATACTTCTTCTTTTGCAGGTCCTTCTTCGATGCATCAACCTGATGCTCAGGAAGTGGAAGAGGAAGAAAGAGAGAAAGATGATGGAGGAGATGAAGAAATTGATGATGACTATGATATGTCATCTAATATCAAACTTCTGCTTTCCGCCGTTGATACCGTCCTCTCCAAGATAAACGAAGTTCACCAAGAGATGTCCCGTCTAGGCGATCTTGATGCAAACTTCCTTGCCCCCCAGGCGGATGTTCAAGAAGTTCAGAGTCAGCTCCAGACTCTCCAAGAAGCTGTTTAAGCCAACAACGACGCCATTGTTGTTCTTCACAGCAGGGCTGACGATGCTTAGGCTATAGCTGATCAGCAGACTGGTCTTCTTCAACAAATCTTGGATGCTGTCCGTCAACCAGCTCTAGTGATTGTACCTTCTTTCTTTGCCAATGATCGCGCTCAGCTCCATGAGATGCGTGAGGCAACGAAAACTCTAGCCAATGCTTTGCAAAGGCTGGAGGATTAAATAGTTCTCTAGTGTCAGCGCTTGGACGAACTCTCTGGCCAATTCTCTCATGCCTTAGCTAGAGAGAGGGAGATGAGGTCCAATGCTGGTGAATTATCGGATGCTGCTCCTACGACTTCTCAGGCCGTTGGTCCAGTATCAGCTTCAGTTGCAGTTGAGGCTGAGGCTCCTAGAGCTGAAGCAGTCGCTGCTCCTGTAATCCCTACCACCGAAGCTACTCTAGCTGAGGTTGTAGATGCCATCCCTAGGGATGATGCCCATACCATCGCTGTTGCTGGTGGTGATGATGATGTTGATGAAGATGAAGATGATGATGAAGACGATGATGAACCTGTCATTCTAGACACCGGAGATGATCTAGATGGTGACGACAACGATGATGATGAAGATGACTTTACCATCAAGTTCCAGAAGCCATCAACCGTCACCAAAGGTGTTGCTCTCAGGGATTCTGCATCCCAAGGGGAGCAAAGGCAAGGTGAATCGACTCCATCAGGGAACCAGGACCCCAAGTCGAAAGGCAAGGCGGTCGCTGAAGAAGGTAACTTGAAGGTATTATTCAAAATCCCTCAACAAACCTTGTTTGAAGACTCTACCTCTCAGGTAGTGATTACTTCAGAATATCAACTTCATATTCCATCAAAAACCTGCGGTCGACTGGAGTGGGTATCTGATCAACCGGTCTCTTGTACTCCAACAGACCAGCAGATGTCTCAGCTGAAGGAGTCACTCGACCAAACTAGAGTAAAAATCTCTCTTCGTACCTCTAGTGGTGGTGAGTTTGACTTCTTATCTGAAGTTGAAAGACTCGAGGCATTAAGGGCTGAAGAAGAGCTAGAGATTCAAAAGAAGCAGACTGAAGATAGCTTAAAGCTGGCCAAGTCAATTGCTACTAAAGTCCTTCCCAAGAAAAAATCCAAGAAAACGGTTAATGCTGTCCAAGCCCAAGCTAGACTTCTTTCTATTGCAGAAGCTGAACACAAGAAGAAGCTGAAGCTGAAGGATAAGGACAAGCAATGGAGCGATACAAAACTGAAAAAGAGACTCGGTCCCCGCCCAATTATCAGCGTCAGCATCAGCGGACGTTCTAAAGATGGTGGAACGCTGGTCTTAATGCTCATCACCAGGGACAATCTTGATGCCCTTATCGAGTACCCTTCCTACCTTGGCCGCTATGGATACAGCGAATGGATGGAGATCAGACATGTCATTCAGCAATCCAAGTCGAGACACAAGACACTTATCGAGGACACTATCAACAAGCTCATCAAAAGAATGTCCAGGTATGTCAAGGTCCCTTACCGACCAACTCTGAAGAAAGGTGGGAAGAAGAAACAAAAACTCTATGATCCTAATAAAGGACCATCCCTAAGGAACGAACATGAAACAAGGTTCTCCTTAGATGAAGTCCTGAAGGGTCATAAGAGTACAAACATTTCTATGCTGAATCTTGACTTGCCAGATAAGGGTCCCTATACACCCAACTCTGTTCATTTTAAACCTGAGTTAGGRGTTATATTCCTTGACTATGAAGGTGAAGTCAGATTTCAGAGAATGTTAGAGCTACATCTATGTCCAATGGATCACTTGGTGTATCTTTTGCTCTGGATAGATGATAGCATGCCTGAAAAAGTCGTAGATCTGAAGATACGAAGGGAATTCCTACGTCGAAGAAACCTTGGTGAAGATGTACCTGATTACATAGATCTAAGTGTACTAGAATAAGATTCTCTTTGTAACAACAATCCACTTTTCCTTGTAACTTATTGTACTATGTCTTCTTTCAGTGATTGTACTTATATTCTGTAAGTTCTGAACATGTACTGTAATACTTGTAATATTTCCTATGATTAATAAAAATGAGTATTCCATGTACTTCACTGAAAAAGATCCCTGAAAAAAGTAATAGGGACACAAGTCTATGAGTTTCAATGTTACTTTTCGCATTCACTGACAATCTATAAGTCATTGAATAAGCTTTCAGTTTCAGTTTCCATACTTATAATTTTCTTAGATATAACTTAAGAAAAATTATCAAGCTGAAACTGACCAAACTTAAAAAGATCCCAAAATAGTAAAAAGGGACATGTATTTTATATGTAACTTTTTCCTTACTATTATTTGATAAGATAACTTTCTTTATGTTATCTTTTTATTATCAAATAGGGGGAGATTGTTGATCCTCTCTCTCAGTAATTTGATGATAATCCTTTTTCACCTATACGTTGTATTTATGTTTATGTATTTTCAGTTCCAGCGATCTTCACTGAGTATGTTCAGTGATCGCTGAAGAACTTGTATTGTAAATCTATCAGAGACATCAATACTTCAAGAAGACAACATTCACACCAAAGAACCTTCAGCAAACATCGAAGACTGAAACTGAAGATTAGAGACCGCAAGTACATGATCTGAAGCGATACTCAGTGATTACAAGCCTGTCTACACACGTGTGAAGACTACTCAAGCTTCAGCGAATGATGATGAGACCTTCAGGTCATTCCAGCATTCAGCGATCAAAGAAAGCTTGCTTAGCACGATTGTTGTTGTCTTGTCCTTATGCACACAAAGGACAAAACCCATACTCTTACAAAAGTTAGTACGATACGGAGCCGACTAGTCGACTCTTTGTCCACCAACTTTAAGTAAGGATGTCTGCTCAGAAATAGTGCTTTTGTACTATTCATTGTAGCAAAAGACAAGTCTTTCTCTTAAGGTTTGACACGCACTCTAAACCTACCATATTGCATTAAATGGACATTTAATGCACTGGGTATAAATAGAAGTGTTTCTTCTCCATGCAGAGTGTGCGCATCTCTCTCTCTAACCTTATTCTTACTTCAAGCTTCTTCTAGCTTAAGTAAAAGATCTTTCTCTTACCAACTTCTTTTCTTGTAATTGCTAAAGCTTTGTGTGTAACCAAAGATTGTTTAGATAGGTTTTTATTATCTTATCTTTCCGCAAACAATCTTGTAAAATATGTATTGATCTTCTCTACCAATATATATTTTAAATTTGAAAATATTGTGTTTGTATTCATCCCCCCCTTCTACAAACTGTTTCTCTTCTTGTAGACCCTTACGGGACCAACAGCTTCACTTCACGAGTTCAGGATTCCCTATCACCCCCTCACAGCTGAGTCTGATTTTGTGCCTCAATGACCTTTGTACCTCAATTCAGGCTTCCCACTGACCTTTGTGCCTCTCATCTGAGTCTAATTTTGTTGTTGATTGATCACTAATTGAGTGGTTTGACCGGTTTCCATCTGATTTCCAACTGATTTGCTCCAGTTAAGTTTCCTTCTAATTCTTCTCTAATCTAGTATTTACTTATCTAATATATAATTTGGTTTACTAGTTATTTGCATATTTGGTGTCAATCTAGTTATTTGGATGTCTGGTTAAGTGGCTATTAAATCTTGAATCTTGGTTTAGGTTATTTGCATATTTGGTCTTGAATCATGAATAATTTTTTTTTGGAATCTTGGTTATTTGCATATTTGGTCTTGAATATTGGTTATTTGCATATTTCGTGATTGTTTGGTTGTTTGAACAATTTGGTTAAATATGTTTCCTAGATCAACAACCATTTGATGCTCAAAATAGAAAAAGAAAGAAAAAAAAAACAATAAGAAATTGCTCAATTTTTACATGGATCGTTCAATAAATATTTTGTTAGGTAAGAAAATTTCATTGAAAATCCTAGTTCTAATAATATTGATGATCCCAATTCTAGTGACTTTGTGGAAAATCTTGTTGATGAGCCTCATTTTTGTAATCCGAACTCTAATGACTTTGATGAGCCTCATGTTGCTTTGAATATTTTTGGCCAAGTGTTTGGGATAGTTTAAATTCAGAAATGAAAGACTTGCTTAAAGAAAAAGGGTCTGTTAGAGAAACTAACATCATTTTTTCCAAAAGATGAACAAAACATATATTTTTCTTGTACCTATTATATTCGTAAGCTACAAAATGGTGAATGTCATGATTGGAAAGGGTTGATTTACTCAAAAGATTTAGAAAAGTTTATAGCTCTGGACGAACGTAAAAACAGGGTCCACTGCAAGAAACAAAACTTTTAGCAACGACTTTTGTCATCGCAAAAAGTCCATTTATCATCAGAAAAAGTATATAACAACATGTCATCGCTATAACTTGTGGCGGAAACATGCCATCGCTAAAAGACGCATCATCAAAGCTCACTTTTCTTGTAGTGACCCTCGGTAAGTATGAAAAAAAATTCAATAAATGTTTTTCATTAGTATAAAATTGAGTATAAGAAATGCTGATAATTTAATGAGGAAAGAAATCTTATTTATCTTTATTATAGATATATAAGAGAGTAGTTAAATTTACATACTTCTTATTAGGTAATTTGAAACCAAGAATGTAGAAACTATGATTGATAAATTTTTATAAAAAGTAAGAATTTTTTTAGTTCATAACAAGAATTATGTATTATTTTGATATAAAAAGAGAATTTGTGTGAATGAAGTAATTGTGAGGGTCAATGAGAGATTAATAATAAAGAAGATTATCAAAGTTTTCTAGACAAGTAGACAAATGAGGATTAATAAAAATATGAAAGAAAAGATGATCTATTGAGATCCAATAAAAATAAATAACGAATTAAACATATAATATGAAGCTCAACAAATGATTGTTTAAACACATAAATAGAATCTTGTGGTATGATAGAATCCCAATGAAAGATATATAAGTCAAACAATTGATGAAAGTATTTAAATTCTATTTTGCTTCTTTTTTGCTCAACTAAAATAAGATGTTAAGATTGAAAGTTTATGAAACATGACATATATAAGATATATCTAGTAGGAAAAATTTATTGATTAATCACAAAACTATGAAACACATCATAAATTATAAGAACAATAGATTGATTGTCAAACAATAGTAAAATATTATCTGTGGAAATAAAAATAGATAACAATAGTCAACAAAAACAATTAGAACAACATAATCAAATAACAATAATCAATAGAAGCAGAAATATATAAAAATATCCAACACAAATAAATTGCAATAACAGGCACATGATCTTAACGTTGAATTGTTGAAGCCCGAAAGCAGTCAAACATATAGAGATAGCAATAGCCAATATCATTAGACCTTGTTGAAGAAAAAAAAAATTAGAGAAGTAATAAACAATAACATATAATGAATGACCAATTAATTTTTTTAATTTTATTCTCCAATATAATTAGTTGATATATTTTTTTGGGCCTGTGCCTCCCTCCCCCAAGGACGGCCCTTTTACGTGGTCGAAGCTAAGATCAACGCTAGGGCTTATCAGGCTTAGATCATATTATTCCTCCCTCGTCGGAATCATTTCTAAAAACCACGAATCCCAACCTTTGGTCACGTATTGACGTCGTTGTCCTTCAATGAATTTACGGTACTATATGAAAAGATCTTCTCAACACGATCCTTGAACGTGATTCCACCGTCAAACTTGCATAGAATAGGTTACGGGATATTTTCTTAGAAAATAAAAATTCTCTGGCTTTATACCTTGAACAAGAGTTTTCAAAGGTTCAAATGGCACACCTTGTCGATGCCTCCTCTTATTGTCAGCACCTCAAATCCCTCTCGGATCAAGTATCTAATGTCGAATGAAAGGTTAGTACTTCAACTCGTTTCAGGCTTAACTGAACCTTATGTCAGTTAATGTTGGTTCATAATTCAATTCGCCATGGAGATTCTCTACCTTTCTTTTATAAAGCCCGGTCTATATATGCTTGTGATCTGGCAGAAACGGCAAGGGCGGAAATATCAATGATTCATCGGCCCTTTTAGTGACTAATGATGACAATCCAGTAGCCCCATGCACCATGGATAACCCAATTTCTCCATCTACAAATCACCCCATTTCTCTTCACCCATACCATTTGTCCAGTCCACTTCTCTTAAACAACCACCTCAAATGACCACAGGAGCGTGCACTTGGTTTGGCATGGATGCAAGGGGCTGTGGCGGGAATGATGTCGATGGCTAAAGAAATTTCGGATAAACCAAACAAGAAAGTTGCACCATAAATTTTCACCAAGCTTTTTCGACATGCATGTGTGAAGGTAAAATTCTTAGGATAAATTATTTTAAGTGATGATACTCTTCTATGAGAATTATGAATTATTCTGAATTCAAGACCCATATACTGAAGTGATGAGGCTACGTAACCTTATGAAAATACATTTAGAACAAAAACATCTTAATAAAAGTTCAAAAGGTTTTATGCCTTCTGAATTAACACTTAGTACATATTGTCTATTTGTATAATCAATTCAACTCAATCAAGTGAGATATTTATGGAAACGATGAGAGTTCATTTATTATATTTTTAATATTTATGCAAGATGATTAGAGTTTATTAATTATGATCAATACTATATATGAGAAAACAATCAAAATTTTTATGAAATCACATATTCATCAAATTAAATGGACGGTTGAGATTGAGTTGTATTAGTTGTACAAATGTAAAAGGGTTGCACACACACACACACACACACACATATATATATATATATATAGAGAGAGAGAGAGAGAGAGAGAGAGAGGCTGGATCAAATGAAAACTGTCGAATTCTTAGAAAACCGTGTAAACAAATTTCGACCAATAGGAAAATTCCTTTTTTTCTTAATTAAATTTAATCATTAAGGGTAGATTTGTTATTTACATTGTTTTCTATTAAATATGGAAATTATTAATAGATCTTAATTAAGGTAACATAATAAAGAAAATTTTATAATGGTAATATTTAAATGTTTATTTAAATTAGAATTTTAAAAATTGAATGTTGTTATTTGGTTTCTCCGTTTATAGTGGTAATAATATGAAAATCGAAAATTATTATATTCATTAATCCACAAAATCATTAACAGATCCAAACAAAAATTCATGAACCGGTAAAAATATAATCAGCTGTGAAACAGATTCATGTTAGATTGGTTCGTGAAAACGTTAATTGAGGAGCTTGTTTTATGAAACGTATGCAGATTGATTCGTGTAAACGTTCATTGAGGAGCTTGTTTTATGAAACTTTTGGGGATGAACTAGTTGCGTAATATAATATTCTTGCATAATCTTGTTTTCTTATCAACAATTATTGATGAAATTGTTTCATTTTGTTCACTTAATGGTTAACAAAACATGTAATAGTAAATGCATTGACTTCATGAAACGTGTTCGTATTGGAAGAAATTGGCTGATGAAATAAGTGCATAAAGAAAATGAAACCATTTCATAATTGATAAGAAAATGTTGTGTAAAAAGCGAACAGTGTTTTAAATTTTTTTTGGATGATTTTGTTCACTTAATGGTTAACAAAGCCTGTAATTGAAAAAAATTTGCCGATGAAATGGGTGCATAACGAAAGTGAAACCATTTCATAATTGTTAATAAAATGTTGTGTAATTAGCGAACAGTGAAACAATTTCATAATTAGATTGAAACGAATCCATCTACCAATAACATGAAAATGACAAATGTCTCATCTAAAATTACGTTGATTTGTGTATTGATGAAACTATGAAAACCATTTCGTTCATGAAATGTAGTAGTAAATTTCTTTTTAATTATTATTCAAAAAGTTTCATTATGTTAAATTGATTATAGCATGTTCTATTTTTATTGTTGATCTATTTTAATGATGGATGTAATTTTATTTATAATATTTGAATATAAAATTAATATATTATTTTACAAATGATTTTGTTTCATTAATATTACGATATAAATGATATGGTTGTCATTAATATTACCACTACCAAAGTTACCATTTTTCCCTTATAGGGATTATAAAATAAATTTTTATTTTTTTATTTATTTTAATTTTCTAATATAACTTAAATTAATCTTGACCATTGATCAAGAAAATGGATGGATGAGAATGGTTTACACAAATAAAGGCGGTTTTCATTTGATCACTCCTCTATATGAAAGAAAGATTCGTCTACCGTATGGAAACTCTCTCTATAATACAAGAGAATATGGAATATCTAGACCAAATATAATACATATATACAATATGGAAAATATTGCTATCACCCATCCACCCCTTTTATGACAATGTTAAGTCCACGTTAAAATATACGAGTGTGCACTTCACACTTCCTAAATCTGTTATAGCTTAACCAATGAAACCCCATCAATCTTAAGTACGTAAATCACAACTATGCTAAAATAGTCAATGACCCCAACATTCTATAAATTGTAGCTTCAAAGTTCAAAATCAATTATTGAGAGTCTTTGAATGCCTAGAGTTCACCACATGGGTCTTTCAATTTGTCAAAAGTCTTGTTACTTTTAACTTAGGGATTGAAAATTATTCACTACAACAAAATCGGGTTTATATGACACTTTCAAATTCTAAGCGTTTTAATAGACCTCTTTATAGGATTTAGTTTATAGGACCAAAAAAATAAAGTGTCCTATATAAAGACGTTGTAATAAGTTTATATGACGCTTTTGGACGTCTTAACAAGGTTTTTAGGACATTTTTAATACAAAGTATCACATTAGCAACTTTATAGGATACTTTTGAGAAAGTGTCCTATAAACTCAATTTTTTATAGGACATTTGTTTTTATGGACAGTTTCAAATAGTGTCCTATAAAGTTGCTAATGGGACGCTTTATGACGTGGAAAAATGTCATATAAACTTATTACAACGCCTTACGCTTTATTTTTTTGGTCCTATAAACTAAGTCTTATGAAGAGATCTATTACGACACTTAGAAATTAGGAGTGTCCTATAAAGCCGATTTTGTTTTAGTGATTTAAGAAATGAAAGACAGAACAATAAGCTTATACTATTGTCTTTATTTCTTTAACTTAAATCCCTCCTAAAAAATAAAACTGCCATTTGTTGCAAATTTGTGTTGTATATAAATCTCATTAATAAACTTTTTTAAGAGACTAAAATTAAACGACTGCTTTCTATATTTTACGTACCAAACCAAACTGATATTCTAATCGTGTCTTTCTTTTTTCTATGTTTGGACTTTGGAGTGAAATAATTGGTATTGTTCTTGACCTGAAGTTAATGGATTGATGGGCCCAATTTTTTATAAGGCATTTTCTGAAAATAATAAATAAAATGATTTATTAGGAGTGAGTATGGTATGATATCATGGTTTTTTTCTTTCAAACATATCATACCAGTTAATTATAATTGATAAGTAAAATTTTATATTATGTATCAACCAACTATATATTTGATAACAGTTAAATTGATACCAACCTTTTCCGGTTGGTACGGTTTTGTACCAACTAAATGTTGAAGTTACAAATTTATTTATATTAACATCTTTACCAACTAGATTTAGGGGATGTTTGGCAATTGTTGAATGGTTTGATGCAAAATGATTAAGTGGTCAGAGTGATTAAGAGGCTCTCATGATATAGTGCAAAATGGAATATAATTGTTCGGTAATTGTTTACAATGGAATTAGGGTGCTGAATGGTTTAAAGGAGACACATGATACAAAATCATCCAGAGGGTTTTAGAACCATTAAGATGCTGATTTTTTTTTTGATAAACAAAATTCACCTCTTAACGATTCAGAAGTTGTCTCTTAATGAAACTATTAAGATGTATGAAAACCATTGAGTATCCAAACAACATATTGATATGTGTTGTACCACTTATTACTACATATACAAGCATTCAAACATTTTTTATAATACAACTACTCATTAATAATCTAATACAAACGACCATTGAGAAGCGAAGACGGACAATGGAGGTGTGGATGGGTTATTAAGGTTGTTAAGGTTAGACGAAAGAATTCAATCAAATTCTATTTATCCATCTATATGACAATTTAGCAAACCTAAAAATAAGAACATTAAAAAAATTCAAAATATGTTGTTATGTACAGGTCGGGTTAGAGTGGATAGAGAGTTGCACGACTAGCTATGTGACCTAGGTCGCAGGCTAGATCGAGTAAGTCTCTGTGATGCTGTTCTTCGACTTCTGCTTCATGTCATTTAGGGGTCTTTAAGAAGTCTTTCAGGGGATTGTTTATGTGTCTTAGAGTTTGTTACAAGATAAGAATGAGTCTATCTCTCTTAATTGTGATCCATGCTTCCCTATTCAAATTCAAGTGTTCACTTATGATTACTCGTTTCGATTAAAGTTTAGATTTTCCTTTATTAGATCAATGTGAGTTTTCTTATAACTTTTTCAAACTAAAATGCACATATGATAATGTTTCAATGATATAACTTATTTATATGTTTGAATTATTATCGTTGATTATGATACAATATTATTACATGTTATTGGAAATTAACACATGTGGTTTGATAAATGATTATTGGGTTAATGGGACATACATTACACAACATAAGCTTTTGTGTGTTATGACTGTGATGGTCCGTGCAAGGGATATATATATATATATATATATATATATATATNGGGGGGGGGGAGAGATCAAATACCGCTCCCTTTTGTACAAACTGTACAAACTAGCATAAACCAATATCATAATTCCATTTGATTTCCTTTATTCTTAATTCATAAGGGTAAGATTTTTCTTTGACTAATAGGTAATTTTAATAATATTTTAATTGTGTCTAAATCGGGAAGATTATATAGATTAGAGGTTTTTTAGAAAATGATCAATCAATTTGTGTTTATAATAATCTTGAAACCGGTAATCTTTTAATAGATATTTACTAACATTAATATTTTGTATTCTTTTATTAAATAAAAATAATCCGTTAATTTCAGAGTTTATTTATTATAATCATCTTTTTCTTGAAAATTTATTTATTTCATTTTCATAATAACAAAAGAAATCGATATTTTTTTTTTCAATTTACAAATCTTTCGAGATTTATTAGTATTATAGTTGTGAAATTTTCCAGATTTTGAGTATATTGTTTTATTTCATTTGTAAAATTCATGACTAAATTGATTTCCTTACAAATTTCATTAATGTAATCATGTTATCCAGTTTTCAAAATGTTTCATTTATGAAACTAATTTCATTTTGGTTAGGAACCACGAAACTAATTTCATTGATGAAATCATATTACTCAGTTTTCAAAATGTTCCATTAACTGGACCATATTTAGTTTCATTAATAAAACAAATTTCATTTTGGTTAGGAACCATGAAACCAATTTCATTAATGAATCATGTTATTGAGTTTTCAAAATGTTTCATTCATGAAACCAAATTCACTAATGAAATCATATTATTCAGTTTTCAAAATATTTCATTCAGTTTTCAAAATGTTTCATTCATTAAACCAATTTCACTAACGAAATCATATTATTCATTTTTCAAAATGTTTCATGCATGAAACCAATTTCACTAATGAAATCATATTATTCAGTTTTTAGAATGTTTCATTCATGAAACCAATTTCACTAATGAAATCATATTATTCAGTTTTTAGAATGTTTCATTCATGAAACCAATTTCACTAATGAAATCATATTATTCAATTTTCAGAATGTTTCATTCAGTTTTCAAAGTTCCATTCATTATTGTTGATTAATAACAATTTTTAGGAAAAATGATTTAATTCTGGGAAAGGAGATTTCAACGATCTCAAACGTTTAAAACTTGTCCCAGTTTTGCCCTTTATTGGAGAAAATAATTTTTTTTTTGTTTTATTTTTTACTTTACTAAAATAACTTGTTTTAATCATGACATTTGATCATAAAAATGGATGAATGTGATCGGTTTGTAGGATTTGTATGAAATAGATAATTTGCAAAGTAAACCTCCTCTCTCTCTCTCTCTCTCTCTCCCCCTCTCTCTCTCTCTCTCTATATATATATATATATATATATTGCAAAGTAAACCTCCTCTCTCTCTCCCTCTCTCTCTCTCTCTATATATATATATATATATTGCCCACAGATATGTTTCGTGTGGCGGACTACTACCGATATTGAGTGTGATGACCGGGTTCTGCTATACATCCGAGATATTTATTATTTGATTATTTGGTTAAGTGAGTATATGATTAATTGCTTATAGTTAATCCATGGTGTGGATGTATGCATATATATGTGAAATATGATTATGTGGGTATATGTATGCATGAGAATAATATGTAATTGTATGCAACCATGTATGGGTTATATATGTGTGTGTATGTGTGTGTATATATATGCATAATTTTGGGAGTGGTTATGTGATGTGACTGGGAGTTATGTGTGAAGGAAAAGAATTTTTATATTGTTTCTTCTAAACCGCCTTCTTTAGAAGACATATAAAAGATGAGAAAATTTGAAGACTAAAGTTTTTCTGGCATTTTTGAAAAGGAAACAAAAAGTGAGTTCTGTGTGTGAAATTCTTGCCAAGAATAGAAATTGGGATTATGATCCAGTGGAACTAATTTTTGTTGTTGTTTTTCATTTCAAGCTCCTTTGCTTACATAAATTTGAGTGTTTCTACAAAATAATCATTGAATTTGATTACGGAATACTGGTTTTCATGGTACATGACCTGCTGATGTATATTGTCTATACGCTCTTATGTTTAACTGCATGGCCCGATGAGGGACTGCTATCGGACACAATGTTGTCCGATGAGAGCCCTTTATCGATCATCTCTTGACCGGTGAATGGTTGTATATTTTCATGAATTCTCCGGTGAGAACTTTACCGGATGAAGTGTTGTCCGGTGAACACCCATATCTGACAAGTGTAGTGCGGTTTGGGCACTTTATCACCCATATGATGAAAGGATTAAATTTGTAGAGTTTTAAGTGTTGATCAATGAGATTGTGTCCGAACCTAAGTGTTGACAGGATTGGGGTTTATCGTCCAATGCCTTGTCCGTTGAGGATGCTAATTGGACAAAACATTGTCCGACTTTGTTATTTATATTTATAAGTGTTGACCGGTGAGGTAGTTACCGGACAGAGTGTTGACCAGTGAGGTAGTTACCGGATAGAGTGTTGACTGCTGAGTATGTTTTTACTTTCCAAGTGTTGTCTATATAGTATCGTCCGAATAGGGTTGTTCGGACAGTGTTGACCGATGAGGGGAACTCTTCGCCTATGCCTTGCCCAATGAAAAACTGGTGTTTTCCAAAAATATTGATCAACAATTTCAAACTGTTTTGAGTTGTGAGGAGTTACTTGTATCTTTCAAATATTGATTTAAATTGAGGAAATGTACTATTGTTTCTTTCAAAAATGTTGAAATGGGAAATATGTTTTTGAAAGAAATATTGAGATGAGATTGGAAAGTGGATTTAAGAACTTGAGAGTTCTTGAGATTAAAGTTTTTGATATGAAACGATTTTGAGGCCATTATTGGCTAAAACTACATATTTATTTATAGATTTGATGTGGAAACAAGGGTGACATATTAAGGAGATGTGTACCATTGGATAAGAGTGGCATATCAAGGAGAAGTAGCATGAGATGAGAGTGGCATATCAAGGAGAGGTGTACATTTGGATAAGGGTGGCATTTGTGTGTGTGATTACTATTATAGCTCTTGTTGTCACATCAGTAAGATGCGATAATTCTGAGTCAACATATCTTTGTGACATGAAGACTTGGAAACGTTGCTCTTATTGAAATGATAACAATGATGTTATTGAGAAAGGGAAAAATGGCTTATAGCCAGAGACATTAATTGCCCATGATTTCAGTTATCAAATGATTTTGAGGAATTTCAAGAGAGCCAAAGGGGCTCTGGTTGGTCTTCAAGACTAACCAGAGGGCCTCTGGTTGTATGAAAATATTTTTAGTATTTCGGGATTCATTTTGACCCAGAGGCTCTGTATGTACTATACATAGATTATGTGTCATGAGTTTACTATGTCCGAGCTTTGTATCTGAGCTTCATGTCCGAGCTTTGTATACAAACTCTGTGTCTAAGCTCTGTATCTGAGCTCTGTGTTTGAAGCTCTGTCTTTTAAACTCTTAATCTTGTCTTATTTTTATAAGTTTAACATTTTTAAATATCTTTTAGTAAAGATCCAGAGGAATTCTGGTTATATCAAAATCTTTGTTATTCTTTTCTTTCCAATCAGTTCTGGTCTAAATAGACAAGAGGCTCTGGTAATCCAAAGGACATTTGGTTGGTCGTAAAGTCTTGGCTAATTTGGAAGTTGTTATAACCTGGTTTCAGATAATCTGGGTTGAGGTAAAATTATACGTGATTAATATTTGAATATCTAATGGTATGCATGATAAAATAATATACATGGATGATATATGTGAAAAGACATGATGAACGTAAGAGGATACATGCATATGTTATGTTATGTATGTGTATATATGTGATAAATTGCATACCTTAATAGATAAGGTGCATGTGCAGTATAATAATATTTAATGGTATCTTAGTGATGAAGTAAAATAATGGTATC
The DNA here is from genome assembly GCF_001531365.2 of Cynara cardunculus var. scolymus. NCBI lineage: Eukaryota > Viridiplantae > Streptophyta > Magnoliopsida > Asterales > Asteraceae > Cynara > Cynara cardunculus. Next base: position 27,612,205 of record NC_037530.1, read on the forward strand.
TTAGTGATGAAGTAAAGTAATGGTATCTTAGTGATGACGTAAAGTAATGGTATCTTAGTCATGAAGTAAAGTATTGGTATCTTAGTCATGAAGTAAAGTATTGGTATCTTAGAAAGGAGTATAAATAGAAAGATAAGACAAGATAATCTTATCTTATCATTCCTTGTTTTGAAAGAAGAGTTATTTTTTAGAAAGAAAAGTTGAAGACGGTGAAGGTGTTCTTGAGAAAGAACCAGTGTTTTAAAGAATCTGCATTTGCTGTGTGATCTTTTACTACAGAATCTGTTTTGACAAGGTGAGTTTAACTACTATTTTGATATAACTTGTGAGTTTAACTATTATTTTGATATAACTTGTGAGTTTAACTACTGTTTTGATATAATTTGTGAGTTTTTAAAATGTTGTTGATTATGAACTGCGAGTTTTAAACTGTTAAAGTTATGTTGATTATAAACTGTGAGTTTTGATATCCAATTTGAATAAACTATTAAAAACAGTAAGACAGTTGTTACTGTCGGGAAAACAAAGTTTGGAAACTGTTTTGGAAGAAAGTTTTCGAAGAACAATTGTTCTTGAGGTTTAAAAGGTTTTTGAATATAAATCTATTTTGAGACCATGATTGGTTAAAACTATAGACGAGGTTCACTCTGACGTATATGACTTTGTTCCGTCATTGGATGAAATAGTCTATAGATTTTGGTTAAAACTATGAACGAGGTTCACTCTGACAGTTATGTCTGCAGCCTGTCATGGATGAAATAGTTCATAAGATTTTCAGGGGAAATAAGGATGGTCGTTGTGTGCGATGGATAGCTATTGCTATAAAGGGGAAACTATGGATGTAATAAGGATGGTCGTTATGTGTGCATGGTATAACTATTGCTATTATATTTTTTAATATTACAACAGATTGGAGTTCTCACTTCTTGGTGATTTGAGGATTCAGAGATGTTGTTCTTATTAGAAATAATAGTATTGATGTTATGGTTATGGGAAAATATGGTCTATGATCATTGATTTTGATTAAAAGT
>NC_037530.1:27613315-27627067 GCF_001531365.2 Cynara cardunculus var. scolymus
ATGTCTAACCCTTATTTTGTGTTTTCAAAAATATGTGTGCAGATAATGATAATAAGGGAAAGAGCATTATGTGAATTACTTCCCTATGTGTTTAGCTATGTGAAGATCTTGATTAGCCATGTTTTGGAGCATAGATGCTAGGATACAAGAGCATGTACTTTTGGAATTTTTGAGTTGTGTATTTCACGTTATAGACTCTTGTATTATGGATCTTTGTGGGGAAAACATGTATTATGTGTATGAAATATGTGTTATATGCAATGTATGGATTTGGGGGTTATTACAGAAGTTGAGGGCAGAGGCTCTGGTTGGTAAGAGCAGAGGCTCTGGTCAACCAGAGAGACTCTAGTTTATCTAAAGAACTCTGGGTCTTGAGCCAGAGGTGATCTGGTCCTTGAGAACTCGAGGAACTCCGAGTATACGCGTGTAGTAAGATGTGAGGAATTTTAAGAAACTAGCGCACAGTGATGCGAGGACCTGATTGTTTTATGTTATGGGTGGCGAGGCATAATTGCAAACTCTTATTAAATTATGTTAGAGTTTATGAGAAGTTGAATTTTAATTGTATGTTTGCAAAGATAATTTTATAACAGGTTTTGGTGATCTTCACCCTGTAATTGCAAAGAAAGGTTTTCTCAGTAGACCTCGTGATCTAACCCTCATTTTGTGTTTTAAAAATATGCATTGCAGGTCCGGCTGGGTCTAGGGATAAGGGGAAGGGGAATGTGATTATTTTCCTTACATTCTTAATTGCTACTTTAAAGATCAACCTGTTACTTGAAGGATTTTTGAAAGTACATGTTGTTTAGACATATGATGTACAAGAATGTTGTTTTGGAATTTTTGAGTTGTAAATTTTATATCATAATTTCTTGTGCTAGTGGGACCAAAGTGGTGTATTTGTATTTCTATATATATGAAGTACATGTTTATATGCAAATGTGGAAAGTGAGGTGTTACAGAGGTGATATCAGAGTATGAGTTTAAGGGAATTAGATATTCAAAGCATGATACCTAGACTTAAACTGTGTTATTTGCATATTAAGGGTCTTGGACAAGATAATACCATTGGAAATAAATATGATGGGTTAAAAGGAGAATATGTAAGGTAAATTCGAATTACAACTAACCAATGTAATTATGAATTTACAGGTACGTATATGTACTTAGACACCTTGTTATATTTGGGAATATGAATATGTGATTATTAATATTGAAAATATGTAGATGGCTAGTCGTCTAGAATTCCTGAAAGGATCACCCACTCCAATCCATATGAAAGAGAGAATTCTCCTAATAATGCTCCGAAAAGTGTACCTGAAGGTCAAGCAGGGGAATAAGAGGGGCAGAGGTCGTGGAAGGAGTCAAGTAAGAGGAAAACAGTGAATCTAAAATTCATCCGGATCAGGGTGAGTCTATTTCTGGAAATGTCAATCAGGAACAGGTGCCACAGCCAGAGTATGTGACACGGGATGTTCTAGCAGGAAAAATGAGCAAATTAAGAGAGACTCTGACATCCATTATGGGACAACCGGCCAGAGTTGAAACCGAACGAGTTGAGGTAAATCCTCAAGTCCCATATACGAGTAGTAAAGGGGGCGACATAAAGATATTTTTAACTTCCAAACCCCCAATGTTTTCTGGGAAAGGGATCCGGGTGAAAGATATGTGTTGGTTGAAGGAAATTGGATCTATATTTAATACCAACAAATGCCTAGATGAAGACAAGGTTAGATTTGTTGTTTCAATATTGAAATCTAACACATTATATTAACGGGATGTAGAATCATTGGCTAAACCCGATATTCTACGAACCATGCCTTGGTCAGAATTTGTAAATAGATTTAAAGAACAATTATGTCTCAAGTATGTTGTTAGACAAATGGAGGAGGATTTTCTAAAACTGGAACAGGGAAACCATTCAGTACGAGAATACACCGAAAGGTTTATTGAACATTCCTGGTTCGTTGAACACTGTATCTCTTCTGAATCAAGAAAAGTTGAGAGATATATCTGGGGTTTAAAACCTTCCATTCGGGAATTCGTGAGTGCTATAAGTCCTGCTACTTTTCTTTTAGCCATGGATGCTACCAAAACGACGGAGAGAAACAAGAATCGGCAGGGAGAATAGAAAGTGCCGAGAAAAGAAAGTGGGAAGGGTCTTCAACCGGTTTCTGAAGACCCAATTTATAAAAATGTATAATCGACCTGTTCGATGAGCTGCTGATAAAGCTTGTCCCGGATGTCACCACGTTCATTAAGGTGACTGTAATCTAGAACAAAGTAAGTGTTACCAATGTGGCGAGTCAAGTCATTTGTCTAGAAATTGTCCAGTTCCTCGAAGATGTTATCAATGTAATTCAATGGATCATATCCAACCGAATGGTCCTTAATTGAGAACTCAATGACTAACAATGGGAGGTAATACTCCGAGTACTCGTGGGAAACTGATTGTGCCAAAAGGAGGACAGGAAGGGGCTCGGGGCCGATCTTTACAGATGACTAAAAGCGAGGCTAAGGCAACACCAGAAGTGATAACATGTACTTTTCTTGTTAACTTCGTATATGCTAAAGTGTTATTAATTCTAGTGCAAATTTCTCATTCGTATCACCATTACTTGCGGGGTGTGCTTATATGAATTATGTGCATGTTGACAATATATTAGTAGTTGATACTGCTAAAAGTCAAGTATCTGTTACGTATGTGTTTGATAATTGCATAATTGAAATTGAGGGGTGTGGGCGGCCTATCTTTTTGTTTCCTATGCCAATGAAAAAGTTTGATGTTGTGGTGGGAATGGATTGGTTGGCAGAGAATCTGGCTAGTATTTTATGCAATAAGAAGATGACCAGTATCAATTTTCCAGAGAAGGCCGATTGTTATTTATGGTGATCGACAGGATCACCATACCAGTTTGTTATCTGTTTTGAAAGCTCGAAAATGTATTCAGAAAGGGTGTCACCGGATATTTGGCCTATGCAATTGATTCAAAGAAAGAGAAAAGTAAGCAAGAGTCAATTCCAGTAGTCTGTGACTATCCAGAAGTTTTTCCGGAGGATTTGACTGGTCTATCGCCCGATCGGTATATTGAATTCATAATCGATCTGATACCTAGGGCAGCACCAGTATCCAGGGCACCGTATCGCTTAGCACCATCAGAATTGAAGGAGTTGGTTACACAGTTAAAAGATTTGCTTGAAAAAGGCTTCATCGGACCAAGTACTTCACTTTGGGGTGCTCCAGTTCTGTTTGTCAAAAAGAAAGACGGGTGTATGAGAATGTGTATCAATTACAGAGAGCTGAATAAGCTGACTATCAAGAATAAATATCCCTTAACGAGAATTGATGACTTGTTTGACCAATTGGTTGGAGCAAGTTACTTTTCTAATATCGATTTGCGGTTAGGATATCATCAGCTTAAGGTCATAGATGAAAACATTGCCAAAATAGCTTTCCGAACCAAAAATGGACATCATGAGTTTTTGGTTACGTCTTTTGGTTTAACCAATGCTTATACGGCTTTCATGGATCTGATGAACCGAGTATGTAGTGAATATCTCAATAAATTTGTTATTGTTTTTATTGACAATATTCTTATATACTTGAAATCTGAAAAAGAACATGTTAAACACCTTCGTCTAATCCTTAAACTCCTGAAGAAAGAAAAGTTGTTTGCTAAACTGTCCAAATGTGAATTCTGGTCGAGGGAATTTCAATTTTTGGGTCATGTTTTTTCTAAGGTAGAGGTAAATATGGATCATGCCAAGATTGAAGCCACTGAAAGATGGGAGGTGCCGAGAACTCCTTCTGAAATCCATAGTTTCCTAGGGTTAGTAGGTTACTATCGGAAATTTATTCAAGATTTCTCAAAACTCGTTGCACCACTAACCAAACTAACTCGAAAGAACTTCAAGTTTGAATGGGAAGAGGATCAACATAAAGCCTTTCAGTTGTTAAAAGATGGTCTTTGCAATGCTCCAGTGCTATTGTTACCTGGGGGATCTGAAGACTTTGTGGTTTACAGTGATGCTTCAAAGTTGGGTTTGGGTTGTGTATTAATGCAAAGAGGAAAGGTCATTTCTTATGCATCCAGGCAATTGAAGGATCATGAAAAACAGTATCCGACTCACGTCAAGGAACTTGCAGCAGTGGTATTCGCCTTAAATATTTAGAGGCTGTAACACCCCCGTCCCGCGTGGTCAAAGACGGGAGATGCCACAAGTGGTAAAAAAACAACGCATTATATAAAACAGAGCATCTAATAAAATTTTCCAAAAGATAATTACATAACCACATACGGAGATAACGTGTCTCAAAATACGGTCCCAAAATACCAGTATATCTACATTAGTCATCGAAAGTTAACAAAAGTATGACTTAATGAGTTATATTCAATATTGTCATCTTCGTAGCTCTCATCCCAAAATTCCTGCTAAATCATATACCTGCCGAGGATAATAAAATCTTTGTTGAGCTTAATGCTTAATGAACGGATAATAATATAACTAAACAAGGAGTATGAGATAACAAGTTCAAAAACAATTTATAACGCCAAGTGATAATCCAAACGAAAGTCAAAATGCCCCAAAAACATGTCAAGGGTCCGAAGACCAAACCGCATCATGAGGACGCGTTGTTCCCAAAGGATGATCAGTCCATTCAGGCATTAGTGAGGAAAGGGGTGTGAGTACAACACAACAATCATCTCTGTGGATTTAACCACAGCCACAGTTTTTTTATCCGATAACGGTTCCTAGGATCGATCCAGACGCTCTCTATTCGACCGGTACATAATCAAGTCTACCTTTAAGGACTATAAAAATGAGGATGCCATGATCGTTTTAGCCAACATGAAAACATCTCAATACTGGTGCTCCAGTTATTGAGTCTATAGTAAAATGTTTCACAAATGAAGCAATCAAACAAGTCAAGTGATCAAAATGATCCATGTTCCAAATAAGAATGTACATCAAATTTCGAAAAGAAACAAAAGCTCAATAGCAATTGATTAGCACAATGAAAATTTGGAACCAATATATTCGGATTAGGAAGCCTTATACAAATGGCTATCCCCGTGTCAAGTGAGATATGAAATCCGTACCTTAACCGAATTTTGACAATTAACGCATGATCAAACGGAAATTCACGATCAAGTTTGATTTGTCTGCGTATCTAACGAATGCATAAACGGGTTACTATTTACAAAGCATAAAAATAGTAACATAATTATTCTAATAAAATTACTTAGGTCTTAATGTACTTAAACAACGTAGACTTCAAGAAGGACAGCCGAATACGAATTAAAAACTCAAACGTAAAACTTAGTCTTATTCTCTTTCGATCTAACCGTTTCCGTTCCTCTTATTTCTAAGCATTTTTACCATATTTAGAGACCAATCCAGATTATATTATCTAAATAAAAGTTGTAGGTTGGTATAATGCGAGTCTATTAGTTTTGGAATCATCTCATTTGGATCATCCATCTATTTTATATGAATTTTACAAAACTGCAAATTAATCCCGAATATAGTGTAAACAACCATGAAAACACACTGTTCCGAGCCACTTAGAGTCATAACTGAATTTTCGACCCTTCATGAAAGTTGTAGTATGCAATAAGATCTTTCTGACTGCAAAATACAAGCTTATTTCGATTTATGGTTTATGAGTTATACACTGTCAAAGTACGGGAGTTGCATTGTCGGTAAAATTCAATTCCGCAATTCCCGACTAACTTTTATGATCCAACTTCCATGATTCGCTACATTTACATGCTATAAACATACTTCAACATACTAGACAGTAAAACAAGTCTAATGGTCGTTAACCTAAGTTTAATCATGCCTTTTTACTCCTTTCGACATTTAACCAAACAATTGGTGTACGGTTAAACATATACCCACAATCTAACCATACTGAAACTATAATATACCCTTTTAATTTCTACATCAATTTAACCAGTTATAGCATTCTAAGTATCAAATATATCATAATTTTAACAATATCAAACCGTAAACTTAGACATAAACATAATTTATAAACCGGTCTCAATAACACTAACGTAAACACCCTAATAAAAATGAATGAAATTTTTAACTTTAAGAAGGGTTCGAAGAATGGATTCCGAATATATAATTGTTACTTCGATTCCTTCAGTAATTTGACGTGAAATTTAGAGAAAATATGAGAGATTTAAAGAGAGAGAATTGAGAAAAAAAGGGAAAAGTGAGACGGTGATTTTTACCGCCTCTTGCACGTGTATATATATATATATATATATCTTTTTCTTTAATTATATATATATATATATATATATATAAAGTTTAACTATTTGACGGTTTTAACCCTTCAAGTTAGATTCTCAACTTTATGCCAATATAGGTATAAACTTAACTTTTGACACAAAACTAGTCTGAGATACAAGTTGGTATAACATAGGGTACAAATATGTTATGCACAATTCTACCAAAAATTCGCTTAACCAAATTTGTATGAGTTAACGAAACACGAATATTATAAGGCATTACTTGTTGGGAACAAAATGTCAGTTCTTTACAGATCACAAGAGCCTTCAACATTTGTTCAGCCAAAAAGAGTTGAATATGTGGCAAAGACGATGGATTGAACTAGTTAGCGATTATGATTGTAAGATTCTCTACCATTCAGGGAAAGCAAATGTGGTAGCTAACATTTTGAGTAGGAAAGAGAGAAATGGTACGATCAAGGTCGTGGCTATGAGAACAAATTTAACTCCAGATCTCCAGGGTGAAGTTTTAAAATGTCAAGAAGAAGCTATCAAAGAGAGTAAACCTAAAGGAGCAAGAGTCATATATTCTATGGAACGACGTTCAAAAAAAAGAAAAAGAAAGAAATAGAGAAGAGAGGATTCAAAAGGCCCGTAAGGAAATATTAGTTAACATAGACCCCTCTTGCAAGAACGGACTAACAAGTATTTCAAAGTGGAACAAATGGGTAAAATGATTTCCACCCTAAACAATAATGACAAGGGAATTTTCTGTCTTCGGGGAAGAATTTTGATACCGCGCTATGGGAATATCCACGAAATTATTTTAGATGAACGTCACGAATCCCGTTATTCTATGCATCCAGGTACCAATAAAATGTATAAAGATTTAAACCGTTTTATTGATGTCCAGGATTGAAGAAAGACATTGCGAGGTATGTTGAACAATGTATAACATGTCTAAAAGTGAAAGTTGAACATCAAATACTATTTGGGAATCTGCAGTCTTTGGAGATTCCTGTATGAAAATGGGATCATATCACGATGGATTTTATCATGAAGCTACTCGAACTCCAAAGGGATATAATGCTATATGGGTGATTGTAGACTGATAAAGATTGATAAAGGTTTACATCGAAGAAATTATAACTCGACATGGTGTTCCGTTATTCATTATCTTATATCGGGATAGTCGTTTACTTCTAAGTTCTAGGAGAGTTTTCAGAGAACTTTGGGATCTCAAATACGATTGAGTACGACGTATCATCCGTAACTGATGGACAGAGTGAAAGAACGATTCAGACTCTCGAAGATATGTTAAGAGCATGTGTTATTAACTTCGGGTTATCATGGGAAGATCATCTGCCATTGATTGAATTTGCATACAACAACAATTATCACTCTAGCATCCAAGCGACACCGTATGAAGTTTTGTATGGATGAAAGTGCTAAACACCATTGTGTTGGAATGAAGTGGGTGAGAGGCAGTTAACAGGTCCAGAGGTTCAGGTAACTTCTGAGAAGATTGAACAGATTCGGGAACAAATTAAAATAACTCAGGACCGACAGAAGAGTTATGCCGATAAACGCCGTAAGCTGATTGAGTTCCTATTAGTGGATTTTGTGATGCTAAAAGTCTCTCTGTGGAAGGGTGTTGTTAGATTCGGTAAGAGAGGTAAGCTCAGTCCAAGATATATTGGACCGTTCAGAATCTGCAAGCAGATCATATTGGTTGCTTATCAATTAGAGTTGCTAGAGAAGCTTGGTTCGATTCATAAGACTTTTCATGTGTCTACCTTACGAAAGTGTTTGGTGGATCCGACTCTGGTAGTGCCTTTACCAGAAGTGAACTGGACAATAAGCTAAACTTTTTAGAGATACCTGAAGCTGTCATTAATCGGAAAACAAAAATGTTACGGAACAAAGAAATTAATTTGGTAAAAGTTCAGTGGCATTTTCATAAAGATTCAGAGGCAACCTGGGAATTAGAGTCGGAGAAGAAAGTCGAGTATCCGTGGTTGTTCAATTAATTGAATTCCAGGACGGAATTCTATCGAGGGGGTGGATAGTGTGATAACTGGGTTTGGGCTATACATTTGAGGTGTTTATTATTTGATTATTTGGTTACATTAATATATGATTGATTGCTTATAACTAATCCATGGTGTGGATGTATGCAAATATATGTGATTATGCGGGTATTTGTATGCATGACAATAATATGTCATTGTGTGCATATTTTTGTATGCATGCATGCATGCATGGGTTATATATATGTGTGTAGATATATATATATATATATATATATATATATATACGTGCATAATTTTGGGAGTGATTATGTGCATCTGATTGGGGAATTGTGTGTGAAGGAAAAAAAATTATATTGTTTCTTATAAACGGCCTTCTGTAGAAGGCATATAAAAGATGGAAAAATTTGAAGAGTAAAGTTTTTCTGCCAGTTTTGGAATAGAAACAGAAAGTGAGTTCTATGTGTGAAATTCTTGCCAAGAATAGAAGTTGGGATTGTGATCCAGTGAAACTAATTTTTGTTGTTATTTTTCATTTCAAACTCCTTTGCTTGCATAAAGGTGAGTGTTTCTACAAAACAATCCTTGAATTTGATTACATAATACTAGTTTTCATGGTATATGATATGCTGGTGTATGTTGTCTATACACTCTTATGTGTAACTCCATGGATCGATAAGGGACTGTTATCGGACACAATGTTGTCCAATGAGAGCCCTTTATCGGTCATGTCTTGACCGGTGAATGGTTGTATATTTTCAAGCATCATCCGGTGAGGACTTTACCTGATGAAGTGTTGTCCGGTGAAGATCCTTATCGGACAAGTGTTGTCCGGTGAAGACCCTTATCGGACAAGTGTTGTGCGGTTTGGACACTTTATCGCCTATATGATGAAAGGAATAAATTTGTAAAGTTTTAAATGTTGATCGATGAGATTGTGTCCGGACATAAGTGTTGACCAGATTGGGGTTTATCGTCCAATGTTTTGTCCGCTAAGGATGCTCATCGGACAAAGCATTGTCCGACTTTGTTATTTATATTTATAACTGTTGACCGGTGAGGTAGTTACCGGACAAAGTGTTGACCGGTGAGTATGTTTTTACTTTCCAAGTGTTTTCTGGATAAGGTTGTCCGGGCAGTATTGATCGATGAAAAGGGTTATTTACCATATTGTTGGCCGATGAGGGGCAGTCTCCGTCCATTTCTTGCCCGATGAAAAACTGTTGTTTTCCAAAAATATTGATTAACTATTTCAAACAGTTTTGAGTTGTGAAGAGTAACCTGTATTTTTCAAATATTGATTTAAATTAAGGAAATGTACTATTGTTTCTTTCAGAACTGTTGAAATGAGAAATCTGTTTTAAAAACGAAATATTGAGATGAGATAAAAAAGTGGATTTAAGAACTTGAGAGTTCTTGAGATTAAAGTTTCTGATATGAAACTATTTTGAAGCCATTATTGGCTAAAACTACAGATTTATCTGTAGATTTGTTGAGGAAACAAATATGACGTATCAAGGAGAGGTGTATTGAGAAGGGGAAATGGCTTATAGCGAGAGGCATTATTTGCCCTTGATTTTAGTTATCAATTGATTTTAAGGAATTTCAAGCATTGTGATTTACAATTGATCAAAAGAGCAAGTGTTTGATAAGAACCAAAAGGCCTCTGGTTGTATGAAAATCTTGTAAGTATTTTGGGATTTATTTTGACCCAGAGGCTCTGTATCATGAGTTTAATGTGTTGAAGTGTACTATCTATGTATTCAACTTCCGCGATCATCAATGAGTCTGTTCAATGATCGTTGAACATGTATTGTAATTCTTTAGAGACAAGTATTCTTCGGGAAGACAAAAAACTCACACCATAGAACCTTCAGCGATATCGAAGATAGAAACTGAAGATAGAGACAAGCAAGTTCGTGATTTGATGCGGTTTTTAGTGATAATAAGCTCGTCTACACAAGTGTGAAATCTACTCAAGATTCAGCGAACACTGATGAGACATTCGGCATCATTCTACTAATCAGCGATTAAATGAATCTTGTTAAAAGAGATTAGTTTTTGTCTTGTCCTTCTACACACAAAGGACAAACCCGCACCTCTCAAAGTAAAGTACTGTACGGAGTCACTCTACTGTCTCTAAGCGTGCTTACCTACTTTGTGAAAGACTACTGTTCATATACTGCCAAAGAATATATATACATGCACCAAGGGACAAGCTCACCTCTTTAAGCTTGCCATGTGCTTTGTACCTTCTGAATTGCATTTAATGAAATGGGTGTAAATAATTGAGTAGTTCTTTCTTCTCAGTTACATTTTTGTCTAAGCCAAGCTTCCTTGCTTTGAAGATCTTACCCAAGAAGATACTCCTTCCTCTAAATCTCTATCTAAGAGAAAGATATCCACTGTTACAAGTGAAGAACACAATACCTCTTAACCTTTTCTTTTAGCAAGTCTTTTCTCTATTGCTATATGTAACCTGTGTGTTTCTTTTATTGTTTAGATAAGTTTTTTATCTTATTTTTTCCGCAAATAATCTGTAAAAATCTGTATTGATTTTCTTTATCAATATAAGTTTTTTTAAAGTGAAATTTGTTGTGTTTGTATTCATCCCTCCTTCTATAAATTGTTACCTATAAAATCTTATAGATCCGGCTGGGACCAACAGAAGATAAGAGAGAAATAAGAAAGATATAAGAAGGCATTGAGAGAAGTATCTTTGAGAAGGAGTCTTCTCAGCTATTTATATCCAATGCATTTAATGTACTTTAGAAGATACAATCTACATGTCAAGAAGGGATTAGAATGCATGTCTTTTTCCATCAGATATTGTAGACTTTTGGCCGCATATGAACAGTTGCCTCAGAAAGTTAGTAAGCACATTAGAGATAAGAAAGTAATCTGTACTGTACCATTGTCGGTTTGAGGCATGGGGTATGTACTTTTGTGCAAGAGGATAAGACAAAAACAATCTTGATATGCGAGATATTGAATAAACCATTGAAGGAATCATTGAGGATTTCTTCAGGTATCGCTAATAACTTGTTCAGGACTTCACATTTAATTTAGACAGTCATGTATCACTGAACATCATTTTAGATCATAAGTAGACTATCTTTATTTTCAACTACTTCTTGACATCGTTGAAGTTTCCTTTGATGTGACTTTTTCTTTGGAATACTTTAAGCTCTAATACGGTTACACGTATCTTCTGCAATCACTGAATAGACTCTGGTAAAATTGATTGTTGAAACTAAAATATAAATTAAAGCTTTCACTACGTAAAAGATCAACATCAAATCACAGAGAGAGTTTGGATCAACATGATATATATATATATATATATATATATATATCAAATATGTTCCAATCTTTTTGTGAGCCCTGCTACATCTAAGTTTTTGATTACATTGCATAACTAAGATAACTGAGAATATATGTTAAGAACAAAAATGGGCTATGTAAGATCCCACATTGGTTGGGGAGGGAAACAAAGATTGCCTTATAAAAGACTTGATACCTCCTCTATCAGGCGTGTTTTAAAACCGTAATTTTAGGTGTGGGACAAAGCGAACAATATCTGGTACGGTTGACCTGAGATGTTACAAATGGTATCACAGCCAGACTTGTGTGCCAGCGAGGACGTTGGGCTCCCAATAGGGTGGATTGTAAGATCCCACATTGGTTGCGGAGGGGAAAAAGTTGCCTTATAAGGGACTTGATACCTCTTCTATATGACACATTTTAAAATTGTGAGTCTAGGTGTGCGGACAAAGCGAAAAATATTTAGTACGGTTGGTATGAGATGTTACAAGCTAAACCTGAACGATTAACGGTTTGAAATTGAACCTAAACCACTGATAATTTGAACTTAAAACCAAACAATTAATAATTTGAACCTAAACAATTTCGGCTATAATTTACACCCTAAGCACATGTAAATTTGGGCTCCAAATTTTCGGGGGCCCTGTTCAAAATCTCACATTTAACATGCCAAGAGACAGCCCTGATATATATATATATATATATATATATATGGCACGTTCAAAAAAAAACCGTGCATTTCTAAAAAACCGTGTAAACTAATTTCGACCAATAGGAAAATTCCATTTTTTTTCTAATTAAATTTAATCAATAAGGGTATTTCGGTCATTTACAATATTTTCAATTAAATATAGAAATTATTAATAAATCTTAATTAAGGAAACGTAATAAAGAAAATTTTATAAATGGTAACATTTAAATATTTAATTATATTATAATTTTAAAAWTTTGAACTAAATATATTGTGATGTGATTGAATCTGCTGGTGAATCTTGAAGATTGTAAGGCATAATGTAATGAATTCATCAAATCATGATTGAAAAAAGAAATTAATACAAATGAAACATGTTTCATGAAAGTGAAACTGGTTCATGTCGTAATTGAACAATGAGTAGTGAAACATTTTAATGGTGAACCCGTTTCATTGATGGTGTAGTTGATCCATTTAGTAGATAAAGTGGAAAATGAAACGAGTGCATAATGTATTTGATTCGTCATGAGATAACTGCATGATGAAACGGGTACATGATGAATCCGTTACAGAATTTTGAAGATTGTAATCTGCTTCAGAATCTTGAAGATTGTAAGGGTTAAAGGAATGAATTCATCAAATCACGGGTGAAATAAGAAAATTAATGTACATGAAATAGGTTTCATAAAGGTGAAACTGGTTATGGCGTAATTGAACCAAGAGTAGTGAAACGGGTGCATAATGTATTTAGTTCGTCATGAAATAATTGCATGATGAAACGGGTACATGATGAATCTACTCCATAATCTTGAAGATTGTAATCTGCTACAGAATCTTTAAGATTGTAAGGATTAAAGGAATGAATTCATCAAATCAGGAGCGAAATAAATTAATCTATGTACATGAAACAAGTTTCATGAAGATGAAACTAGTTCATGGTGTAATTGAACAATGAGTAATGAACTGGTTTGTTGGTGAACCCCGTTTCAGTGATGGTGTAGTTGTTCCATTTAGTAGGTGAAATGCAAAATGAAACGGGTGCATAATGTATGCGATTTGTCATGAAATAATTACATGCTGAAATGGATTCATGATAAAACCGGTGCGTCTTGAAATAATTTCATAATGAATAAGGTGCATATTTACATGGGTGTGTGAAGGATATTGAAACAATTTCAAGATAAGGAATAAAAAGGTTGCTGCATTAGCGAAATTATTTCCTAACAAATAGAAATTTTTAATTTCCTAAAATAAAGAATAATGTCTTTCAATAGGATGTTACATAATATGTATTTTTGTTTATCATTTTGTCCTTATTGCTGATATAAAAATAAATTTTTAATATTTTTTTTAATTTCCTAAAATAAAGTAAACTAATCTTGACCATTGATCAAGAAAATGGATGGATGAGATTGGTTTACACGGTTTACACAAATGGAGGCGGTTTCATTTGAACGCTCCT
>NC_037530.1:27630295-27632288 GCF_001531365.2 Cynara cardunculus var. scolymus
ACACACACACACACACATATATACACACTAATAGTATAATATAATATATAGATAGAGGCTCAAATGAGAATGGTACCATTTTACGAGAACAAGAGAACACCTCAAACATGCAACCATCAAATGTGATACTGTATGAGAACGAAATAGTGTGTCGGTGACTTGGCTCGTGACCTAGGTCGCCTGTGTCCATCGTGTGTGTATCACTAGTTTATCATGTATGATGATTGCTTGTTTCAAATGTTTTCGCGTTATCATAGAATGATTTTGTTATTATTTGAACTCTTTCCATAATATAGAATAGCATATGTGTTTTAATTTTTTAATATAAATATAGAAATGTAAAAGGATAGAACCCCCCCCCCCCCCCAAGTTAATGGGACCAAAAGTGCAACAAAATGGTAATGACCGATATCACTAATTAAGGTTGTAAACGAATCGAATGTTCAACGAGCCGTTCATGAGCCAGTTCGTTTATTTAATAAACTAACGAATAGGAATAAGTTTTTTTGTTCGTTTAGTTAAACGAACGAATGAACAAAGGTCTCGTTTGTTCATTTATGTTCATGAATGTTCGTTCATTTATGATCATTAAGGTTTGTTTATCTATGTTCGTTTAATAGAAATGAATTGACATACAAATATTCAAGAATTTAATAATTGAATAATGATTTTTATTAATAAATATAACTAATAATAATTATAATTAGTAATAATAAAGATTTAATATTTTTTTAAAAGATATAATAAAAAAGTTAGAAAGCTGATGCTATTAAGCTTCCTTATCAGAGGACAGAGGAATGGCCGCATCTTTGGTTTCGAGACCTTCCAGGATTTCTCTTATGCTATGACGGGTAGATATAGCAGTAGCACCGGGAGATCATACGAGTCAACAACGGAGGTATGTTGGTTATATTGTTATATACTTTCTCATTACTGAAATTGCAAAAAATTACTGATCTTGTCGAATATTGAATATTTACAGGTGATGGAATTGAGAAAGAAGTTGGCAAGGTAGAGGAGAAATTGGAGACCGAACGGACGAATAAGGCAGATTTGGAGACCAGACAAACTGCCTCGTTAGCCGAACAGGCCAGACAAGCTAATGCGTTAGCCGAACAGGCCGCCTTATCGGAGCATTTTGCTGCGTTTATGCGGCAGTCAGGATACGTTTCCACCCCCCACCTCTCAGTAGTTAGATTGTATGAATTTGAACATTAAATTGTATGAATTGAATATTTTAAATCATATAAATTGGTTAGTTTTAATTTGTTCACAGTTTTGGTTTGTTATTTTATGGTCTGATTTTGTATAAATAAATACAAGAATTATGTAATCATAAATTATTTATTTTTAGATTAATAAACATTAGCATCGGATTAGGGTGGGAAAATTCGCTAAAAGTCCTTACCTGTTCCTCGCTGATCCATCGCTGAAAGGTTTCCTCGCTGAAACTTTCCCTCGCTGATTCGTCACTAAAAGGTTTTATCATTGATCCGTCGCTGATAGCATTACCTACGAGCTTTTGACCAATGAACTATCAGCATGGGATGAACGACGGAACACCCCTTTTGCGACGAATCAACGAGGGAGTTTCCCCTCGTTGATACTATTCATTTTTATAGTGTATATAACCTCTTTGTATACATCTCCAATGTGGGATGAGCCTATCCTTTCCTCACCAACCTTTCTTCTAGCTAAGATTTAAGGGAGAATGAGATTCCTTCTTTTCCTACATTGATGGGCTATCACATTCTTATGCCTTCGTCTCTAGTGTATATATACATAGCCCCTCCTCCCTTTTTTTTCAATGGTGTTATAACCTGGTTTCAGATAACCTGAGTCAAGGTTAATTTTACGTGATTAATTGATAAATTATAAGATGGTATGCGTGAATGTGACAACAATACATGATACATGAAATAAATGCATACATGTTTGGATAATATGAATATTTTATTAAGAAGGTGGTACCTTAGTAATGAAGCAAATAGGT
>NC_037530.1:27632303-27648087 GCF_001531365.2 Cynara cardunculus var. scolymus
GGCATTAGGATCCCAAATTCGATTAAGCACAGCATATCATCCTCAAACAGACGGACAAAGTGAAAGAACAATTCAGACACTTGAAGATATGCTAAGAGCTTGCATCATAGATTTTGGAGGATCATGGGAAGATCATCTTCCACTAATAGAATTTGCATACAATAATAGCTATCATTCTAGTATCAAAGCGGCTCCATATGAAGTATTGTATGGTCGGAAATGCCGAACCCCTGTATGTTGGAATGAGGTAGGTGAGAAACAACTAACAGGTCCCGAAATTGTGCAAGTAACTTCTGAAAAGATTGATCAGATTCGGGAAAGAATTAAAACAACTCAAGATTGTCAAAAAAGTTATGTAGATAAGCGCAGAAAATCAATTGAATTTTACGTGAATGATTTAGTAATGTTGAAAGTTTCTCCCTGGAAAGGAGTTATGAGGTTTGGAAAGAAAGGTAAACTCAGTCCAAGATATATTGGTCCATTCAGAATCTGTAAACGAGTTGGGTCAGTAGCTTATCAATTGGAATTACCAGAGGAACTTAGTCTGATTCACAAGACTTTCCATGTGTCAAACCTAAGGAAATGCCTTGCTGATCCTAGTTTGGCAATACCACTTCCGGAGATTAAGTTGGATGAAAAACTGAATTTTGTGGAAACTCCAGAAGCTATAACTGACCACAAAACCCGTGTGTTGAGAAACAAGGAAATAAGTCTAGTAAGGGTACAGTGGCGATTTCACAAAGGTTCAGAAGCAACATGGAAATTAGAATTAGATATGAAAGAAAAATATCCATGGTTATTTGAATGAATTCTGGGACGAAATTCTTTTAAGGGGGAGAGAATGTTATAACCTGGTTTCAGATAACCTGGGTCAAGGTAAATTTTACGTGATTAATTGATAAATTATAAGATGGTATGCGTGAATATGGCAACAATACATGATACATGAAATAAATGCATACATGTTTGGATAATATGAATATTTTATTAAGAAGGTGGTACCTTAGTAATGAAGCAAATAGGTCTTTAAAATAATAAAATCCACACCGTCATATCCAATTTTATATTATTAAAATCATTCACTGCCTAGGTGAGGATATTTAAAGAAAAGTTTGGATAAGGTTATCCATATCACTGTCATTCTGTTTAGAAAAGAACCTTTGTGTGTGATAAGGTGTTCTTCAAGAATTATTGCTTCAAAAGTACTTGAAGATTCTATGTTAGAATAAAGCTTTTGCTGTGTGATTATCATCAAGAAATCTGTTTGATAAGGTGAGTGGTTTTGAAACTAAATTCCTCATATATTTGTGTATCAACTGTTGAGTTTTGATATTGGTTTTGAGGTTAAGATAATAAATCATCTTTAACAGTTTTTATGATGTTATTGTTTTGGAATATATTTCTGGATAAATATGAAACAAAGTCGTGTTCGTCAACAGCCTTTGAGAAGTTGTTGTTCGAATCTATTTTTGGGATTGTTTTGGAAAGAATTAAACAGTATCTGAGTTTTTAAACAGTTTGAAAGAAATTTACAGAAAAACAAAGTTTTAAACTGTTTTGGGAGAACAGGTTGTTCTTGAGATTAGAAGGTTTTTGAGTGTAAACCTATGTTGAAACCATGATTTGGTTTGCGAATTATGAACAGGTTCACTCTGACATATATGAATGAGGTCTGTCTTTGGATGAACTACTTCATATGAATTAATGGGAGGATATAAGGGTGAAACATCATRAAAAGGGGATTATTGGGAGGATATAAGGTTGGTCGTTGTCTGCGCGGCCTAACTCTTATCATGATATCTATTAAAGTTCCAACAGATTTAAGTTCTCATTTCTTGGTGATTTGAGGATTTAGAGATGTTGTCTTTAGTAGAAATGATGGTAATGATGTTATGGGATTGGAGATAATATAGTTCATGATTGTTGGTTGTGAATAAAAATGCTTTGGGTAAAAGCATTGATTATGAGGAACAGAGGAGCTCTGGTTGTGCCTTGCAAGGAACCAGAGGGGCTCTGATTGACTCTCATAATAGAACCAGAGGATTCTGGATATTGATTTAAAATGATGCAAAATCTTTTATAAATTATTAGTTTGAAAATAAGCTTTATATCTTTTAGAAGCAAGCTTAGTACTATATTTATAATTTTAAAATGATATTTCAAAAGAGCCTTTATACTTAGAAATTTCTATAAATCAAACCAGAGGGGCTCTGGTTGGCTTTCATAAGTACAACCCGAAGCTCTGGTTGAGGAATCAGAGGCTCTGGTCGACTAACCAGAAGCTCTGGTAGAAAGACTAGAGGAGCTCTGGTCATGCTTATTGAAAAATATTCTAAGTATGGTTTGGAACCAGAGGCCGATGGACTTAAACATGATGCGATTCTTTTATTATTCTTTATTATGATTGAGAAATTCTTTGATAAATGTTTTTGGTGATCTCACCCTGCATAGCATGAAAAAGGGAATCTCACTAGACTTTTGTCTAACCCTCATTTTGTGTTTTCAAAAATATGTGTGCAGGTAATACCAGTTATAATATCGATAAGGGAAAAAGCATTATATGATTACTTCCCTTATGTGCATAAATGTTGAAGACCATATCTAGATGTGTTTTGGAGGAGAGCAATGCTAGTTTACAAATGCATGTATTTTGGAATTTTTAAGTTATGAAATTTGTATCGTAAACCTGTAGCACAGACTCTTGAAATTTTGGACCTATGTGGGAATCTATGTATCCTATAAATGAACTCTATGTAATATGCAATGTATGGAGATTGAGGTGTCACAAATGGCTTCATCGCTTGACTTCGGCTTGAGCTGGTTGGCTCGAGTCTAGCCCGTTTGCTTGATACTAGTGGCCTGAGCCCAAGTTCTTTTTTTGAGAACCCCATGAAAATGAATGCACTATTTGTTCGTTTATGTTAGTTTAACTTTTTAACCAAAATGGATTCACCTTGTTTTCGATTAAGAATGCTCGTTTACGTTTGTTTATGTTCATTTCTTTTAGATGAACGGACATGAACAAACACGAGCTTACTTTTTTTTAAACGAACAAACACTAACATTAATTTTTTTAAAGATCGTGTTTTTTATTTGTTTTTACTCAATTTCACTTATTATGATAGTCATGATGTTTGACTTATGATTAATCGTGGTAAGTTAAATTTTTTGGTTTTTAACCATGTGGTTCATTTTGTTACACTGGTGATTTCCATTTCTTTTCGGTTTTGGTTCTTTTAATTGACCTGTCAAATTTTTTGATAAATACCTCCCACTAGAGATGGTCAAAATGGGTCTGGCCTGCCTGGACCGGTGTAGGATCGTGACCTACCCCATGGTTCATGACCGGTTATGCTTTTTATGAAAATTCAAGGTCCGGCCCGAGAATAGTTACGAGGTCGGGACTGATTATACATAGACTCGATTTAAAAAATTGAGTTTTATAACTTATATTTATCATTTTTTTAAAAATTTATACAAGATTTTCAAGTTTATTTTACCAAAACTTCAAGTTTATCTTAAGTTTTCCAATTCTGTCAAGTGTTCTAATACTAAATTTAAAAATCATGATTATAAAAACATGTACCATATTTTTTTGTAAAAAATATTTAAAGTGTATTTGATTTCGAATGATGTAATTAGAAATTTTAAAGTGTATTTTAATAAAATATTGTTCAAAAAAAATCATCAACCAAGATTTTTTATATATAAAACTTATTTTTTGGAGAAAAAAAAACCCTGGCCTAGACCGGTTATGGTTAAAGGAGACCTGGCCATGAATTTTTGGTCGGAACGGGACCAAGATCGATTATGAAAAGGAAATTAAGAACCGAGACCGTTTTTGGCCATCTCTAACTCTCATGTGAAGATGTTCTAGTTTTCTCTTATGATGTTAAAAAGAAAAAAGAAACCCCTTTCCCATTTGCCATTTGCCATTTGCCATTTGCCATTTGCCATTTCCACATTTATGACCCCGCCTTCTCCTTCTCCATGTGTGTGGGGGACAAAGAGAGAAAGAGAGAGAGGATGTAAAAACTTGTTTCTTTTATGCATATATGTAGGCGGTGGTAAACAACTTAAGTATTTCATTGACTATGGCCTCATGCAGAATACAACAAGAATCGAGAACCAAGCATATCGAGTGATCTTATCTACACTTAGAGCTACGGTGCACCAACTCTTCTTGGTTCAGCTTCGAGCGCAGGCTCGAAATCTCATCCTAACGCACCATCTTGTGTCACTATGTGCAATTTATAACACTAACCCGTGTGATTTTGACTATGAAATGCATCTATAAGTGATTCATTTTATATCTTGGATTTACATCACAAGTATCTCATGTAGAAAGTAGATTGAACAAATTCTCAGAACCAAAAGTACTTCATTTTTTTTTGACATTGTTACTTTCATTGTTCGTTCATAGTTTTGGTTCAAAATCCATGATTTGGAGGACGGGTTTTGGATTTTGAAGTTGTTCAGATCTAGGCTCAAATTTCATAACAAAAATGTTTCGAGAAAAAAGCTGGGAAAGAATAATGGTGGCTGCTAAAGGAGGTGTTTAATGTTGTTACAACAAAGAAGAAGAGGTTACCATGATAGAGGATGCTATTGCCACAAAGAACAAAGGTGGGGAGGGAAGGTCTCTCTTTAATTTTTCCTAAAATTACAAAATAACTTCGACACATAATTTATTTCATAATCATTTATCAGAAAAAAATTTAACAGTGTTAGTTAGATAAACCAATACTAAAAATAATTACAAACTATAGTCATCATTAGGATAAACACCAGCTATCTCTCGAGCATATGTTTAAGTTCGGCCTTAATGGGAAAATAAAATGGAGTACCTAACAATGCATCTTCATAAACCAAGAATTACGAGATCACCCCTGTTATTCTAGGCCTCTAGGGTGACAGATTGCCTATTTGAAACAACTTATGTTTTTTTTATAAAAACATTTATCGACTTATTATAAAGGGTTTAACTTTTTCAAAAACTCTTTATTACCGGTTTGATACCGGTATAAGTTGTTTATTCAAACACTTAAAAATGTTTATTGTCGGTATCACATCGGAATAAGCTAATAAGTTATTTTTGTAAGCAATCCGAAACATCCCATAAATTTTATAAATTTTACGTTTCCCAAACCCATCTAAATTAAAAAATTAAAAAACGTAAAAAACATGGGAATTGACCATTATGTCGGAACACCCCCGTCTCCACACCTAACTCGAACCTCCATCATTAACTACGATATGCTCTGTTTCCTACGATTTATCGACATATTCAAGAAAAAGAGAATCGAACGAGAACCCGAATTGCAAAAATAACGCTTACGCCTTCAATCTCTATCTCTTTAACACGAACCCAACTGGGTTTCTTCCTTCAGGCCAGTGTCTTGGCTTACCCCCTTCTTTCCCCATTTATATTACCTTATAATTTCAAATGTGTTTCAACGATTTCTGGAATCTAAGACGAAGATGAGAGAAGAATCAAGGGGTGTCTGTCATTTTCTGTGACTGTGCCGAAAAACATCATCAATCCGTCATGGGTTTGTGGTACAATCGAATCGTCTGAAAAGAATATGCCTTTTCCTCATTTGCCAACTGTGTCATAATTCAATCCATTTGATGTTGCTTCTTCTTCTTTATTTTATTTTATTTATTTATTCAAATAATCCATTTCTGTTGTTTCCTTGTATCTAAATTTAGAAAATTTTCGTAGTCAAGCTTCCATCTTTGATTGTAATTACAAGTTCGTTAGAGGCGCTTTTCTGAATTTTTGTTGAAACGTCTAGAGTTTAGAATCAGCTTCGCATTTCGTGTGGGATATCAATTGGGTATTTCGAAATTTGATCTCATTATACAGTTGTGTCCCCTATTGGTCTCGGGAATTTGCATGATTGGGGCTTACTGGAGACAACTGCTTACAAGATTTACCTTTTTGTATAAATTGGTAATGTGTAAGCCTTCAACCTCTTAATTTTGGTGAAGGATGTATGCTGTAGGGAGGCTAGGTAGCTATATCACTCAAGGGGTTTATACTGTCTCAGGCCCTTTTCATCCATTTGGTGGGGCTGTGGACATTGTTGTGGTACAACAACCAGATGGTAGCTTGAAATCATCCCCTTGGTATATTAAGTTTGGGAAATTTCAAGGGGTTTTGAAGGCAAAAGAAAGAGTTGTTGACATTAATGTTAATGGGGTTGATGCTGATTTCCATATGTATTTGGATCCAAGAGGGGAAGCTTACTTTCTCAGGGAGGTGGATCCTGAAGAAGTAGTGGATGCAGTTTCCTCACAATCTTCTTCATATGAGGAGATAGATGGAAAACCCCATGATAAGATCCCACCCAAGTCTAAGAGTATGAATTATGATTTTGATCGGTGTGATTCAGTTAGTGATGTGACCAATGGTAAGGTTTTGTCCAGGACTAACTCTAAACGATCTAGGATTTTGGGGTTTGTTCTAGGGAGGAGATCTATGCAAGAGCATAGCTTGTCAAAGGAAGAGAATGATTCAAATGTTGATAGAATTGCATCATTGGAGCATGCTGAGATTGCAGCTGATCTCTTGGAGATGAAATGGTCAACCAATCTTTCCTCCAGAAATATTGCGAATGATTGTAAAGAATCTATCAAGGATAATGGTGAAAGTATTGGCGGAAGATTGGACGCAAGTTTTGTTTTGCATGAACAGCACTTTGTAAATAAGTCCGGGGGTGATAATGAGATGCCTGTAATGGAGGTTCATGAAACTTGTGTAGCAGATGTTGTTAACAAGGAGGTTGATGAAGAACACAGCAGTTGTGTGGAAAATTGTGTTTCCAAGGAAGAGAGTTCGAGAACTCAGTTGGATGATCATAATGAGGCAGAAGTGGGAATAATAACAGCTGAAGAGCCATTAAAAATCGCAGAGAAAATCTGTACAGAAGTTGCAGCTACTGAACAAGGAGAGGCATCCATAGAAGTTGTTTCATGCAGTTCTATTGCAGTGCCTGTTTGTCTAAACAAAGATGATAAGCCCACAATGCAATTGGAGGAAGCAAATGAAATCAGACTGCCATTGGAGTCAGATGGTGAATTTCAAGATGTTTCTGGTGATTCTCTTTTGATCAAGCAAGTACCTGAAAGTTTTGTGGAAGAACAGTTGATCTACGGTGATCTTGATGATTCAAAACCGAGCATCAACAGCACAGAGCAAGGAACTCAGTCCGTATCTACCTCACAAGTAGATGAGATATGCAGTGAGTCAATGAGTCTGAAGCGTGGTCCATATCCACCTCCACTTCCAGTCAGAATCCGTCAAGAATGTTTCAAAGGTGACATTGAAGGGCATAAGGGATATATTAGAAGGTCTCCAAGTCATGTTGATATTCCTAGGAATTGTGAAGTTGCAGAAATGGGTGTTGGTCGGCAGGCAAAATCATTGCCCAACATGTGGTCTCCGTTTGATGATCCCAATTCACTTAACGAGGATTCCCAGTTCTACTCTCCTGCTGCCAAATTTAGATCCTCAAACTGGGATTTGATCAGGGAGGATATCAAAAAATCAAACTCAGAGAAAGAACTCCGTTTATCTGATTCACAGATTGCAGATACCTTGTCAAAGGATCTTAAAGATGGTGGCATTGCAAGCGGTAAGAAAAATTCTTGCATTCTATTTGTAGATCAAGCAAATAATGCAAATGGGCTAATTTTCTATTTCAAAATGGATTTTGTTACAAATTGAACACCAACAGTTTTTGTAGTTATATTATACTATTTATAAATATTAATGTTGTCATCAAGATTTGAACATTCATATTGGTTATAGATATAACTAGTTGATCTCAAGGTCAACTATGGGAATTTCTTTCGAATGGTGGGAAGCATCAGATTATGCTGATGTCTTGAGAAATTCTTTTTGTAGATGGTCCTTCCGGTATTGTTGATGGTGCCGGTGGAAGCTGGAATTTGTGGCCATTTAGAAGATTGGGAAGTAAAAACACTTCTCAGAAAGAACAAAACAGTAAAAAGGATTCTGATGTTGAAACTGTAGTGGAGACGGATGGAGAAAAAGAAGCATCTTCACCAAAATCAAATAAGATGCATACAAGGGCACTTGCTCCAACACCCGAGCAACTAGCTTCGTTGAATCTCGCAGAAGGGAAAAATACAGTGACCTTCACGTTTTCAACATCGGTTCTAGGGGCTCAAAAGGTCATGTGCAGTTTCTCTCATTCGTCATTGTGCCATCGTGCAATGTATGTTTGTTTATGGTTTGTGTCTGTTATATTATGTAGCTTACTCGACATACATACATGATGCATCTCAGGTGGATGCCAGAATTTATTTGTGGGGGTGGGATACTCGCATTGTCATCTCAGATGTTGATGGAACAATTACCAAGTAAGTTCTTTTATGAAGATTAAAGCAGGATGAATGTAGATTCTTTAGTTTATGTTTACTTGATGAATAATGCTCCCTCCATCCCGAAATAACTGTCTACTTTCAAAAGTTTGCTTACTTTCTTAATTCTAATCTTAGTTATTAGATATGAGATGGAGAAATTCGTTACTCCCTCTATTATTGAGGGTAAAATTGTCATTTAGTTAATTAAAATGTGTACTAATTACACATTTCTACAACTGTGTGCCTTTTTCGTCATGGACATTTATTTTGGGATGGAAGGAGTACTTCTTATGGCTTATGCATTGATATTCGGGAGCATGTAAATGGTATAAACACTTCGGGAAAAGCTGCTTAGTTGTCCAGGGAAACAGTCTTGAAGGGAGGAGAGGATACTAAAAATTGAACAAAACTTTCTAAGATTTTGACCGAGAAAACCGAGTTTCTCTTAATGAGAATGAAGAGCTCCAAGTCTACAACTACACTTGGTGAACAGAAAAGGTGAAAGTAAACTAAAACACCATTATTAGGTAACAAAGATACAAACTCTACATCTTATATAGAAATCTGAACTAAATGTTATTATATTAAACCAATTGAAAGCTATGAGCCACACTTGATCATCCATTGNGGGGGGGGGGGGGGGGGGAGGGTTGGAGGTGATGGTTTGTGTCTGCTTAACTCGAAAAGGGAAACTTAGCTTATACGAAGGCATATGGTAGCTCCATATTGTAGCTTGTTCTAGATTCCTCCTTCAGGATGACAAATGCTTAGAATAAAGGGAAACATTTTAATATAGAAAAGGTTGTGTAAAGTCTTACTCCTCTAATCCTAGAATTGGATCACACAAATTACTCATTCTGGCGGTCTCAAGTCATTCTTGACTTGTGTGCTCATGACCTTGAGGGATTTATTCCTAGAACAAAGGTTTTACCCTCAGTTCGTTGACCACAATACTCGATAGTCTTATTCCTGGTGAATCTCATCAAATCAATCTTGGTTTCAACCGTTGGGTGCACATAGATCAAGCCAGCATGAGTTGGTTACTCAACAAGATTTCAGAATCAATTCTTGGTCATGTTGTTTGCTGTGCCACTTCTCAGCAAGTCTGTAATACTCTTGAAAATTTGTTCACCACAAACTCCAAAGCTCAAACTCTACAACTCTGTTTTCAACTTCAGTCACTAAGGAAAGGGAATCTCTCGATTCTTGATTACATGTTGACGGGTCTGTTTACCAACACAAACCAGGTATGTGCTTACCGGGTAAGAGGCACCACCCTCACCTGCCTTACCGAGTAAGATTCTCGGTCATCAAAATAACATCGTATAACTGTCTTTCACCTGGTAAGCGCTAACTGGGTAAGATTCACCAGCCTCACTTATGCACGGGAAGGTTGTTGGTAAAGACCATCATCTTTGACCAGGTAAGCGTCTTTTACTCAGTAAGAGGCAATAACTGCTTAGTTATCAGGTAAGAGGCAGCAAGTGTTTAGTAAACAGCCCCACAGGCTCTGTCTGAAAATTTCACTTTTGCATGCCAGAGATAATCTCTGATTAAAACTTATACTTTACATTCTTAGGGGTCTTGGCCATGATTATGACTCAATTGTCGTCAATCTTACTTCTCGCCATGATCAACTCACTCTTCAAGGTGGCGTACATGCTTTGAAGCCAGGAGATGCATCTTGAGCATCTCAAGCTTCCCATCCCTGGTGATCTCATGATGCCAAGTGTTCCATCTTTCCACTCAAATGCACCGTAGTCTTGGTCTCCATGATTCTTCATCTGCTCCAACCATCAACCATGGATACTCCTCTGACCATGACCGAGGAAGGGGTTGTCGAGGAAATTTACCGTTGTGTCAACTCTGTGGTGGAGTAGGACACTTTGCCTCCAAGGGTTTCCATCATTTTGATCTCAAATTTTAAGGATCTCCATGCAACAAGTCTACCAATACCTATCTTTTTACTCCTTCCTCTGGCCAATATCACACAACATGCAATACACTGCTATTTTACTTCAGCTCACGATAATCAACTGGACGGTGCTTGGTATCTGGATAGCATAGCCATGATTCACATAACAACAGATTCTTCCAATATCAACTACAAAACAGATTACAAAGGTAAAACCAAATTGTTCTAGGTAATCTGTCCGCATCACACACTCGAGATATAGCTTTTTCACTCATTCTACTATGCTTCTAAAATATATTGTGTAACCTCGATTACCAAAAAAATTGTTATCTATTCCCCAACTAACAGAAGACAATCCTATATTTGTGGAGTTCACCAATGACTGTTGCATAGTGAAGGATCTAATTTGAAGGAGGTACTCCGGGAAGCCAAGTGAGGCTCTTTATCAAATTCAGCTAAATCAAGTTCCCAAGACGGTTCCCCCTACATCTACTCATTAACCATTTCAAGCTTCCCTTTTCAATCTTTGTTTTGCTAAAAGTGTTTCTATTTCAAAATCTGCTCTATGGCATATGGGGCTTGGTCATTTAAATCCTTTTGTAATGGAACACATGTTGAGTAATGAGAATGTTTCTTTTGTGATGCTTGTCATGTACATAGTTTAAAAAAGCGTGGGAGGTGCACGCTGTCCAAAAAAGCATATGTCGTGGGGCCTCTAAAGGATTCACTGTGTCATACGCCTTGGTCGTTAGAGGCGTGGGCAAAGGCGGTGAGACGGTCGGCGGTATTGAGGCGGTCGCCTCTTTTGCCAACTGGTTCTTTCCTTATATTGTTTAATAAAAACTAAAAAATGTGAAGCCTAAAGTCAAACATGCACAATGCTTTTTCTGAGTGCTTTTTCCCCCCTCACACAATCACAAATATATATATTATATATATTATTTTCCCTGTCAGTGCTTTCTTTCTCTGACTTGCTTTCTGATCCGTGCTTGATCTTATCCACAAGCGGTTACTAACTGCTGTGCAATTATCAATAAACAGCCTAACTAACTTGTCACTGTCGATCTCTCATATAAATGTGTAGAACATTGAATCTGAGTGTACACGTAACTCGATTATTATTGCCTTCAAATAATCAAATTCGAGTGATCAATGGATTATCCCAATACTCAATTTGTGATACCCAAGGGAATAAAGGGTCAAATTAGTGTATTTGGAAAATGGACATATACGTGTTCTAATCGATTTTTCCGGTCTATTTTGATCAAGGAACCCTCGATTTCTAACACAACTAGGTATTGATTTCTTCGAGACTTTCAATCCGATCATTAAACCAACAACCATTCACATTATCGTTACTTTTGCTGTCACATTTTCACTGGATGTGCAACAAATTGATGTAAACAATGCCTTTCGATGGTCCACTTGACAAACGAGTCTTCATGGAACAGCCCAATGGTTATCTATAAGCAAAATTTTACAGCTGTGTGTAAACTCAAGCATGCTCTCTACG
Source organism: Cynara cardunculus var. scolymus (assembly GCF_001531365.2). Classification (NCBI taxonomy): domain Eukaryota; kingdom Viridiplantae; phylum Streptophyta; class Magnoliopsida; order Asterales; family Asteraceae; genus Cynara; species Cynara cardunculus. The sequence goes on from NC_037530.1 coordinate 27,644,126, forward strand.
TCTTCATTCCTCAAGCAATCTCCCGTACTTGGTTTGACAAATTTCGAACATCTTCTCAACAATCAGTTCCTCTTAAAAACTTCGCTCGGTCACTTATTTTCTTGGCTTTTAGACAATTAAGGGACATGGTGGACTTCACTTGTCATAAGCCAAGTATACAATAGATGTGATCAAGAGAACCAACATGCTCTGAATGCAAGTCCGTGTCCACGCCAGTCAACCGGAGTAATAGTCTTCATCTTCATGACAACAACCCCTTTGAGATCTTTACACCCTGTAATTGGAATGCTTTGCAATATCTCACACTTAGCAGACATGACGTTGCTGTTGCGGTAAATAAGTTGTCAATTTCTGCTCAAAGCTTGCATGTAAGTGCAGTTTCAGCAGGCTCCATTGGTGAGCGGATCGAGTTTTCACAAACTACAACTTAAGCTATTAAATGTTTTTGTGATTCAGATAAGGAAAAATCATATAATTGAAACGGTTTTGTTGATAAAATAGCAAAGAAGTTTACAAAATTGCCTACTTTTGAGAGGCAGTCTTGTCTTCCAGTGATGCCTAATCTAATTCTAGAATACTATCAATCAAATCAAGCATGACTATCAACCCCTCCAAATCCTTATTTACTTCATCATGGAAACAATAAAATTACTTGCTTAATCATTAAGCCTAGATGAATGGGTTCTTGTGCCAAGTTCTTGGGTTTATAGGAAATATGAAAACCTTTAAATCACATACTTATGCTACACAACTCTCGAATAATCTCTAAAGAACGATGTCGAGTAATATGTTAACAAATTTGCTCTTCTATGATGTTCTTTGTGTTGCAGATCTGATGTTCTTGGACAATTCATGCCTTTGGTTGGAAGAGATTGGTCACATATAGGCGTAACACATCTCTTTTCGGCCATTAAGGTTTATTAGCCTGTTGTCTCTCATTCTTGCAATTATAGCCTCTTTGCTACCCCCTCATTGTCATTAGAATTGGAATATTTGACTTAACATTTTTGGAACCAAATGTTTCTCGGACAATCATGCTTTCATTTTTTCAAGCCGGGGGTCTTTATGGAAACAAAAATCTCTACGCCTTGGGGTAGAGGGGTTATTTAGCTACATGACCTCCTGACACTTATTTTTTTAAATCTATGACCTTTTGACAAGTTTTTAGGCGTTCTTATGTATGGTAGTGGCATTCTTCTGTTAAGCAAATACATTCTCAAACTTGTCAGAAGATCATGGATTTAACAAAAACCCGTTAGAAGGTCATTTAATCAAATGACCCCAGGGTAGAGGTAAGGTTTGCGTACCCGTCTCAGACCCTACTCCATGTGGGTCCCATTGGATTTGTTTGGTTTGTAAGCTAGTATGCATTTAGAGGTATATGAACCGTCTTCTTGTTTGTATGTTATAGGAAAATGGATATCAAATGCTTTATCTAAGTGCTCGGGCAATTTCTCAGGCCTCCATCACAAGACAGTTCCTGTTCAACCTTAAGCAGGTACTTTGAAAACTTTTACTCTCCGTCTTTTTGCCTGAAAGGCGACACTTTTGTTGGTCATTTCTTGCCAAAGCCAATGAGCACATTGTTTATGTTTAGTTTGTTGTCGTCCTTAAAAACCCGATCATAAATTAATTTGCAGGATGGAGAGGCTTTGCCGGATGGGCCTGTTGTTATTTCTCCTGATGGACTTTTTCCTTCTCTTTTTCGTGAAGGTAACAGTTTAATATATATTGTATTATGTCATATGGTCATTGGACGGGTTTTTGAAACTCCGCTATGATGGGTCAGTGTCAAATTGAAACCAGAGTCCTTACGCTTCAAAAAATACCAAAATTTGGCCGGGAATGTGACCACCACACGGAAAGTGAATGGAACGTCAAGTAGAATGATTGAATGAACAATGGCATTTAGATATAGCTACCGATGGTTCTTTTTAGAATGGTCTCTGAAATTACTTTACTACCCTTTTGCAGTTATAAGAAGAGCTCCACATGAATTCAAAATTGCTTGCTTGGAGGTTAGTTCGTAGTTAGTTACCGACTATTCCATCCCATGAAAGTTGTGATTGCTAATACATGGTCTAAGGAAATAGTTCGACTATTTGTCAAATATCTAAAATTCCCTCCGATATAGAGAAAATAGCGGAAGCTCGTGAACCAAAATCAATTATTTGTGATGTTAATAGACAAATAAATAATTCCCAAGTTCATGGGACATTCCGAAAGGGGGAAATCTGTAATTTTCTTGAGACGTAGGAGTACGATTTTCTTCTTGATGATCATTTTATATTGAATATCGAGGCTTGAAACAATCGGCATTTCTTTCGGATCCCCAGGATATCAAGGCATGTTTTCCATCCGACAGGAATCCGTTCTATGCTGGTTTCGGAAATAGAGACACTGATGAATTTAGTTACCTCAAGGTCGGAATATCGAAGGGAAAAATCTTTATCATCAATCCTAAGGTGCTTATAAACCTCGAACCATTTTGTAACGTTTTTAAGGTCAATCACGATGATCATACGTAATTTTGTCTTTGTGTCTCGGGTTTTACAGGGAGAGGTTGTTGTGAACCGCTGCATCGACTCAAAATCATATGCTTCACTCCATGCTATCGTCAACGGAATTTTCCCTCCTATATCCGTGCACGAGGAGGTTTGATTTTTCACAATTTCTCAAAATTTTATGCTGCTTATGTGACAATATAACTTGACAACTCTGTATCCATGTCATTAGTAGTTTCAAGATTTACAGGTATGAAATACGAAGAACTAAATGTGTTATCTGTCGTCGTGTTTATTAGCAGGAGGATTATAACTCATGGAACTTCTGGAAACTTCCGCCTCCAACTATCGAGTGACTGAAGGTGTCCACGAGAATGTAATTACGAACTTTTGTTTACTGCTTCAGTAGAATCGTACAAAAATAGAATCGTTCAAGTAGCAGCACACTGAACCTTACCCGAAATAGTTAGAACAACTCTATCGACACGTTGAACGTTACCTAAAATAGTCACCACTCAGAAGAACTCTATCCAACGTTCTTCTTCATGTAGCCATACTTCAATTCATTTAAATTCTAATTACAGATCGAGTATATGCTTCAGAACTCGTGTTAATTACATAGAAATAAAGAGAGGGTTTTTAGAAATGCATTGATCTGTTCTAAATTAGTATGGTATGATTCTAACACCCAATTCCTTCTGTGCAAACTGGACTAGATTTTCGATCTCACAGCCATCAACGAAACCGTTTCTGTTCTTGTCAGCAGACTTGATTCCGGCATTGCCTTTCCAGCCGGAAAACCAACCTCCGGTAGCCCTAACAACCTGCCGGAGCTCATTTCTGCTGATCCGGCCATCTTTATCACTGTCAAACTTCATCAACCATCTTTTGAACTCCTTAACCGTGAGTTCTCTTCGGCCATCGTCGGAGTTCTGGATCATGTAAGTCGTCTTGAATGCCATTAATTTTCTTGAAGAAATATGAAATCAGGTGGTCGAATTTTTGTGAGGACTTGCTGCAAATTTATAGTTGGTTAATGGATGGGTTTTATGGTGATTTTTTGGTTGATGATTAAACAAACCATCCTTCCTCTTTTATATCTTGTTCTTCGCCATCACTGAATCTTTTAATAGCCGAAAAGCTTGAATTCAGAAAAGGTTTTAAAGGAGGAGGCTAAATGCAATGAACTTTATTTAAATATGGATTACAAGGCTTTTATTGTTTTCTATTAAGCTCTTTTTGGCTTAATCTAACCATGCATATAATTTAATCTATTTGCTTAACACGTGCTCATCCGGCTAAAAAAACAATGATAACGACCATTTATTTTAAATACATACATATATACATATATATATATATAAATTGCAACAAAATGGAACCTACTTTCACCTAATTTTCATTTTGGGGAACCAACTTTCAAAATCGTCATTTTGGGGAACCAACTTGCACCTGATT
>NC_037530.1:27648752-27664333 GCF_001531365.2 Cynara cardunculus var. scolymus
AAGTTGGTTCCCCAAAATGACGATTTTGAAAGTTGGTTCCCCAAAATAGGAATTAGGTGAAAGTTAGTTCCATTTTGGTGCAATTTTCCCTATATATATATACACATATATATATATATATAGAGAGAGAGAGAGAGAGAGAGGTTGGTTATTATACAACCCACGACATTTATGCAACCAATACAACTCAATCTCAACCGTCCATTTCATTTGATTAATATGTAATTTCATAGAAGTTTTGATTATTTCATAATATAAAGTATTGATCATAATTAATGAACCATATTCATCTTTCATAAATATTCAAATCATAATAAATGAACTCTCATCATTTGCATAAATATCTCAACTAAACGGGTTGCATTGGTTGTACAAATGCAACAAGTTGTATTTGAAACAAACTCTCTCTCTCTCTTTATATATATATATATAGAGAGAGAGAGAGAGAGAGTTTACTTCAAGAGAAAAAAGAACTTTGAATTTGAGTTTGGGTTCAAAATAGGAAACAAACAAAGTGTCAAACAACTTTGGGAAGACCAAACATGTCTTTTTCATGTAAATATGTTTACTTAAATATGAAACTTTGACCAAACAAATGGTATGTTTTAAGCATTTGTATATTATGCATAATAGTTTGTACTTAAGAGATTTTTGATTCTCTTACATAAATTGATAGCACTTTATGTTGTAAGACTTGTAATTGAGACTTTTGGTCTAAATGCTTATTAATGTAGTATAAATATATTCATTCTAAAATAAAATAACAAAGAATTTGGAATGTTTTATGTTTCTAAGACTAGTATATGCTATTTTGGTGGAATAGTCTATACTCGTGCTTTCAAATATTTCGATGACAATTTTTAATAATAGCGACGGACTTAGAGGGGTGGTTAGGTGGCACAGGCCACCGTATTGTTCCTCCGTGGTAAGGTAAAAAACTTAGGTTCGTGAAAGGTGCAACCGTTTTATTCTAGAAGGTGCAACCGTTTTATAAAGTGTCACCTTATCCAAAAATTCTTGGGTTCGTCCCTGAGTGCATGTCAGATATAACATATAAAACAATCCCTTCTCCTATTTTCAATAATCATATCTAATTAATGAAATTCAAAATAATCACAACGGGTTTTTAGTCCAAAATAATCGTATCTTGTTACCATGTTTGGTTACGTTACAAGTTGTGGGAATCATTGCTGGTTCCGCCAAACCAACATAGAGCATCGATGTTAGGTTTTAAGGACACGGTTTTGTTATACTTGAACGGTCAAAATTAGGCGTTGATGGTCTCTTTGAACTTTTATGATTCTTTTGGAGCTAAAATTCGTTGTTAACTTTTTAAGTAATCAAAAGACTTTCTATTATTAAGACCAAAACTGTACCCAAACGAGACTCTGGTTGCTTTTTTCTAGAACATAGTTTGAAAATTTTATTCTATGACAAGACGTCGAAAACAAAGAAAGTTCAATAAATTTTTTCAAAAGTTATTTCGTTATAAAATATTTTATTTTTTATCCTTAAAGTTATAATATGTTCCCGTTAATTGTATTAAAAATAAAAAAGAAATGTTTCTCAAAATATAGTTTTTGATATTAAGTTTAAAAATAACTTAAAAATACGTTACATTTCTATATAATTAACCCATTTGTAATTACCGAAAATGAAACAATACGAGTATTTTTAACCATAAGGGTGGTATCCGAGTGGTTTGAGTTTGAACTCCAAAGGTTAAAAGTGTCTGGAGATCTCAAGTTCGAACTCAAAGAGGATTAAAAATCCCCTTGTGGTCACAGAGGTTCAAATACGATAACTCCATAGGTGGTTTTTTTAGGGGTGTTCGCGGTCCGGTTTAGGCGGTTTAATCTCTTAGACCACAAACCAAACTGTAATGGCGGTTTATAAAATTTTCAAACCGAACATCAAGTGTTCAGGCCGGTCAAACCAGACCACGAAAAGGCGGTCTGGTCTGACCGGTTTAAACGGTTTGGGCCTTTAATAGGCTTTAAATGTTAAAACTTAAAAAAACATATATAATTTATAATTTTAGATTAAATATCCATTTTGATTTATGTTGGACTTAGGGATATATTTTAACCATAGTCTATAAGTTAAAAAAGTTGGACTTGCTAATATTAAAATAAATAATTAAGTAATATACATATATATATATATATATAATATATATTTGGTGGTCGGTTTGGTCCAAACCGCCCAAAAAAGATTCCAAACCGTAGACCGGACCGAGCCGCCCGGTTTTACTATTTTCCAAATCAAACCAAACCGTCAGAATGCTCAAACCACCAAAAATGGTCCGGTTTGAACGGTCCAACGATTTTTTTGAACACCCATAGTTTTGTTACGTAAAAGCAAAAGCCAAAAACTTAAGTCATCTTATTTGTTAAATCAAATATTCCATAAACACGAATCAATGAATTAATGAAAGAAAACCGCCTTGTAGTTTAAGATACCAAAGAATATTTGTGGAGGGTATATAATATAACCTACCTTTGAACTTCTAGAAGCTTTTAGAAATATCGATTTGTTTGTAGGTAAAACGTCTAAACTTGAAGGTTGTTGCGACGTCCATCTCTTTTCTAGTTGGATGTTGCATATTCCAATCAAACATGCAATGTTTTTTTTCCCTTTTTGATTTTACCATTTTTTTTAAAATCAGTTAGGACGCATTTGATATATTGAACATGACATGATAGAATAAAGTAAGAACCTTTGTTCTATGTTTGGTAGGACTTTTATGTGGTTCAGAGTGGAAGAAAGTCAAGAAACATGTTCCATGGTGAAGCAGTACACTTATATTTTATTAATCTATACTTATAATAAATAAGTAACTTGGGTGACACGTGTCATTTTTTGAAGAGTCGGTTTTCTTATTTTTTTTCCTGCATAAACACGTATCTAGACACAATTTACATTAGTGGTTCAGTTAGACTCATTTGAATGTATCTAGACACAATTTACATTAATGGTTCAATTATACTCATTTGATTGACATGTGTCCTCTTATTCAATCAATCCCATTAATTTAGGATGCAATTGATTTTATTCTTGGGTTAATTAATTCGTGTGGTAACTGATTCTCGAAAAAAAAGGTGTTTACTTCTAAATTTAAATTCAATTTTATGAGATAGCTTCATTTCTAAATTCAATTTTATTATAGGGTTAACTTCATTTTATTCTAAATTCAATTTACTGAAAAGTTTTACTTCAAAATTATTTAAAGAAAACAAGTCTAAAGTCATTCTTTAGAGTTAGTTTACCCGAACTCTGAAGTTTGCTTTTTTAGACATAGCTCACCCGAACTCTAGAGTCTGAACTCTGAAGTCTTCTTTTTCAGACTTATAAGTCTAAACTCTGAAGTCTTTTTCTAGACTTAAAAAAAAAAGTCTAAAGTCTTCTTTTTCAGATGTAGAAGTCTTCTATAATTCAGAAGAGTATAAGTCTGAATAACCATTTTTCGGAGTTAGCTTACCAAACTCTAAAGTCTGAACTCTGAAATCTTTTTTTTTTCAGACTTAGAAGTTTGAACTTTGATTTAATGAGATTGATTTTATACTTCAGAGTTATTTCAAGAGTACAAGTCTGAAGAGTCACTAATCAAAGTTCTATTTCAGAGTTATTTCCAGAGTACAAGTCTGAAGAGTCATTCCTCAGAGTTAGTTCACCCGAACTTTGTAGTCTTCTTTTCTAGAAGGAGCACCATGCAGAGCCTCTACATAGTGCATGCAGAGCTTCTGACTTGCCTATACGAAGATCTGAAGTCTGAAGAGTTTTACTTCAGAGTAATTTCAAGAGTACAAGTCTTGTAATAAACTTATATAGACTTTAAAGATAAGTCTTTAAGACTTAGACTTAGTCTTGTAAGCTAGAGCCCCTCTGGTTGGTCTAGCTTCTGGATAGCTTTACTTCTGGTTGTTTATTTGAACCTTGGAAAAATATTCCAATCCATCATAAAGGAACCAGAAGGGCTCTGGTTGATCTTCATGTTTAACCAGAGGGTCTCTGGTTGTAACTGGAACTCAAATTCCTTGTATTTAACATTTTTTTGACCTAGAATCTCAGGATAGACGAACCAGAGACTCTGATTGACCAGGGCACCTTTGGTTGGCCTTGCTTTTGGGTTGACCTTGCTTTAGGTTGGTGAGTCCAAAGGGGCTCTAGTCCTTAAGAAGTTCTGGTTGGTCTTGCTCTGTATGATGCAAACTTTACCATGAGGTCTTTTTCAAAGATATTGGGTATTTGAATAACTCTGAACTCAAGGTCTTCAGACTTCGTCTTTAGATTTGACACAGACGTTATTCTAAGTTTAAATTCAATTTATTGATATAGTTTCATTTCTAAATTCAATTTTATTCTAGGGTTAACTCTATTTGAACTAATTATTGATATAGTTTCATTTCTAAATTCAAGTCTGAAGAGTCATTCTTCAGAGTTATTTTTTAGAGTTATACTTCAGAGTTATTTCAAGAGTACAAATATGAAGAGTCATTCTAAAGAGTTAGCTCATCCAAACTCTGAAGTCTGCCTTTTCAGACTTAGCTTTCCCGAACTATGGAGTCTAAACTCTGAAGTCTTCTTTTTCAGACTTAGAAGTCTGAACTCTTAAGTCTTTTTTTTAGACTTAGAAAAAGAAGTTTGAAGTCTTCTACAAGTCTTCAAAGTCATTCTTCAGAGTTAACTCACTGAATTCTGAAGTCATCTTTTTCATATTTAGCTCACCCGAACTTTGAAGTCTGAACTCTAAAGTCTTTTTTTTTTCCAGACTTCTGAACTCTGATTTAGTGGGATTGATTTTATACTTCAAAGTCATTTCAAAAGTACAAGTTTGAAGAGTCATTCTTCAAAGTTATTTTTAGAGTACTCAGGTAACCAGTTGAAGCATTAACCGATTACCATGCTGATGTGGCAAGTGATGTGAAACACAAATGTCATCTTGCAAACACCCCCTAAGAAAACCCCAATTCCCCACATATGTAATTCTAGTTCTTCTTCTTCGTTATCACAACCATTGACAAAAGCCAAATCCTCTAATCTTCCTACGATGTTTTTATAGATTCTTCACCTATATAGACATGTCTACCCAAATCATTGGAGCCATCTTCCATTAAGACCATTGGAGCCATTTTTCAATGACCAATCATGAACCCACACATCAAGATCGTCATGGATGTCATTCCATTGAGACCAATCAACAATCTATTGAGATCGTCATTAATGTCATCTTTCATCAAGAATCCATTGAGACCGTCATTGGGTTCATCTTCCATGAACACCAATCAAGAACTCATCAAGACCGTCATTGAAAACCAATCAAGAACCATCAGAGCATCATTAGCGTGATATTGTATCAACAATTGAGACCGTCATTGATGTCATCTTCCATCTAGATCAATATAGAATCCTTTGAGGCCATTATTGTAGTCCTCTTCTATCGAGATCAATCGAAAACTCATCGAAACATTCATGAATCGTCTTTCTTCGAGACCAATCAAGAAATCATCAAGATTGTCATTGGAGTTTCAATAAGCACTACTAAAAACAAGATATCACCGACGGCAGAAAGCTAGAAACCGTCACTTAAACCATAATTGTCTCTCAATAAAACATTGGTGACACGTAGTTTAGTAACTTATTTAGTACTTAAAATATGTATAATTGAAATAAGGAAAAATTAGAAGTTCATTATATTAATTGAGAAAAAATAAATTTCGTTACATTAAATAAAAACTAAACCAAACATTATTACGTTTAGATGCATTTTTCCCTATTAATTAGTAATAATATTTGTTACACGTTATTTATCGTAACCAATTTTTTTATAGCATATCAATGTCAAATTGTCGTAGAGTATTGAGAAACAATATCTATACTGTATTATAAAACATTTGATAAAAAAACTCTTAAAAACCATTTTTATGCATTAAGTACTGTTTATTGAGACATATTACTTAAAATTCAGAATTACAAGTAAATTGTGCATATGTACATTAAAGCTTCATGTTGTGAATTCATGTAACTAACTAAAGATAAAAGTAATCAAATATTAGATAAATATCTTATTTTGAATATAAAAAATCTAAAATATATTTAGGATAATTATTGAATTTTAATAAAATACTAATTATTATCTTTATAAAAAATTATATTATTAAACTAAAAGTAAATGACTTTATTATTAAATTTAAATTAATATATAATAAAAAATTAAATTAAAAAATTGCACTTAAAAAACAAAAACTTTTAAATATCTAATTTGATACTAAAATCGATACATTGTTTTCAAAAAAATAAAAGCATTATCGTTTTTTCGATACTACATAAAATCGTATTATAATATCGACGGAGACAGATTTAAGAAAAAAAACATTAAAATCGAGATGTATATCGCTGCATTTTGTGAGTACCATTCAGTATTATAAAATATGCTTTACTTCGTGTTATTTGTGGTATGATCAAAACAAGTGTTATAATTACGAGTACAAAAAAATTTCATGACGCTCATTTTACATATTTATTAGTAAAATGATTGTCTTACATACATTCAACATCAGAGAACTTTGAGGGGTATAATAAACAATTACACTCAATAAGGTATTCACCAATTTATGCAAAAAAACAATCATTTTGATTTAGCTTTCAGACTTCAGCAACATCTCTTATCAATATAATGCGAAATAAGATTTTAAGCTCCACTACAAAAATGAAGCATATCAGCGAGGGAAAATTCCCTCGTAAATCCGTCGCTAAAAGGGTCTTTCGTCGCTGATAGTCCATCGGTCAAAAGCTCGTAGGTGATGCTATAAGCGACAGATCAATAATGGAAATCAGCAACGGATTTGCGAGGGTTACTTTCAGCAGCGGATCAACGAGGGAACAGATTCAGCGACGGATCAACGAGAGATCTTTAAATCCTGAATAGAAGCAGGTTAACCTAGTCTTTTATCTCTAAAGTCAGCGATGGAATTCCGTCGCTAAATTGTTAAATTTTTTAAATTTTTATTAACTTATGAAATTACTTTTTAATTAATGACTATAAATTTAATTAATTATTAATTATCAAATATTTATTATTTATTAGTAAATTACAAAAATTAATTAATAATTACAAAATAGATTAAGGCCAAATTAAACCGAATAAAGCCCATTAAGGTCCGATAAAACCGAATAAAGCCTATTAGGCCCAATAAAACGAATAAATCTCATTAAGGCCTATTAAACCGAATAAAGTTCAAGAAAATCGAATAAAGCCCATTAGACTCAATAAAACCGAATAAAATCCAATAAAATGGATTGAGACCTAATAAAAATGAATGAAGCCCATTAAGGCCCAATAAAACCGAATAAAGCCCATTAGGCCTAATAAATCAAATAAAATGGATTGAGATCCAATAAAACCGAATAAAGCCTATTAAGGCCCAATAAAACCAAATAAAGTCCAATAAAATTGAATAAAGCTCGTTAAGGTAATAAACCGAATAAAGCCCAATAAAACCGAATAAAGCCCATTAAGGCCCAATAAAACCGAATAAAGCCCATTAGGCCTAATAAATCAAATAAAGTCCAAGAAAATGGATTGAGGCCCAATAAAACTGAATAAAGCCTATTAAGGTCCAATAAAACCAAATAAAGTCCAATAAAATCAAATAAAGTCCATTAAGGCCCAATAAACCGAATAAATCCCAATAAAACCGAATAAAGCCCATTAAGGCCCAATAAAATCGAATAAAACTCATTAAGGCCCAATCAAACTGAATAAAGTCCATTAAGGCCTGATAAACTCAATAAAGCCCGATAAATGGATTAAGACCCAATAAAACCGAATAAGACCCAATAAAATGGGTTAAGGCCTGATAAAACTGAATAAAGCCCATTAGGCCCAATAAAACTGAATAAAGTCCAAGAAATTGGATTTTGGCCCGATAAAATCGAATAAAGTCCAAGAAGTTGGATAAAGGCCCAATAAAACCAAATAAAGTCCATTAAAGCCCCATTACACCAAACAAAGCCTAATAAAACCGAACTGACATGTATATATACATCGATCCAATCGTAGTTAGTAACCAGCAGACATTTATACACATCATGTATACATATGTATATAACACGGATCGATAGATATATACACATATAACACATATAATATCGTGTAAACATATGTTTATAACACGGGCCAACAAGAATATATACTTATAACACATGGACATATGTACATATAATACACATCGTGGGTTATCAACAAAAACATATATATATATATATATATATATACAARTAACACATATACATGTATACATACGACACCTACACATAAAAATGCGTACATATAATACATAAAAAATGAGAAAATAAGAAAAATAGAATAATCCCTCGCTGAAGAAAGTAAAAATCCCTTGCAGATCCCTCGTTGATCTGCGAGGGAATTGGCCAAAAACCATTTCCCTCGTTGATTCCTCGCAGATCTGCGAAAGAAATAGTTTCGGGTCAATTCCCTCGTAGATCCATCGTTGATTTGCGATGGATCAACAAGAGAATTTTCCAAAATCCATTTCCCTCGTAGATCCCTCGCTGATCAGTGAGGAAATAAACCATTTCCCTTACTGATCCCTCGCAGATCAGCCATGGATCAGCGAGGGAACTGGTTTTTGGCCATTTCCTCGCTAATCTGCGATGGATTTGATTTCGTCGTTGATACCTTATTTTCTAGTAGTGTACTACACTTTATAAAACACAAACAACACCTAAGAGAGTTGGGACAAAGCTCTATATATACATTGTGTAAATTTGCAAAACAATATATGTCGGAAGTTGGAAATGGCTCTTGAACAGAAAGATACAAGTACTTCATAGTTCTAGTTGGAAGTTGGAAATGGCTGTTGAACACAAACATACAATTATTCAATGGTTTTAGTCTGCAACGACATGTATTTGACACTGGAGTTTTTTTTAAGAGGTGTTGAAGTTTGTAGTCTATTTCATTTTTGATTGGTAAGAAATGATGTTGAAGTCTGAAATCTGAATCAATATGACTGTTTGTTTATGTAAACTAACAAACGTCTAAAGTGTGAATCAATAGTTTATTTTTGTAAAATCAGGTGCAAACATTTTGCAAAATTATTTTGATTTTCATAAAATTTCCATTGTTGAAATACATCTCAACGATTGCTTAACAGATGGAACCTAGTAAAAACCTTTCAGATACCTTTCAAACATTTGATGCTATTGAGAATGCCACCAGTGAGTTTGTTTGTTGAAAGATCGATAATTTTGATAGAGGATACATTGCCGATAGAATCAGAAATTTTACTGGAGAGATTGGTGCTTGAAATTCGGAAAGTTAAAGAGTTCTTTAAGACGTCCGATGTTTTCATGCAATGAATCTGATAAAAATCGATTCTTCGGTGCTAAGAACTCTGTTAACTCGGTGAGATTCGTGAGAGATTCAGGAACCCCACCGGACAAAAAGTTCGAAGAGAGGTCGAAAACTCGAAGCAATAACGATTCACCAGTACTCGCTCACCGGAATCTCGCAGGTAAAATTGTTATAAGAGACATCGAGAACCGTCAAGTTAACAAATCTCGGCTCAAATTCGGGTAGGTTTTCGACAAACACATTGTCGGAGATGTTCAAAACTTCCATTCATATAAATTCGGGTTACAAATCGCGTATATGCTTCAGATCACTCTTGTTAATTACATAAAAATCAAAGAGATGGGTTTTAAAAATGCATCTGTAAATCAGTAAGGTACGATTCTAACACCCAATTCCTTCTGTGCAAACTGGACTAGATTTTCGATCTCGCAGCCATCAACGAAACCATTTCCATTCTTGTCAGCAGACTTGATTCCGGCGTTGCCTTTCCACCAGGTAAACCAACCTCCGGTAGCCCTAAGAACCCGCCGGAGCTCTTTTCTGCTGATCCGGCCATCTTTATCACTGTCAAACTTCATCAACCATCTTTTGAACTCCTTAACCGTGAGTTCTCTTCTGCCATCGTCGGAGTTCTGGGTCATGGAAGTCGTCTTGAATGCCATTAATTTTCTTGAAGAAATATGCAATCGGCTCTATATTCGATATTTCTAACGATAGATTAGCTGCAAATTTATAGTAATGGGTGGTCCTTTCTTATCTGGTTCATGATTAAGCCATCCTTCCTCTATGTTTCTTATTCTTGGTCACCACTGAATCTTTTAATGGCCGAAAAGCTTGAATTTGAAAAAGCTTTAACGGATGAGGGTACATGCAATGAACCTTGTTTAAAAATGGAGTTCTTCCCACTTGAAAGCCTTTTTTATTGTTTTCTATTAAGCTCTTTTAAGCTTAATCTAACGATGTATATAATTTAATACATTTATTTAACACGTGCTTCTCGTGCCGAAAAATTAATGATAACCATAGATTTATTTTAGATGATCTAATTGAAATGAAAAGAAATGATGTAATTGATACAATTAAAAGTTCCTTTTGCATTTTTTTTTTCATTCTAAAAGAAAATAGTGCGAATCAAAATAGTTTACGTCTTTATAGTTGGTAGATGGTGTTTTGGTGGAATTTGTTTAAACACCTGATGATTGATTCAATTAAAAAACACCTTCGACTAGCGAGAGGGTAGGAATACAGACACGAGGCAAAGGCTTCATTCGGATTAACGCCAAAGAGTCCATTTTTATAAGGCTGTCAAAAGGAGCTCTAAGACTAACCCAACGAAATACAACAGAATGACTGATTCAATTAAAACGATTATTTTGTCCATCTACTTTCAAAATGAAATTCGAACTAATCCCAACGGTTATTTTGGTCCAAAGCGATGTGTAACAGTGTTTTTATACGAAAAGTCATATCTGATTATTATGTTAGGCCAGATTACAAGTTGTTGGGATCATCTCTGATTCCACCGAACCAACATAGAGCACCAATAATGTTAGGTTTTAAAACACACATTTAGAGACATAATTTGTTGTGTATATACTTTAGTGGGAACAATTAGGCGTTGATGGTATTGTTTTTCTTTTATGATTTTCTGGAAGCTAAAGTTAATTTGGTTAAACTTTTATGCGAAGCATCATTACTTTTATGTAATCCTCAACTTTTTGTATATGTAATGAGTAGATTGTATTAAAATGGTACACATTTGTTCTAATTACTATTTTAAGAAATATATACTTATAAAAGTTTCATTTTGTGTCTAAAACAAGATATCTGAAACAAACAGAGCTTAATAATTTTATTTCAAGGTTTTTTTTTGAATAAGTTATATGCATTTTATTTTTTGGTCTCGAAGATAAAATACCTTCCCTTAATTTGATAAAAAAAAACGTAGTATATTTATCAAAACAGAACTTCTCTAAATAGGTTTTTCAAAGTCCATATTATATTTTAGTACAATAATCCATAAGTAATGACCAAATAGTGAAACTTAAGGTTTAGTTTTATTAGAGTTTACCCTAAAAGTGTAATGAGTTTTCATCTATATAGTATCTTCGTCATGTATACTGAAGCGTCGCCCAGGCCTGCCGGCTCAATAATGGAATGACTAGTACCAGAATGACAAGTGGCAAAAGAAAGAAAGAGTTACTAAAACCATTACGAATGACAAGTACACACAAGAATGACTCATCAAGTCTCGAGAGACAGATAGAGCTTAACTAAAACGTCCGTCCGGTCATCCTTCCGCATTATCATCCGACGATGAAATCGGAGGATGATATGAGGATAACCTGATCGATTGAGGGAGACCGGTACACCCCGTCTTCCGCTTGTCACGAAAGATTATGCCTTGAAGAATGAACGACTGAAAGATCAAACTCCAGTGCATTTCTGGAAACTAGAATTCGGCGATTTCAAGCCTTAGTGCAAGATTCCTAAAGGCGCAAGCAYTTCCTTCTTTCTCAGGGAGTGGATTCTTCCTCTCCCGAGTTGAGTTAAGATTCGAATAAGATGGTAAAGGATGTTAATGTCACCATGGAAATGGAAACGTCTGGATATTTCCTCGTTTCGTCTATCTAGCTGACAACTGTAATTGGATTGATCCCTTTTCATCTTGGAATCCCACYGGAGTGAGTAGACACGGATGCACTACTCTTCCATTCTCTTCTTTCTATGGATGCTCTTCTAGCCCTTCCTTCACTTAGATGGATCCGCTTAGCACTTGTTTGCCAAGAGCTTCACATTCGAAGAGAGATTTGGGAGGCAAGATGGATTTAATCATTTTTATTGAACATTCTTTCAGGCTAGCTCTAGGCAAGGCACATACACACGAACCCACTTTGAGTCGGATCCGAGCTCCAGTAGACAACGAGACAACCATGGTGGTAAACAGAGGCAAAG
Source organism: Cynara cardunculus var. scolymus (assembly GCF_001531365.2). Taxonomy (NCBI): domain Eukaryota; kingdom Viridiplantae; phylum Streptophyta; class Magnoliopsida; order Asterales; family Asteraceae; genus Cynara; species Cynara cardunculus. Next base: position 27,661,087 of record NC_037530.1, read on the forward strand.
CAAGGGAAAGAGATGTCAGTGACGCCAAGGGGAATTCCAGCACGGAAGAAAGTGTTGTTATCACACGTCCGTCCTGTCTGATTGATTCAACTTCGATTATTCAATCAAGGAAACAGAGTCAACGATCTTACTTATATTTTAAGATATTGGGTTGGACAGTCAAAAAGCCCAAAGTCCAAAAAAAAGAGCAAAAATAGAGGAGATGTCTTCCTCATAGGCCATTGACTATCTATCCCCAGAGTCTTTCTATCCGTCAAAAGGACTCGCTCTTTCTTGAACAAGCATGACAATATCAAGACAAAATCCTAGCAAAAGCAGAAAAAGAGGAAGAAAAAGAGGAGCAAACAACCACTATAACATCTGAAAAGAGGAAAAAACAGAGTACTTGTCTAAAGAACTGTGTTGAGAAAGTGCCTATGTATATAACTTTTCAGCAGATGCAATCGCTTTCTTCTTTATACTGATTTCTATTAGGGGCTCGTGTTCTAAGGATCCGGGTTCTACTAGGGATCCGTGCTCTAAGTACCTCTACTAAGTTAGTGCTCCGTCTAAATTAGGTTTAGAAAAGTTGGAGGAAGGGGAGATGGGATGAGTGAGGTGGGCCCCTTCACACTTTGGTTTCTAGAATGAAAAGAATGGATATGACAGTGGTGCGCATAGGAACCATAGGGATGCACTGCAAGGACAAACTTGGGCAGAAGATGGCATCTTTGATTGCCTAGCCATTCGTGTGAATTGGTTTCGAGAGCATTCTGCCACTTTTTGGCGACTTTCACTAATACGAGAATGATATGTATTTACAAAAATAAGAGAATGAATATGGACCATATATGTTATTGAATAATATTGTAAATAATTAATTTTAAAATAAATAAGTAAAGACATAAAAGTAATTTAGTTAGATAAAAGTTATTTAAGATTCTACTTTTACAATATTTATGATTTTATGTGATTTAATTTTTTATTTAAAAAATATTTTATATTTAATCTTTTAACATAAGCGTATTTAATTTTCATTTAAGGAATTCATTTTTTATTTAAAGCAATATTTGAAAAATATATATAATTTTCGTCAAAATCATATGTGATTCACAATTAATTATTTTTTTCAAAATGTTTTACTAATTATATGTAATTTAAAGCTTGAAAAACAATGATTCAAATTAAATATTGAAAAAGAAAAATAATAAAAACAGAATTAAATGTGATGTGTAACAAAACACATTTAAAATGTATATGATCAAATACATACTTCAAAACATAATGTGTAATTTACACATATCACATATATGTTATAGATAGCTTACATTTATTTTCCAATGTAATATCACATATGATATGTTGATGAAAATTAGCGATTATTTTTTGAAAAACAAAGTTGATTATTTGCGGATATTACACATACGATTTTTGACGAAAATTGTAAAAAAAATTATTAAATAAACTATTTCAATAAAAATAAATATTTTAAATGAAAAACTAAATCACGCTTATTTTAAATGTTGTAAAAAATAAAAAATAAATACATGAAAAATTAATCATGCTTAAATCACGAAATATATAAAATAAATCACTAATAAATATCTTAACTAAATGTATTAAATAATCTTCATAGAAATAAATGAATTTTCATGTATAAGATATATATAACAAATAACACATGTATGCCTTTTTAGGCGATCTTCCGAAAAGTTTTATTTAACGCATTATTCAAATAAATAATTGATCTATAATTATTCTCTTATTTTCTTAAAAGCATATCAATTCTTAAAAGCATATCAATATGAACCTCCCTCTTTCTATATATATGATTAGGTTCACGTGAGACCAATATGTTTTCATGAGACTCATAAGACCATATTTTTACATTTAAAACTTCACAACAAAAAATTGTGAAGAAAAAAAAATGTGAATCTTCATAGCAAAAACACTGTGATTATTAGCTTCTCAATATTTTACTGTAAAATTTCAAATATAAAAATATTGTCTCATAAATATCACACAAAAATATGCTCATTTCACATAATACCAAGCTCATTAAGCCACAAGTAAACAGGCCCTTAGTGCCGTGGAAAGCAAATCTAATGGTTTTGTTGTATAAAAGCAAAAGCCAAAAACGTAATAATTATCTTATTTGTTGAGTTTTAAATTGAAGATTCCCTAGATACGATTCAGTAAATTAGAAAAAAGAAAACAAAGAAATGGAAATTTGAGGAAAGTCTTGTAGCATAAGATACCAAAGAATTCTAGTGATTATGCCTGAATATTCATCTATGTATTCCGTTAGCAATTCAAAATCCTAGAACTTGATGCTACTTAGGGGTGTTTGGTTCACAGAATGAAATTTGATGGAATTGGACCACACATTTGGTTGGTAGGAATTGGAATGAAATCTCTTAGAAGAATTGAACAATCGTCTTTGTTTGGACTTTCCCACCCATTGCCCTGCCCATACCCTACCAACCACCATGTCACTATTGTCATCGTCACAGTTATCATCTCGCCCTGCCCCGCCCCCTACCCAAACCCTGCCCCAACCCACCTCCACCATTCCTGCCCAATCCCTGCTCCACAGGTGGGGGTTGTTGAGGGCAGGCAGGGTGGGGTAAGGTGGTGGGGTGGGTCTAGAGTGGGGCAATGGGTGGTAGTTGTGACAACTACAGTGGTAGGATGATGGTTAGTAGTGGGTTGGAATAGGGTAAGATACGATGGCGGGGCGGGATGGTGGGGGTGGGTAGGGGTAGGTGGCGGGGTGGTAGCTGTGATGATGATAGTGGTGGGATAGTGGTCAGGTGGCTTGGGCCTGGGAGTGGGTGGGTATGACGACAACAATAGTGGTGTGGTGTTTAGTGGTGGGTTCGGGTAGGGTGGGGTGCAGGTGTGAAGGCGACAATAGTGGTGTGGGGGTGGAGGTTAGGTTAGGGGTGAGGTGGTGAGGATAGGTGGCGGGGTGGTAGTTGTGACGACTATAGTGGTGGGATGGTGGTCGGACGGCTGGGAGTAGGTGGGTATGACAGCGATAGTAGTAGCATGGTGGTTAGTGGTGGGTTAGGTTAGGGTGGGGTGGGGGTGAGTGGCAATTGTGATGGTGACAATAATGGTGTGGTGGTGGGGTTTGGTTAGGGGCGTGACAGTAAAGGTAATAACATGGTCATAGTAGAGATACGTAGTGAGTGACCAGGGGGTGGGTGGGTGTGATGACAACATTAGTGGCATGGTGGTTAGTTGTGGGGTAGGGTGGGCGGAT
>NC_037530.1:27665995-27679427 GCF_001531365.2 Cynara cardunculus var. scolymus
GGGTTTAAGAGTTTTTAAGAGTTTTAAGAGTTTTAAGATTTTTAAGAGTTTTAAGAGTTTTTAAGAGTTTAAGCCAAATGCTTTATAAGATAGTATAGATAGTTATTTTTTATTAGTATTTAAAATTTATTAATAACTAATATATTTTATTATTTACTTATATATAATTAACATTAATGAAAGTTATAATTGAAAAAAGTGACAATAAACTCCCAAAACGTTACACCAAGTAGCGTTTCAATAAGCTAGTTTATGTCCATCCAAACGTATATTCAAAAAATAAGATAGTTTATTAGCTAGCTTACGTTTGCCAAACAATGTCTTAGAGTCTCTCCAACAAATTCTCTAAAATGAGAAAATGAGGATTTTATGCAATTTTTGCTTCAACAGATTTCTCAAAACTTTCTCCAAAATAAAGAAAACATGAAAGAGAGAGTGAAATTCTCCAGATATGGTGAACTCTTCAAAAATGATTACCATGAGAGACAAACATTTTTTTTATTATACTACGACCAATAAGAAACATTGAGGTTAAATGTTTGAGAGAAAAATAATATTTTTTAAATACATGAAATATTTTTTTTAATATAATCAAAGTTGTAATCTTTAAAATGAATAATCTGTTAGAGTTGGATATAATTTTCTACACGGATTTTGCATTTTAGAGATTTTTTTTTTAGAATCTATTGAAGATGCTATTAGATACTATGATGTTATTGTCTAGAACATCGTGATATTAGACCTTATGGACGGTATATTATCTTTGAACCTCTATGTGAGTCCACGAAATGATCAATCTTCAGATAAACTACATGAATCCATGGCAGAATCAGATATTCAATAAGAACATTTTGAGAGGAGAGTTGAGAGGATTAGTCAACAAGTCAATGCTCTTATAACTCTCAAATGTATACGTATTATTACAATGAAAGCTCCCTAACAATTACGTTAAAGACAAATGCTTTATATAGGGTCAAACTAAAAACCTTCTAGTCAAAGTCAAACTTACTAGCAAAGTCAAATATGATGTCTTTACAATTATAGACATTTATAGTCTTTCAAGACGAATACAATTTAACACTGAAATTCAGACTCAATATTTTCCCCCTTTGTATTCAGGCTTGAAAGAATTTGCGCACTTTGAATCTCGTTTGAACTTTGTCGCTTTAAGCACTTTATGACTTTTTGAAAAACTTCAAAACAATCTTCACTTTGAAATCTTCAAACGATCTTTTGTTGAGAAAATCTTCTAACATTCTCCCTATCGAATGTAGAACAACAACAATCTTCTCTTTTGACAATGTAAAACAATATTAGCAATAATCTTCAGAAATGATCTTCAAAGAATCTTCTTCAGATAATAGATTCTAACATTCTCCCTAAAAACGAATTTCTTCAGATAATGAACAAACATTCTTCCTCAAAATTAAACATTCTCTTTGTTGTAAAATCTCTAACAGTAAACTTTTGTAAAGATGAGATCTTCACATTCAAAAACTCTGAAACAATGTAGCACATGAACAATCTTCAGTAATAATCTCCGGTCACACTCCTTAGAGTCTTTTGCCGACCTTTGATGTTACTCCCTCTTGATTTTATATCATACTCCCCTTATGTCATCCAGAAATGATCATTTAATTCATTATTTCATACTCTCTCTTATGATGAAATAAGAATCATTAGCATCATACATCATAATGAATGAAATCTTTAGCGAAAACCGTCAATTCATAAAATTGTAAGCAGATCTTTTCAAATGCACTTGTATAATCTTTTCAGATTTAGAGGATGGAAAAATAACAACCAATTTCAACTTATGAAATTGTTTTCAATCTTATAAAAAGATTGGTTGTGAATATAACAAATATACTCAATACAACGGATGTTCTTCATATATGAGACTTTTTAAGGTTCATTTCACCAGGTCTTCCATTCAATCATCGATATCTTATAAGAAGTATATCTATAAATGTTTCGGTAAAATAACATATAATTTGCAAAATCTGTGTAGTGTAGAAAAAATAAAGCACCTAATGCTTCTATTTAGGCTAAAAAAGATAAACCGTGCGGACTACACAAATTTATCTGACTCAATTCGTGATCAAAAAGACTTGAAGGAGGGACATATATCCTTCTGTTTCAATATCAACTTTCTCCGAATGAGAAATTGATAGATTTTGAGCTGCGTGCCCCAAGTATTATTTGAAACACTTATCTATTGAGAGATAAATGAGTAGCTGGTGGGGTTGTGACAAGAATTGGACTGGGCGTGGCCTTTTTCAATATTAGTCTCGAAAGAATTGAGAACTAATAGATTACGTGGTATGCCCGATAATTTGAAGTTTGGAACAAAATTCTTGTAATTTTTTAATCCTGACACAACTCTCATCAATTCTTTTGTCTAACAACAACTACCCCTCTCATTTTCATTTTAAGCTCTGCACACAAACCCTTATGTATTTAATGCTCACTCAGATATGATTGTCCTCTTGGGTAGGTTTGTCGGTTCTGACATTCCATAGAGGTATTTCTGTGAAGCACCCAGTCCCTCCTAAATACAGTATGCTCAAATTGATCACAAACAATTGATCAAAAATATTATGGCTATAAAGCACAATGATCAGATCTAAAATTGTTCAAGATGTAACTTTGAAGCACAATCAAACAAGTAGTGATATGCAAAATCAGATTATTCCGAATGTGAGAGAAATGAATGAAGATCTGTAAGTACGAGTTTACAGATATGATATTCAAAGAATTATCGAATGTGTATCAATCAAAGTAAAAAAAATCAGAAAAACAACCTTTGATTACAAACGAGCGTATTATTACCGAAAATGATTTTCATTTTAAGAGACGTGATAATAACAGTTTAAAGAATAGCTAAAACAGGTATTGGAGTTATGTATGATGAGAAATTACGCAAGTAAAATCTCAGGAAATACCTGCTCAGAAAATGTACCCGTTTCCACAAAAAATAATTCACTTTCCGAAAACATTTATTCAAAATTTCTAGAGACTCCCCCTAGAAAATAGTTTTGAGTAATATTTCGGTTCAACTCAAAAAGAAAAAAAATGGAAACATTTGTAGCACGAGTCCGGAACTGTTGTGTTCGGAAGCCAAATTCATTAAAGCATGGGTCCTAAACTGTGTGTTTAGAAACCTTAATTTTTGGACAATATACAACTTCCCCTGCATTAGTGCATCATAGGCATAAAATTCTGATCAGCACTGTAATGACGCACCTGCAAAATCAGATCAAACAAATTTTGGTACCCAAACGAACTTGGGTCCTTATTTGTTAGCATCAGGTTGTGGGATATTGTAACTTCCAAACCATCTATTTTTGTTAGATGTTTTCTTTTTCACACTTTTAACAGGATGATCATATATGCAATAAGATCCATACCAGTTATTATTATCATACATGTTATTATTCGTCCAGTTTTTATGATATTTGTTGTCTCCAATCCACCTGTTGTACCTTCTCCTGTTCACAAAATCAATGGTTTTGCATGTGGAGCACAAGATCCTTCTCTTGCTAAGAATTATTAAATCATTAGTAGATCTCACAAAACAAGGAAGAATATTGTTAGTAACAACAGAGTTTCGAGACAAAACAGATTCAGATTTATTAACCCAAATACTTTTAACTTTTGAAGAATGATAATTGGATGATCCAATGACGTACCCTTGATAGTATTGATTTGAAGAACGAGAATAGTTCTTAGAAACAGTTGATTTAGGACAGCTTGAATAACTGTTAGATTTAGAACAGTCATAAAAGCTTGTTTTATACTGTGAAGGAGAACCAGTTGAGCTTTGAGCACAAGAAAAATCTTTAACTTTCTCTAAAAGTCGGTCTCGTTCATCAGCAACTAAATCATACTTTTCTTTGAGTTCAGTTCTCATTTTCAGTTCAGTTTCAAGTTCTGTCTTCAGATCAGACAATTTCTTAGAGGTATCCAGGAGTTTACCTTCTAACTCCTTCTTCAGCTTCTCAAAGATCTTCTTCTTTTTATCAAACTCTCTTCTCTCTTCATCTGAGCTGCTCTTTTCATTCTCAGAAGCAATGTCGAGCCATTTTTTTTTCTGCAAGCTCTTTGGCCATTGCTGCATATTTCTTAGCAGTATTTCTCTTTTCAAGAGCAAACAGCTTTTTCTCTTCGTCCAAAGCCTTCTGCTTTTGAGCAATGCAGTTAGATAGTTCCTGATTCTTGCTCAGACATTATTCTCTGGTCTCTTTCTTCTCTTTATCAATCTTGGCTTGTTCCAAGATGATCAGTTGCTCAAAATCAGAGATCTTCTTCGATCATTCTCTTCTCATAAGATATGCGTTCAGTACCAAACCGTTTTCCTTCTTCGATCATTCTTTTGTTCTCTTTTTCAAAAACTATTCTTTCAATGCTTAAACTATTTTCGGCTTGCAGAACTTCTTCCTTTTCTAATTCCAATAATTTTCTAATCTCAATCACATCATTCTCAGACTTATGAAATTTCTCAGTTAAGTCCTCAGTCTCGGTATGTTTTCTACCTGGAGAGTTTCTCTCAGCCTTTAGTTCACTTTGAACTTCTTAGAGTTTATTAAACAGATCTTGATTTGATTTACTCCAAGTTTTCAATTCTTCGTCACACTCTTTTCTTACTGCATCCAAGGCTTTCTCAAGTTCACTAACCTTATACAATAAATCTTCTTCAGAATTTTCTCTCAAAGCTTTGTTCTCTCTTTGCAGATCCTTAATAAATTTCTTATTTGCATGATTTTCATCAAACATATTTATGTACTTGTCTTTATAGTCTTTTACACTCTTTTCCAATTTAGAAATCTGAACTCTCAGTTCCTTATTCTCCTTCTAAAAAAACTGTCATTTCAAAAGTTTCAGATTGATCAAAGAATCTTATGCAGTGAAATCAATCAAAGAAATCAAAAATCAACAAAATCTTTCAGATATAATCCATAAGCTCAAGAAATTCAGGAAAAACTCAAAAGTTGTTCAGAAATAAGAAAATCAGTGAAAACAATTAAAAATCAGTAAAAACAGTAAAAACTGTTGAAAACAGTTAAAAACTGTAAAAAAGAGTCAGAAACGGTTAAAACTGATTAAAAACAGTTTACGCGACACAAATCAGATAAAAAATCTCAAAACAGTTCAAATCAATTCAAAACAGATAAAAACAGATAAAATCCTTAAAAAATTAATAATTTGATGAAAAACAGTTAAAAAAAATGAAATCCAGATAAAATCTGATTCAACACAAGAAAATGAAATCTGGAAATTTTGTAAAAAAATATATATATCTCAAAATCGGATTTGGGCCACAAAACTGGATGGGCTAAAGAAAGCCCAAGTTGGATGCGATTTGGATTGAACTCTCCTGTTGCTTGTGTAAAGGAGACGAAGCAGACTAAATCCAGGTGACTTTGAACGATGAAGGCTTAAATTGGGTGAAAGCTTGACTGAATCAAGTGATCTCTGAACAAAGGATTGAGCGAAAGGTGTAAGATTTAAGCCAAATACGGTGAAAGTGTTGTTGCAAGATACTTGAATACAAGTGACTTTGTGTGCGATTTGACAGATTCCGGCTAGGCTGTTGAGCGATGAAGGAAGAAATTCAGTGATTAAGGTGAAATCGAACACGATGGGTATTCGATTAAGGTTGAATCGATCAAGAAAATCTGAGATTGAAGTGAAATCGAACAGAGGGGGGTCTGCCTATGATCGATAAACCACAAATCCGGTAAGCCTTGAGACCTTAAATCGACCGACTAGATAAGCGATGAAGCTGGATTCGAACAAGACAGTATGCGATTTAGACTGAAATCGATTAGGGTGATGTGCGATTTTGATGAAATCGGACAGAATGGTCTGCTATGTAGAAGAACGAACAAGGTCTGCGATTAATGTGAAAATCAAACAAGATGGTGTTGGATTTAGGTGGATAGGGAAGAATACAGACAAGGAATAGAATGATGTAGGTGAAGTCCAGATAGTATGATAAGCGATTTAGTTCAAACCCGGTTGAAATTGTGTGAAATCCGGCCAAGTATTGAGAGAGGATGGTGTTCTATCAAAATTCCTTCTCTCGAGCAAAAACCCTAGCTCTTCAACGATCTGCTGCTTCTGTTGCCACTGCCTGATGCTGGTTCTTACATTCAGCTTCGTAGCGGTCGTCTTGTCAAGCAGATAGAGATTGGGTGATGAAGGTCCGATTGGTTGAAAAGAAGGTCTGATTTACACTCAAACAGAGATGTTGGGTAGAACCTGTTCAAGTCTTGAGCGATTTTCACCAAGTCCGGACACAGTTGCAAGCGAGTTACATCCAAATTGGACAAGCCTTGATCTTCAAAATATCAGCTAAGTCAAAAACCGGCTATAAGGGTGTTCAATTTTTACTTAGAAAAAGGCTCAAGTCCAAGAGAATTCGGCTACCTTGTTGAGAGAGGATGGACTTGAATCCTACTGCCTTGATGTGCGATTTAGACTTAGGTTAAGTAAAGAATCCGGGTAAGAGGCTAACCAAATCCGATCAAAACAATCAAAAACACAAAAAACACAACTTTTTCACCAAAAATCAAATCAAAATCAGATTTTTATGAGATTTTTCAAGAACACAAAAACTTTTAAAATTCCACAAATCTGATCAAAACACGGAAAAATAATAATCAAAACGCAAATCTTTGTGAATAACAAAGATTTATGAAGTGATTACGCACACTTTGATCTTGATTTTAACACAAAAACACAAAATTTTGAAAAAAAATCGGATCAAACTCCTATAAAAATGAAGAACATGAGATGAACACTTTGAGTTCCAGAAAATTTTCTTCAAATATTCTTCAAATCTATTGATTTCTTCTCGTGATTTCTTGCATAACCTGCTCAGATACCAAATGCGAGTCCACGAAATGATCAATCTTCAGATAAACTTCATGAATCCATGACAGAATCAAATATTCAATAAGAACACTTTGAGAGGAGAGTTGAGAGGATTAGTCAACAAGTCAATGCTCTTATAACTCTCAAATGTATATGTATTATTACAATGAAAGCTCCCTAATAATTACACTAAAGACAAATGTTTTATATAGGGTCAAACTAAAATCCACCTAGTCAAAGTCAAACTTACTTACAAAGTCAAACACGATGTCTTTACAATTATAGACATTTATAGTCTTTCAAGACGAATACAATTTAACACTGAAATTCAGACCCAACACTCTAGAACCTTTTTATCTAAATACCTGTAAAACTTTATGAATTGTCGGAAAACTTAGCTTATTCTTATTAACACCAAAAGGTTTATATAATGTAGAAAAACAAAAATAGAGTCCAAATCGAAAACTAGAAAAGAGATAAAAGTAATAAAATATATGAGATAAGGATAAATAAATGAATACCCCAAGATGTACGGAAAAAGGATTCTTTACTCCTTCTCAAGTTGGAGTGTAGAGATCACGAACACCTAAATTACCTAAGAGATGGCGAAAGCATTTTGTACCGGGGGGCTTCATAAAGATGTTAGTTGCTTGGTCCATGTTGTCAACACACATAGGCTTGACTTCTTGTGATAACACGTTCACGAACAAAGTAGCAATCCATTTCTACATGTTTGTTTTGTTCATGGAATACGGGGTTGTTTGCAATGTGTCACATAACTTGATTATCACAGTTTAATGGAGTAGGCCCAATTTGTGGCGCCCCAAGATCACATAATATTCACCATATCCATAAAATTTCACTAACAGTCATTGCCATTGCTCTATATCACATATATGTTATATACTTAAAATATTAATTAAGGACATTTTAGTCATTCTAGATTTCTCCTCCCTCCTCTCTTCTCTCTTCTCACTCCTCTCTCATCTCTCTCCTCTCAACTCTTAACTCTCTCTGTCAAACACCGCATCTCTCCAACGAACACCATATCAACACATGATGCACACTGTGATGCGCTTCATAAAATAATGAAAAAACACAGTGTGATACACTTGGTAAAAAAAACATTATCTGATATATTGTGTTACACTTCGTAAAACAACAAAAATATAACGACAAAAATACACTATGAAACACACTATGATAACAGATCTGGTTGATGAATACAATTGTGATACACAGAGATTACAAAGAACATAAGAGGCTTGCAGCTTTTTAAACGAATCAAAAATGGGGGATTTGATTAAAATTTTATTATAGCTTACCTTTGTTTATGGAATGTTTGCACGTAATTGATGATATGGTGAATGGACTTCCATAATTTGTTTGATTAATAAGGAAACAGTATCAATCTCTTTGATTGATAACCGTTATAAAAAATATTAATAAAATTACTAATACACCATATTTCTTAATTAACGTAATACAATTAATATAATAAAATGAATGACTCATATTGGAACTCACAGTTACCACAAACTGGTTAGTTCTCATTTGATTTGGTCCCTATATATATCTAGCTTCCAAGAAAGCATTTTGAACCTTCCAGATGAGTTTCCCAATTATCTTCTTAAGACGTTACGACAAAGTCTAAACGATGATTTTGTAATTACCAATTAAACTAATGGGTCGAAAGTCACCAACGGTGATCGGATTCAAGGCCTTTTGAACAAGAGATAAAAGAGAGGCGTCACATCCCGGATTAATCTTCTCTTTTTCCCAAGATCAACCCAAAAAACTCTAAAACAATCTTTCTTTATATTATGTCAAAACTTTAAAAAAAAAAACTTAAAACCGAAACCATCAAGACCAGGTGCTTTTGAACTCCCACAAAGGTTAATGCATTACACAATTTTCAATTTCGTAAGCTCGTCTTTAAGGGACTCGGTCTCTACTCGCTTTAAGCGCTTAAATTTATTGCTACGACTCTTTATGTTTGGTTCTAAGATTTCCCCAAATCTTGAGCTAAAATAAGCATGAGCCGCAAACTTGAAACAGTCGGGATACCCACATACCAGAACACTGTTGGTTTCAAGTTTACTTGTTAATTTAGACGATAACCAAATCAAAATATACTTCATTTGTACCGGATAGTAGAATTGGGAGTTTTCTTTTTCCCGAAAAAATGATGGCTTAGTCGAAATGTTAACCCTTGTTACATAAACTTTTTTGAGGCAACATGGTGAACAAGAATTTCTTTATGTTATAAAGTCGTAAACAAATATACTTATATGACTAAACGTATAAGTTGTTTAGATGGTTAAGGCCATTGAATAGTAACAAAACAAGTCGGTCTATCAGCTTCTTCACCTAATTGATTGGCAAAAAGATAGTTGATAGCTTGGATTTGTATACAAAACAAACCTCACCAACGATCGCACTCCGAGTCCATTGATGTGAACGGGTTGGGGAAAGCTTGAACCCAACTCCTACAGTGATGAATATGAGCGTAACTGAAATTCTTGGAGAGTTATACATTTGTGTATTGATAAGACCATTCACTATTTCTTGAAGCTCGATCTCTCCCCTAGATGAACCATATAGCCAAGAGAAACCCTGAAACAGAATAGAAGAGCTTGCCCCACCCATGAGTAAATATTTCTTAGTAGCCTCATTAGACGTACATCTTTCTTGGTATATCCGGATAATAATAGGGAGGAGCATAAACTGAAACATTCTGGAGCTACAAAGATAGTTCACTACCAAACAGTGCGTCATTTCAGGCGGCTATATCCGCCGGAGATTCTTATTTTCGGCGGATATGGACGCCGGAAAGATTGGCGTCGGTGATTAATTCACCGGCGGATTTCACCATTTTTCGGCGGATACCGACCGCCGAAAACTTCTCACCGGTTTATTTAAAAATTTATGATTAAATTAAGAAAATATTTAAGTTTTTCAAAAAAAATGAATTAATTTACTGGCGGACACATCCGCCAGAAAGACACCGGTAACCTATCCGTCGGGAAAAGAAATTAATTTTAACAAAAAAAATATTTTTAAATTTTAAAAATTACCGGCTGATACATTCGCCGAAAATCCACTAGAAAAATATAAAAATATTTAAAACCTATATTTAAAACCTGTAAATCACTAAACTAATAAAAAAACTAAAAAGATGAAATGCAACTAAATATCATACATTAAAGTAAACGACAATTATCCCAACCAAACAAAAACTAAATTTGTTTCAAAAAACCCAATACGATCCATTAAAGCTCAACACCGTCCATTAAAGCGGGATACGATCCATTAAATCTCAATACGGTCCATTAAAGCCCAATATGTTCCATTAAATCCCAATCGGTCCATTAAAAACCAATACGGTCCATTAAAACCCAATACGATCCATTAAAGCTCAATCGGTCCATTAAAACCAAATATGGTTCATTAAAGCCCAATAAGGTAAACTAAAACCCAATACGATCCATTAAAGCCCAATAGAACCGTTAAAGCCCAATACGATCCATTAAATCCCAATATGGTTCATTTAAGCCCAATACATTCCATTAAAGCACAATACGCTCCATTAAAGCCCAATCGGTCAATTAAAACCCAATACCATCCATTAAATCTCAATACGGTTCATTAAAGCACAATACGTTCCATTAAAGCCCAATCGGTCCATTAAAACCCAATATGGTCCATTAAAGCCCAATACTCCATTAAAGACTAATCGGTGTATTAAAACTCAATACGGTCCATTAAAGCCCAACACGATCCATTAAAACCCAACACAATCCACTAAAGCCCAATACGGTCCACTAGAACCCAATAGAACCTTTAAAGCCCAATACGATCCATTAAACCCCAATACGATTCATTAAAGTCCAATCGGTCCATAAAAACCCAATACGGTCCATTAAAGCCCAATACGTTCCATTAAACCACAACTAACATCCACTAAATCCTAATACGATGCGTTAACGCCAACAGAACCGTTAAAGCCCAATACGATCCATTAAAACCCAACTAACATCCATTAAAGCCCAATAGAACCGTTAAGAAAAGAAAAGTTTGAAAAATGGGAAAAAATAAAAAAGCCGCCAGAAAATCTTTGATTTTTTTATAATATCTTGAATAAATATTACCGGCGGATTACCAGCGACCCTCCGGATTCAGCCGGAAATCCGTCAGAAAATGTTAAAAATAATTTTTAATTACTTTCCGGTGGATATTAATTTAAAAGATTAATTAAATATCCGCGGTAAATTATTGTAATTAGATTTAAATACAAGTCTAGAATAATTAATTAAGAAATCCGCCGGAAATATTACCAGAATAATTTTTCCGACTGTTTTCCGGCAGAAGTCAACAGAACTTGACTTTTTTGTTGTCCGCTGGTAATATTCCGGCGAAATTTTTCCGCCGAAAATACCCAGTATTATAGTAGTGGTTATTAAATTGTTAGCAGTTCTCCTATAATAGTTGTTAATACGAATAAAAGAAACTCTGTTATTAACTATTTGATGATATAACTCATTATATATAGTTGGATTTATGTGAAAATGAACTTTATTTTTAGAATATCATTTATTTTTTTCTAGAAACAATGTATAACAGGATCCATAGTTTTGAGGTTTTAAAATCATATGTTGTTGTCAATCATTTTATTAACCTTCATATTGTTTTTTTGAGAGAATTTATATGCCTCATCAGTATATTTAAATCCAAAAACCATGGATAATAAAAACATTACTGTTTTGTCACATCTAAATAACAACCGCATATACATATAAATACGGGTCATATAGAATTTAATTAAAAAAAATTACTTATTATTTGACAGGTGAAGAATCGTGTGAGAAGCAGAGTTAATGTGAGTTACATAAGAAGAAATTTGGGCCCTTGATCACCTTCAATCTCAAATCCACCTATAAATCACGTTTAATACAAGGATTCAGTGCATCTCATCTTAATGTGTATCTTGTTCTCACGCTTCTCACTTTATCTCTCAACCCAACCCTTATCTGACATGCGTCTAAATTATAAATTCTAATATATATAAATTAATGTATGAGTATGACCATAATAATATACATAACAACTTAAATAATCAAAATCATTCTAATACTTTATGCAATGTCTCCGTCTTGAATTCATAACGATGCAACGAGCCAACAAGTCTTTATCGGTAAATTACACACTCACCCCTACACATACATAACCAGGGGTGGATCTTTGAAGCTCTGATTAAGGTTTGTGTACCTGTTCAACTTATTTATGTAAGTAGATTTTTTTGTAGTATGAAAGGTATGCCAGCTAAACTTTTAGAGGTGTTTTGAGATATTAGAAAGTAGAAGAAACATCAACCAAAAAAAAAACAAAAAGTCCCTTGAAATTAACCAGAAATTTAGAAAATTCTTCGAAATGATGGAATTCGACTAAAAACACATTGGAAGACTTTGCACACCTATGATCCATCTTAAAGATGTACTCGCTCGACAAAAATCTTGGATCCGCCGCTGTATATGATTCATGATCAAACAAGAACTTGTGAGAACCATTGACCATGTATTGTTTCACGTTATGACAAAATGCATTTGAATACATGACGTCGTTTTATGATGTAAAAAAATACAAAACATAGATATTAGAAATAATCACTATTGGAAAGAACACTATATATTAACATATATTATTTCACAATGACACATGAAAACTAGTTCTCACAATTTTCAACCATTTTGTAATTTCTTGTTTGATTAGTCCCCCTCCACACACACACACACACACACATATATATATATATATAGATAGATGAATGATTATGAGATAAAGTGAGAAGTGTAAAAATAGATTTGGACTGTTGATCACTTTTAATCTCAAACCAACTCATGAATTGCGCTTTATAAGATAATTAATCTGGTGCTTCTCATTAGTGTTGAGTCGGTATTAAAGTGTGTTTATCATTATGAAGTGTATGACAATATGTATCTTCGTTGTTTTTATGTGCATTTTCGTAATTTTTGTTGCTTTATAAAGGTAATTACAGTGTGCATATTGTTTGTATCTTGGATATCACAATGAGTGTCGTCTGTATGTATCTTTTTTAATAGTGTCAATGTTTTTCTAGGCATCACATTATGTATCTTGTGTGCACAAGATGTTGGCTGGAATAAGATTCGCCAGGGAGATGAGAGGGGAGAGATAAAAAAATTTAAAATACCTAAAATGTCTATTAATTAAAATTTTAAGTCAAAGTTATTAACTTCTTAATTTATCTTTTGATTTGTGGTTAAGGTTAAATCTTACGGGTTATTACAAATTATCAAGTTTTCACTTGAATGACCCTCTGTATGCATATATATGTATAATATGGAGGGAGAGAGAATATATATATATATATATATATATATATATATATATATATATAGAGGGTGGTTCAAATACTAACCCAATATTTTGTGCAAACTTTGCTAACCCACATCAACCAATAATGTTGCATCTTTGGGTTTGGTTAAAATGTAACTTACATATTAATGATAAGGGT
>NC_037530.1:27679962-27686408 GCF_001531365.2 Cynara cardunculus var. scolymus
GATGGGTTAGCATAGTTTGCACAAAATATTGGGTTAGTATTTGAACCAGCCCCTATATAGATATATGGACTTAATCAAATGAGAACAATATACATTTGTGGTAACCGTGAGATCCAATCTTAACCAATCATTTTAATATATTAATTATTCTTTTTAAATTAATGTAAAAGGGCATATTAGTAAATTACTAAATTTAGATTAAATATTTGTTTATTAATTCCATACGTTTCAAACTTCCAATTAATTTTGATTTTACATTCCTAAATTACCACACGAAACCACAATCTTTTGGGTAACATATTAAACCACAATCTTTTTTACAACAATGTAACACAACATCTTGTGTTACCTAATACACTATTGGTATTGTAACACCTTATCCCGCATCACTAACTATTGGAATTTGTAGCCCCTTATAACTTATGAGTTCTTGGTTGTAGGCTACCAAAGAATTCTCACAATGGGTTTAGTGGTTTGGAGGTTGTCTTGTATGGTTTGCTACCAAAGAATTCTCACCATGGGTTTAGTGGTTTGGGTAGCACATGAAACCACAATCTTTTTTACCACAGTGTAACACAACATGTTCAACCAAAACCTACAAATTGTTTTCCACCTCTTCTCGCACAACCAACAAGATCTTCTGTGTTTTTTGTTTTGATTTGATGAAATGTAATTTTAGAAGATTAACGGATTTCTAGGGCACTCAAAATAGTCTCATTAAATTAAAAAAAAATTGACCCTTTTTCCCTTATTTACATACTCACATTAAATATTAGAGAGTTATTTTTGGAATTTCAATAATTAATTTTTCTTTTGTTTGCAACCATTGATTATTAATTTGTGTGGTTGAGATTGGATCTCACGGTTACCACAAACAAATCAGTTCTTTCTTGAATGGACCCCTATATATGTATATATATATATATATATATGCAATTTTTTTTAAATGCATTAATTTTTATTTAATAAATAACGATAATTATCTTCTTAATTACCTCTTTAATTAATAAAATTAATTATTTTAAATTATTGCTAAAAATGGATCTCACGGATCTCATATATTCGGAGTTCTCAAATAATGAAGCCAATATACATAGGGGCTTCTTCAATTGTTAACACAATAATTAATGTGAAATATGTGAACCAATTTTAGCCTTCAGTTTGTCTAATGACTCTAATCTATGGATGTAATTGATCAGTGGTAATTTTGTAATAAGATTGAAACTAACGCATGTGAACAACAACGAACAAGGGTAATTTAAAAAAACATCAGAAAGACTTTTTAACTACTTTTTAATTAATGAATTCAATGGGAGGTTACAAAAATAGTTGCATGATTATATTATATCATCTCTATCATTAATTAGTTTGTTACAACAGATCGATTATTTAATACTGACTCTGAAATTACCAGCAGACCATTATGAACGACTTTAGGAGTCAATTTTTATTAACAATGACTTTAATTGTTGTTTTAAAACAAATTTTGAATGATTTTAGTAACAAACCACTTATGTTATTGGTTTAGGTACGATGGTTTTTTTTTAAACTATTATTTAGCTTTACGTGTCTATTTATTTAATTACTAGTTGTGTACCCGCGCAATACGGCGGGAGCCATGAATTTTAACGATTTTGAAGTTCCACTGGTTTTATAAGATAAAATTTAACGATGGTATATGTTACACTTGGTCTTTACATATTAATACAATTTGAATAAATAAGAGTTATGGTTCCAATTACAGACTATCGATGAAAAAAATTGTATGACAATTTAAAATCCAATATATTTAAAATCTAATATATTTAAAATCCAACATATTTAAACGACTCCACAAATATATTCGATTTACACCAAGAGCAAGTATAAAGTGTAAATTTAAAATTATAATTTAAAAAAAATAGGTTGTGAGAGAGTGAGTGTATGTGAGGGGGTGAGTGTATGTGAAGAGAGAATGAGGTGAAAAAGTGAGTATAAAGGGTATTTTGGTCATTTAGTATTTTAAGACTTTAAGACATTTGCTAAATTTGCTTAATAAGATAGTATAGATGGACGTAGGCCATCATAGAACTTGTAAAAGCAGCTTTTTGCATGATTAATTAATTGGAAATCCAAGTTTGTATGGGAATCACATCAATATCAATATCCCTTATTCAGTGGCGGATCCAGAAACTTTTATTATTGGAAGCATCTTTTAAGGATGTCAAAGAAAATCTGAAACTGAATAACTCTTTCGAACCAATACGATTTTGGGTTATTCGGTTTTCGGTTTAAAGGTCCACTTTAATTGAAGAAAAATAATTTATTCATTAGTATTATAGCAAACAAAACAAGAAAAATAAAATGAATTTTAACGGGTTGACACTTAGAAGTTAGAGGCTTTGGGTTTAATTGATCAAGTAATGACTCATTCAAATAAGAGTTTTAAATGGGATGACAAGAATTAGAATTGAGTCTAACTTTTATTTGTTTTGGACCTATTAATAGTTTTAGGTTAACAAAAATAAAAATAAACATTGGGGTTTGTTGGGGTCATGTGCCCCCTACCCTTTGTTGTAGATCCGCTAAGGCTTAATTAGTAAGGAACGCTTGCTCAACTGGTATTTTAGTGTAGATTACGTGTTGCCTTTTTTTACGGTTCCAAAGTTTAACTTTGGTCATATTTGTATGAAAAAGTGTTTAAATCAAACAGAACAAAACGCTTATAAATTTTAGAAAATTCATACAACTTACACACTTTACAGTTTGATTATATTTGTGTACAAGATTTTATGTAAATACAATAGTTTTAAATATGTACCGTTCTCGTTTGATCCTCCATCCTTCCCCCTCTCTCTATATACATACATACATACATACATACATACATACATACATACATACATACATACATACATACATACATACATACATACATACATACATACATACNCATACATACATACATACATACATACATACATACATACATACATACATACATACATACATACATACATACATACATACATACATACATACATTACATACATACATACATACATACATACATACATATCTATAAATCCTAATAAATAAGTAACTTTTCGGACACGTGTCATGTTTCTGTGCGGCGGTTGTTGATTTTTCCCGCCTAAACATGTATCTAGACATAGTTTTCACTTACGGTTCAAATAGGTATATTTAAGTGATATGTGACCCTTCGGACGGTTGATTTCACGTATTTGTGGTATAACCGCCTTCGTAGAGTAATTGGCGGTCGGAGTTCCAAAATCTGGAGTCCTCCTTTCCAGATTTAGAGACCCTTCCAACGATTTTGCCTCCAGATTTAGAAGTAGAAGACTCAGAGGTCTCTGCATATACTATGCAGAGGCTCTGTGTCTGGAGTAAAGCTCTGCATCAAATTGAGGCTCTGCATCAAATTGAGGCTCTGCATGTACTCTGCAGAGGCTCTGCATCTGGAGTGAAGCTTTGCATCAAGCACTTAACCTTTTTTGCGCTTAAGCCTTGATCTTCCTTGGAATACAGCACGGGTTCTGTATATGAGACACTTAACTCTTGAGTAAGAGCTCTGTCTCTTGATATCTTCTGCATGAGAGTTGTTGGTCCAGCCCGCTTCAAAAGACTAAGTCCTAAATACTATAGTAAGAGACTTCTTACTTACACTTTTACAAGAAGGGGTATAACAATCTCCCCCTAAGTGTAAATAAGACAGACTCAGACTGGATTGAAAATACGAGTCAAATCGAGGCTCTGCATGTACTATGCAGAGGCTCTGCATCTGGAGTGAAGCTCTGCATCAAGCACTTAACCTTTTTTGGCGTTTAAGCCTTGATCTTCCTTGGAATACAGTACATGCTCTGTCTCTTGATGTCTTCTGCATGAAAACTTTGGGAAACTTCAAAGTTGTAAGTTTGAATTTAACTCTAGAGTGGTCATCAAAACTTTATTTAAAATTTTAAATTCGGGTTTTTGAAGCATTTTTCACAAAGCAATATTACACGGAAACTTCAGGTCGACCCCAGCCAGGGGCTCTGCCCCTTGGACCCCGCTACCGGGGGGCTGCCCTCGAACCCCCGTCGTTTAGGGGCTTTGCCCCTAAATCAAAATAAACTCAAACAATAAAATTCTGAATTCTTGTGTTCTAGAGTTAATGTTCAGAGTTTTCTTTCAGAGTTAATGTCCAGAGTTTTTCTCATTTAAAATACCCTGTGTAATACACGGGGTCGAACCTAGTATATATATATATATATATGTACCTTTTAAATCAGATTTCATAAAAGTCTTAAAAATAACCTTAAATGCATAAGGTACTACCTTTTGATGCACATAATCTTAGAGTCTTAAAAACAAATCCTAATGCATTGAGTACTACAAATTTATGCATGAAGTTTTAAAAGTCTTGATTCTCAAGAAGTCGATTGATTCCTTCTCCTATAACAATCCGGCTCATTCTTAGCATCATTTCTTCTCCCGCTCGCAAGAGATGCATCTCATCTTCCCAAAAAGACTATTCATGCTCCCAATGGATTCCTAAGGTGTCGTATAACTTTCCAGGTTCCATATCTCATTTTCTTCTCAAAAGAAAAATACAAGTTCGATTATTCTCATCCATCTATATATGTTCGTTTATGATTCATGAGTCGGACTTCTTTCATCTTCAAGATTTGGATTGAATTGTTCCTCATCCGGTTTTTACCTAATCTTTTTTCAGGTTAGGGTTTTTCATGGAAGAGTTTACAATGCTGATTTAGAATTCCTCCATCTCATGAGTGCTCAAAGATGATCTTGCTTTTGCTATGACCGAAAATGGGTTCAACTGATGCACTTACCGGTTGATTTTTCGGTGACCGATAAGAAGGACTTTTATCTGATTTTACGAGCTCTGTATCGTATTTCTTTCCTTCCGCAATGTGGGGCGGTGTGTTTGAATCCTCCACCTTCATCTCTTTATTTCCAATAATTGGTGTGAAGCATGTACCAACGTAATCACTATGCATCTAAGGACCATAGAGTTGAACAAGTTCTCCATTTGGTTCCGTATAGCTACCGACTTATTTGAGCACTCTTGCTTGTCGTGACCTCATATTCCACATTTGTAACAAATAATAGAATTCTATCAAATTTGAATTGGAACCAACGTTTTTTACCTTCGAACGGAACGAAAATACCCAGTGTTGGTCGTTTGTCGATCTGGAGGTTTACCTGAGTTCTTGTGAAAGCTTTGATCATGTCGAGGTTGGAACCTATCCATAAGAGAGTAGCATTGGGGTCTACTAATCGAACCCAACTTCTCAGGTTGTTCTTCGTGAATAGTTTGAGAGGAATGTTGCTAATGATGAGTAGTAGAGGTAAGGAGTTGAGGTTCGTCTTATCCAGTTCTGGGAGGCCGACCAGTATGAACCCACGAGAAAGCCCCCCATTAAACACCATGGCATGTGGGTCATGACCCATTCAAGTTCTGAATTGGATGCAAAAGAGAAACCAAAATATGTGTTGGAAGGATCGTTGCCAAGATATATTGAACTTTCCACGGGTCTCTAAACTTCCACATTCGACATGAAATTCGCTTCAGAAAGAAAGTAGTACACCCTTTCTTTGAAAAAACTTGCGCCACCATGGAGGTTTCTGGGAAGTCATCAAGGCCGATGACTTCGACATTTTCAGCGAGTGTCTCTGGTGACCTCGATAATATCTTCATCGGCTGTGTCGTTGGATACTTGCAGCTTTGTGGTAAGGGACGAAAGGTCATCGATGGAGTCTTTGGTGGGATTCATGTTGTTAAATGGATAAAAAAAACTGGTAGGATGTTAGCAGCGTCTGAGGGATGAACGTTGGATTGAATCCTGAGGGGAGTCATCAGAGTAAACAAGAAGAGAAACTCCGATTGGACGGGAGCAATGCCTGAGGAAGTCGCCAGAGTAAATAGGGAGAGAAACTCATACTCAGAAAGAGAGAGAGAGAGAGAGAGTCACAGATTGGTTTTATTTTCCGTTGATGTGTGTGTTGATCCTCTCTCTCAAGTGATTTGATGATAATCTCTTTTACTTATACGTTGTATTTATGTTTCTGTATTTTCAGTTTCAGCGATCACTGAAGAACTTGCATTGTAAATCTATCAGAGACAGCAATACTTCAAGAAGACAACAGTCACACCAAAGAACCTTCAGCAAACGTCGAAGACTGGAACTGAAGATTAAAGACCGGCGAGTACGTGATCTGAAGCGGTACTCAGTGATTACAAGCCTGTCTACATATGTGTGAAGACTGCTCAAGCTTCAACGAATGATGATGAGACCTTCAGGTCATTCCAGCATTCAGCGATCAAAGGGAGCTTGCTTAGCACGATTATTGTTGTCTTGTTCTTCATATTGCATTAAATGTTCATTTAATGCACTGGGTATAAATAGAAGTGTTTCTTCTCCATGCAGAGTGCGCGCAACTCA
>NC_037530.1:27687423-27707449 GCF_001531365.2 Cynara cardunculus var. scolymus
ATTTTCATTACTCAAAGACGGAACATCATCATCGTCAAACTCAGCAGAAACTCTGTCCGTAATCGAGTCACTACGCTCAGGTATTGTTTCATTTTGACGAATGCACCCATCATCATCCCTAGCTGAGTAATTGCATTTATCTTGTGTTGTACCATCATTAGTACCGTTACGTTTACCGTTAATGCCATCCATTTTATCAAAAATATCCTTGACGAATGTCTCGTTGAAGGAGATGGGATCCATAGGATTATGATGAAATATTATTCTAAAAAATGCTTCCATCGATTCATCATTATTGTTAATAGAAAATTATTATTTAGTAATGTTTTAATTACCATATCAGTTTCAGTTATTAATAGAAAATATATGGATTCATAATTAATAGGATATTTATTGATATTGTTTAAAAATAATAATTATTATATAAAATTAGCAAATGACAATATTAACCTTTTCATTTAAAAAATAAATTAAAACAAACAAAATTCATTGATTGGTTGAGAGGGAGGTTGCATGGGTTGTATAAATAGGAAGGGTTGTAAAAGAAATATACCCTATATATATATATATATATATATATATATATATATATATAAGGTTTATATATCCAAATATACACTCTTATCAAATCGAACCAATCCAATATGTTATACTTGTTATTCCTTTTCTTTCTCCCCCTTTTTAGTTTATAATATACACATCTTGGTTCCCTAAGATCCAAACACTACTAAAATACTAGGTATTTGTTATTAGGGATGAGATCGATATCGGACCAGTATCAAACTGGTTGGTACCAAATTTTTATGGGACTGAAGATTGGGATCGAAAATTGAACCATATGTACAAATTCGGTACCGGCTCGGTTTCCGTTTCGAGACAGGAAAATCAGTACTAGGACTACTTACGACCGAAAAATAAAAGTGGATTAAGAAACAATCAATAGTTCATTCAAATGTGTATCAAAACCAATCGCAAAAGTTCAACAATAAAAATACATAATGTTTGAAAATCTTTCAAATGTTTATCAAAACCAATCGATTCAACATTCTCTCTTTTATCATTAACCGAATCTGAATCATTATCGACTACCACATAAGGGGTTTCCTCAACAAATGTATCAACTCCTTACACAAAAAACCACATTAAACTTATACTTGATATTAATATTATTATAATAATAACCAATAATTAACTCAAAAACAATTAGTTTTTTATTGACAAATATAATCTGAACCTTGTAGTATATAAAAACTTACTTGAGTTTCATCCATGGAGGTGCCAAATTTATCAAAGGTAATACGGCCGATTTTTTAATGATTGATGGTGATAAGGCCAATTTTTTTTTATCAAAATAAAGTTATGGAGAAGGTTTTAGGAGAAGATATGGATTAGTTTAGAAGATAATATGGTTTGTTTAGGAGAATACATGGATTAGTTTAAGAGAAGATAGAGATGAAATACCAAAAAGTCATGTGACCCTTTAAATTTTGGTTCGGTTCGAGTTTTTGGGGGAAAATCTTGGTACTGAAACCAAAATACCGAACACCGAATTTGTAGTAATAGTGGAACTTATAACCGAACCGATTGCATGCATTTGGTCCGGTTCCAATTCAGTTCAGGAATACGGTCTTCAAATCTCATCAAATGGACATTTTTTACGAAAATTTCCATTGAAAGTTATTGACGCATCTTAGAATTCCTTCTCGGTTATTTTATTTTTAACAAAAACAGCTGGTTGATTTTCTATTTATATCTCTTAGGGGCTGTTTGGCAGTCGCAGAATGGTTTGGTGTAGAATAATTAAGAGACTCTTATGATATAGTGCAAAATGAAATACAATTGTTTGGTAATTATTTACAATGAAATAAAGGTGCATTAAGAGACAGACTCTTTTTTTTGCCAAATAAGATTTATCTCTTAATAGAACTATTAAAGAGGTAAATATACAACCCCTTTATACTACAATAAAGTTTATTGTTATTTTACAAAAAATTGATTAATAATTTAATTAATATTTGAAGTCTTAGGATTAGTTTGTCTAACTTTATTGTAAAAACTTATTATCTTATAATAATGGATTTTATTAAGTTATCAAACTTTATACTAAAAAACTTATTGTAACATCTTTCTATAAAACACAAAATTATTGATGTTATAAACTTAAATTTTTTGTTAAATAGTGTGACAATAAGAGGTTCAGAAAAATACTGTGAGAAATTAAAGAATAGAAAATTAATGAAAGGTTCATAAACCTGAAAAATGATGGATTTCAAAATTTTCTTTTCAATGACTCATATATATATATATATATATATATATATATGAATCTTTCTTTAACCTTTTTTTCCTTATCTTCACACGATACTTAGTCTTGTTATTTGAACATGCGTTACAGATTACTCATATAATTGATATATATATATATATATATATATATTTTCAATAATTAAAACTTAAACTTTCTCTTATTGCTGTATTTTATTTTATTTTTCTTTCTAAATGTAGTATTAAAAGTCAAAATCTCTCAAAAGATTACATTCAACTCTAATAAATACTCTATTTTAGCAATTCTAACATTAATTATG
This sequence comes from Cynara cardunculus var. scolymus, assembly GCF_001531365.2. Taxonomy (NCBI): domain Eukaryota; kingdom Viridiplantae; phylum Streptophyta; class Magnoliopsida; order Asterales; family Asteraceae; genus Cynara; species Cynara cardunculus. The sequence goes on from NC_037530.1 coordinate 27,690,009, forward strand.
TTATTACAAGATTCAATATATTTACTAAAATATTATTTTTCTCTGTTAAACATTTATTTTCAATCTTTTTTATTGGTGGGAAGTACCACAATAATATTCTCTCTCTATTTAGAGATTTTTACAGTCTCTATCATCTTTTTTCTATTTTAACATACAAGATAATATAGTTGTTAAAACAAAAAACTTATTATAATTCTTTTTTTTCTTTAATTTAACATATGATATTAAATTGGCCCAAACTTTCCCTTTCTTTTTCGTAGATATCTTAACATAATCATAAACAAATTTAGCCTAACAAGACATCAACCGGAAGGTCCCACCTTCAATTTTTTACTACAACTTGGTGAAATTTTAAAAAGGAAAAAATGCAAAAAAACCTTGGTGTACAAGTTATACATTGTATGATAAAATAAAGTATAAATAATAACACATAGAAATAATATCATTTTAAAATATTTAAACGATTTATTCATGTTGAATTTATAAGGGGTGTAAGAGTATAGTTAACCATAAAGGTGGTGTCTGATTGAGTTAAACTTGAATTCAAAGGTTAAAAGTGTCTGGGAGTCTCAGGTTTAAATCCAAAGAGGAATAAAAATCCCCTTGTGGCCAAAGATTCAAATATGATGATTCTGGGCTATCCCCAAAACAGATGATCACCATGGGATTAATCGGTTCACATAACCAGTTGAATATCCAGATTAATTAAAAAAAAGTCTTTATCAAATCATTTTAAATATGATAATTATGACCATACATCAATACTTACATTAAATTTACTTAAAAAAAGTACTATCTTAATACATATTTTGTTACATAAATGATTCTTAATATTATACTACTAAAAAAATACTAGAAGAGTTGCATTTGCATACTAGTATTTAAATTTTCAAGGATAAAATAGTCAAAGACATCACCAACCAAATGGTTGGTGATATTAATTTATTAACATATTTAAATATTATTTTATTATTTAATTTTGATATATATTTATTTATTAGTACCACTATTATTGTAGTTTTGTTTGTTGATTATTAAATTTAATTAAAGTTTTTTTATTTTGTGTTGGTTTTTTTTGAAAAAGACAAAGTTGTGGTTAGGATTAGTTTTGTCGTTAATTAATTTGTGGTGTTGATGAATTTATAATTTTAGTTTTTAATTCATAAAATGAGGTGTGTATTTTTGTATGGGTGGTTGTTATTTTCATTTATTCATGTGTAATCTTTTTCCGAACTAAAATAAAATCTCATTAATACTCCGAATAATTACGTGTAGAGTTTATAAACATGAAGAAGTCAACCAAGAAAATCTATGCATATTACATTGGATACAAGAGGATGTATGATCAATGTAATAACCCAATTCCCAATTTTTAGTATTTAAATTGAAGAATGAAGTTGACTTGTGAACTCAATTACATGGGATTGGAGTATATATATAAATATATATGGGCTGGTTCAAATACTAACCAAGATTATCGTGTTAACTTTGTTAACCGATCTTGGTTGTTGATTTGAACATCTAACGGTTGTGGTTTAATGAGAATATAATTAATATATTAATTAATAATATGTGAACAATGGATTCACAGGGTAAAAATGTAAAAAGGCGTTGTTCACATGAATCACAGAGTCTGATCACATGTTCATGTGAACGCCTTGTGCATATGTATCGAAATGAACAACGACATGACATACTACTCAAAAATTCTGTTCATGTTCATGTGATGTAGTTGTGCATATGTATCGATATCCACATATTTTGCCTTTGCTATGTGTTCATATGTTATGTGTGTCCTTATGTCTTAGTATCTCTTGACATGTGATGTAATTGTTCATGTGTGTCAATATGAAAATCTAATGCATTTCATACAGCTGAACACTAATGAATCATAACATCTATATATATATTTGATTTGTGTAGTTTCATATGTGTTCATGTGTGTCCATATATCTTATAATTTGTTCATATATGTTTCTCTATCAACTAAATAAATCCCTAAACATATGTAGTACCAGAATGTGCATCAGATTTTTCAACGAATTCAACTATATTTGCAAGAATATTTAATGGTTCACAACGGTAATAGCTGTTCATTTAAACAAAATAAATATCATACTAATCACTTACCAATCGAAATGCTTTGATCATCTTCTTCATCATCGGAATTCGAATTTCGACCATAGTCGTATCCGATTTTAACTTTGTCATTTCCATTGTTATCAATATGATTTACAATGGTATTATTCATATTACTCGGACGATACGGAAATCTTTTACATTTACAAAACGAATATCATTATATGTAGAACATCACTTGAAATCACGATCATGAACACAAATGAAGATAAAAATTAGAATTACCTAATGATCAATTAGAGGATCTTTAAGATTTGTAACTCCCAATTAATTATTAGGGAGTTACATAAATGTCAAATTACATAATCACCYTTGTATTTAATTTATAAGTTACATTTGAACATAAAGTAAAGAAAGAATATGATTGGTTAGTCTTGGTTAGTATAGTTAACACAAATTTCTTGGTTAGTATTTGAACCAACCTATATATATATATAGGTTGGTTATTATACAATCCATGACATTTGTACAACCAATACAACTCAATTTCAACCGTCCATTTTATTTGATTAATATGTGATTTCATAGAAGTTTTGATTGTTTTCTAATATAAAGTATTGATCATAATTAATGAACCATATTCATCTTTCATAAATATTTAAATCATAATAAATGAACTCTCATAATTTCCATAAATATCTTAATTTATTGGGTTGCATTGGTTGTACAAATGCAACAGGTTGTATTTGAAACAAACTATATATATATATATATATATATATACATGGGTTGGTTCAAATGTTAACCAAGTTTATTGTATTAATTTTGTTAACCAATTTTGGTCATTGATTTTTACAATAAACGGTTGTGATTTATCATATTAAAATTTTTACTTTTTAAATTTACAATTTCACAAACATATGTGAACTAGGTGGAAAAGTGTATTTATGTAATTGTTTTATGTAACTCCCAATTAATGGGAGTTACAAAATCAAAAAATCTCATGATTTTTGTTAATTTATTTTTGTTAATGTAAGAACCATATGAACACACACAAACACACATATATATGAACCATTGTGTCAAATACAAACAAAAATTRACATATATATGAACTTGGACTGCATAACATTTATGAACACAATATGAACATAATAAGAATAGTTGCTACACGAAATAAAAAAAATAAAAAAACATGTATGAACACAATATGAACAGTTTGTGAACATCCTTCATCATGAACACATTCATGAGTGAGCCAATGTTGAGATATGCAACTATTGTACATATGAACACAATATCAACACTTGTGAACAATAGTTGCTTCATTATGAACACACTCAGGAGCGAACCAATGTTGAAATATGCAGCTAGTGTACTTATGAACACAATATGAACAACTTGTGAACATCCTTCATCATGAACACATTCATGAGTGAGTCAATGTTGAGATATGCAACTAGTGTACATATGAACACAATATGAACACTTGTGAATAATAGTTGCTTCATTATGAACACATTCAGGAGCGAACCAATGTTGAAATATGCAGATACTGTACATATGAACACAATATGAACAACTTGTGAAAAATAGTTCATTCATTATGAACACATTCAGGGTCGAGCCAATATTATGATATGCAGCTAGTGTACATATGAACACAATATAAACACTTGTGAACAATAGTTCCTTCATTATGAACAATGAATTTATCCATAATAGCTTGAACGATACCGAAAATTTTACTACCGAGTCTGCTCTACCAATCACAAATTCAAAAACATTACAGATAGAAAAATCAATATTATAAAAAAAAAGATCAATAATAAATTAACAAAAATCATGAGATTTTTTGATTTTATAACTCCCACCTAATGATATGGGAGTTACATAAAAAAGAAAATTACATATTTACCCTTGTCATTAAATTATAAGATGAATATAAACCTATATATAAGATGGATTACCATTGGTTGAAAATGGTTAACAAAGTTAACAAGTTAAAACAATAAACTTGGTTAACATTTGAATCAGACTCTCTCTCTCTCTATATATATATATATATATATACATATATATATATATATATATATATATATATAWRAAGAAACCACGTGCAATAACGTGGTTTCTTCTTAAAGCTAGAAAGTACTTTGTCTTTTTTTTCCTCTTTTTCTCAAGTTTGTTCCACTTTAATATTTATTTTTGAATTTTGATTTTCGCATTTAAGATCTTTTAATTAGGTTACTTCAACCTACTCATGTTCTCTCTAATAATTATTCTCTTAACTTTCATTATTTTTCTCTATTCGGTTATAATTTTTCATATTCTCTTCATGATACACCTCTATGATAATCTCTCAATCCTTCCTCTCTATTCAGTTTTAATTTTGTGGAGGCGATTTATATTTTTGTTTATTTGAGGCGTCATTCAATAAGACAAATCATGATATAGGTTTTTGCTTATGTAAGTATGGTATTTTGTCTTTAGTCGGAGATATTCAAACTAAAGTTGGAATTATGTAGGTATATGAATATTTTTTTTGTATGTGGATAATAATCTCTCCGCTTTTTGTCCAACCTAGTATATTTCAGATCTCAATTAAAAGTAATCTTTCTTAATCTCTCAATTCTTCCTTTCTATTCAGTTTTTGTGTAGGTGATTTGTATTTTTATTGATTTGAGGCGTCATTCAAGAAATAAATATGATATGGGTTTTTGTTGATGTAAGTATAGTATTTTGTCTTTTAATTGGAGACATTCACACTAAAATTGGAATTATGCAAGCATATAAATCCCTTTTGTGTGTGGATAAAGTATCTTTTTGTTTGTTTAAGATAACATTTTTTTAGCATATGTAGAACATAAAAAGATAAGTATCTTTTTGTTTGTTTATCCATGAACTTGATAAACGTTATGCTAGAATATTTTTGCATTGATGTTAGAAGAGTGTATCAAGAAATATGGATTATGATTTTTTTCAGCTCGGTAATCTTTCAAATGGTTTTCAAGATATAGATGTTGATCGGTCTATTGCGATTTTTTCTTTCTTTAGCATTGGGCTTGAAAATTATTTTCTAATATTTTTAATTCTTAATCTTACTTTCTATTATTTTCTTAAGGAGGGTATTACAAATGGAAAGGGAAATGCTCACTTATATTTGCTAAGAATTTTAGCTTTTCCGTTATCTACAAGTAGATGAATAACATTGTACATACCGGTAGATCATCTAAATGATGTCAATTTAACTTAGTTTGCCAAAAAAATATACGTCTCATCAATAGTTATAGTTTGAGCTCATTTTATTATAACATATAAAATGTTTTTTCATCAATGTTTGCTCCTTCTTTTTGAGTTCTTTTACCTAGCGAAAAGTTGCAACGAAAGAAGTAGTCAAATAATGTCAGACAACAACCGCTAAGTAGTTCCAGAAGCCTACTTTGGACCCATACAACAGTAAAACTTTAGAAGTTAATTTTACTTGATGGATGCATGATGCCTCCTTTTATGCCGAATAGATATCAGACTATCTTTTAGTCTAAACATGTATAAAATTTATCTTTTAATCTTTTTTATCAACCATGTCTATAACGGACATTAAGTAGAGAATGAGTATATAACAATTGTAATTTACACCACAATTATCACCAACTACTATTGGAACCATGCTTACGCTGACAATGAACAAGAGTCAAGACTTTTGATGGCTTACACCTCCTAAAACATGTATTTACATGTATGTCATTTTATTTATTAACATTTCACATTATCCTATAACTAATACATTTTGCACGTATCTCTTCACACGTAATAATTGTATATTGTCAACTTTTTAGGACACGCTTGCTTGAACAACTAACCATACTTAATGCTGATAAACATATTCATCATCAATCAGACAAACAATTCATAAATTATCTACAACCCGTCGTTATTATTGCTCATTTTATTTAATTTTACAACTTTATTCCTAAACAAATATTTATCTCTCTCTCTCTCTCTATATATATATATATATATATATATATATATATTGTGATACCAACTATGATACCAACTCAAACCTTAAAAACAAAGATACACAATGTGATACCCATTGTAATACACAATGTGATACCCATTGTGATATACTGTGATACCGATCTCACCGGAGGCCGGAGATTGGAGGTCGTAGAGATGAGAGAGGAGAGAGGAGTTTTTAGAAAATACCTAATATGTCCTCTAATTATAATTTTAACTCAAACTCTTTTGGATGTTGAACTCTAATTAAGAGTTTGGCTCGAATTAACCTTCCATGGTGGCTTGGAGTATAATTGATTCACAAACTCCATGGATGTGCTTAATCCTACCAATTGGTATGATCATGGATTTGATTGTTATATCGGATTGGAAATGGTGTGGGATGATTTATGGTTGATTTTCAAAGTAATCATGTGCCTAAAAGTAGTTTTGGTTGGGGATTTGATATTTGGAGTTGTAGATTTCGATCAGGTCTTGCGCAAGAACAAAGTGAGTCCTTTAGGTATTCTTGCGACCTAGGTCGCGTGCCAGGTCACATAACTCACTGTGTCACCAATTTCAGTTTTTGCTTAGGGGGTGATTTGGGGCTGTGCTTTGAATCCTTATATTAGGTGATTGCTAGTGGTTCATTTAAAGTTAAAATCATAGTGTTATTCATCGTTTGAATGATTTGATTCAAGTGTTCGGTTGGTATGATGCTAGCCTAAGGGTGTGTGAATAGACTTGGACTCAAGGTGAGTTTCCTCTTACCATCTCATTCTAATGATAATTGGATTTAATGAGGAATGAGTTGAATATCTTAGTAATCATGTCAAGAGCTTATTATTCATTGATGAATGGTTGTAAAGTACGATATCTCTATGGAATCCTATGTATGTGAATGTTTTACTGCACGAGAGGTGTATACCTGAAAGTAGCACATGAATTTGTTTTATGTTGCTCATATTAATTGCGGGTGTGAGCCCAAATGATTGGTCACAGGTGTGTGTGACCATTAATGTGTTCTATTGTCGCAACGGATATTGATGTCTTATAATTGAAGTGTGCATATTTAATCTTTTTCATATTATATTTGTAATACTATTTCAACATGAAATCTTACGTTAAGGGAGTTCACTAGACCTCAGGTCTAACCCTCACTTTTACAAAATTGAAAACCTTTTCAGGCATACCATGTTGAGAGCTCCTGCAAGGGCAAGAGAAAGGTGTGAAATAGAGGCTTGAACCGAGGGTGTATCTTCTAGTTAGATAATCATATTGAACCTTATTCTAGTCTCTGTAATAAATCTCATCAATTATACTTTAAGGTTCCATTATAACTCTTGAGATTAAATTGAATTGTAGACTTTGTTATAGTATTTGCACTTGTTAGTTGGCAAAGTTATGATATTGATTATTAGATGTCCATTTTGAGTCTATCGGATGTTACAATTAACTTGCAATAATCGACTATAATGTTTAATAATGGCTTCAAATTCCATATTATCATCCTTAAACTTTCTATGCTGCAATGGTAACCATATGCAAGTCATATTCAAAGATAACTTGATACCTATAGACTGCATCCATCAAAGAACCAACACTACCAAACATCATAGTAATATGGATGTAATCTTACCTCCTCTTACCCGACTCTTACCCATTAAGAGATGCTTACCCAGGTAAGAGGTAAAAGTGTTTACTAAAAAAAAAATAACCCCTGACCGTCCTCTTACCACAGTCAGCAAAAAAAATTCAATCTTACCATGGTAAGAGGCCTCCATTCCTTCTCTACCCTCCCATCTAAAACCCTAAAAATCGATGAGCTCTTCTTCATACCAAACTGGTGCGACAGTAGCTTCTTCAGGTATGGTAATCGATTTTCAAGAGATTTATTATTCCTTCTATTGATATCTAACATCTAATCGATTTCTTGATTTCTTCCCTTTTTTTGATTTCATAAATCTGCAAAGAAAAGAAAAGGGGATCTTCGTATTTTCTTCTCTGTTGATTTCGTGAAGCTTCAAATGATCAACCAGCAGCTTCTTCAGGTATGGTATTCGATTTTCTTCTATGTTGTTGCAAATGGGTTGATTTTGTTTTTTGTCATTCTCTACTTTATTTTCTGCAAAAGTGATAGTGTATGTAATGAATCTGTTCTAATGGGTTTACCATTGAAGAAGAACACATGAAAAGCTAATCTACAAATGAAAAATGTTTACCATTGAAGAAGAACACATACAAACTCATTACTTGTTACCTGGGTCTAACCAAAGCATTTAATTTATCAGCCAGGTTTTGCTACATTTGATATCTAGCCAGGGCCTGCATTTGGATGATCTTGTTTTTCTATTCACGTATATTGATCTTGCAAATTTTTGTTCCCAATATCAATCAGGAAAATCAGAGATAAAATTGGAAGCCAAAACACCAAAATGTGTACAGTAATGCACTATTCTACATCACATAGAGGGGGGGTAGGCCAACATAATTACCTTTTTGCTCAACTTCTACATATTCAGTTCCTTGTTTCATCTCCTCACTTTCACGAAATATTATTTGTTCTGTGTCCAGTGAACGACTTTAGCCCATCCTGGTTGCCAACTTATAACCACTTGCTCTCATTTTAAAGAGATGGAATTTGCATAGAAAAGTCAAATGTTTTGGTAGGATGAAGAGATATTGTTTGTGTGTAGGCTGACAATATTTGTAGGTGGGTGAAGCTCAAGATATTGAAGCTCAAGATATTGAGTAACCTTATAGTATGTGTGTGAGGGTAGGGTAGGGGTGAGGGGTAGGGGTCATGTATATTGAAAAGTGATGTGATACAAGAAGTGAAACAATGGAACAAATAATCCAAAATAGTACAATTATTGCCCTTTTCTTTTGATAACCCAAGAAAAAGATTACAAGAAAAAGATTGTGTGCAAAAGCTTTATTTCTTTGAACGTTGTAGTTTAGATTTAAAAAAGACAAGTACCTTTCTTCTTTCTTCTTGTTCTTGATTTAAAAAAGACAAGTACCTTTTTTTTCTTCTTGTTCTTGTGTGTTTTAAGAGCTGCTATAGCTCTTTGATTGATCACCCTCCGTATGCTTGCTCTCAATTCAAGATATATATATATATATATATAAAGTACCACTGTTTTTGTCACAATACCATACTGTTGCCTAGGATATGAGATGCACCATTCTTAAGATCAAAGCATAACAAATAATAATGCTATTGCTTAACAATTGAAAAAACACCTACATGAATATTTTATGTCATGTATATATAAGGGATGACATAAAAAATGATTTTTCTTTATCTGTTTATTTCATACCAGTTCCACCTTCTTTAGCACATCAATCTCTGCATTACCCTTTATATTCTCACATAAGTTCTTTGTGAAAAGAGAGAGAATCTTTGCTCTTAAATCTTTCCTCATGATTTAGCAAGCTGTCTATAACATTTGCAAATGGTTCTGATTCTGGAATCAGACTTTCAAACAAAAGTCTGAAATTACTTTGTCTTATTTCTTATGATGACAACATCCTTGTTAAACATTCGATCAAATATTTAAGTATCATCACTTTTTTGCTCATGCTCATGCTCAATAGACAATATGATTAATTATCTCCCACCAATGAAAATATCCAGTTGCCAATCTTGTTCTCTGTTTTTCTGGTATTCTTTTTTGCATCCACTTTTCTTTGAAGATAGACAATATGATTAATTATCATTTTTCTTTCTTATAATGATCAACTACTAGCACTAACAGTTTCTAGCAATATATTAGCAATAACAACACAATATGCAAGTAAATAAAGGATATATTGACACCAAGATTTTTACATAGAAAACCCAAATCGGGTAATAGTAGTTTAGATTATTCTGAGACTGATTCTTAATTTCAATATGGACTTCTCTAGATAATTAGCAAAAACCTAAAAACAAAGATCTAAACATAACATGCAATTGATAAATGAGATGTGCATATAAGATTCAAATAAATGCAACTAATTACCTCTTCTCTAATCACTTCCTCTTCTTCATCCTCTCCCTCCTCTTTTTCATCATCATCTTTCTTCTCCACTTCCACAACCTTTTTGTTCTCCAATTGATCCAAAACCCCTTTAGCCTTGTGAAAATTCACAACCACCCTCTTATTTCGCCACCGCTCCTTAACCCTACATCCAAAATCCGACATCAATTCCTCGTCTCTCCTCCTCTTTGTAGGGGATGAAAGTAACCTTATACTTTCAATCCAAAATACCAAAATACTTGAGTTATCCCCTGTCTTTGAAAAAAAATACCAAAGTACTAACCAAATGAATTGTCATATAACTACTGTTTATATGTAGAAATCTTATGTTGGTCTTCCTATGATCATTTTTGTTTATGTTGTTTGACTAGTTGTTTAGACTACACTTTTTATGTCATGTTACGCTTTGCAATTTTTCATGAACCATGGATTATCGAACCATGTGTTTGAGGCATGTTTAATTAATTTTTATAGGTATGGAAAAAGTCGATGAATCTTCACAACCCAAGAGAGCTAGGGTTAGATGGAAAGATTGCAATGTGGTAAAAACTTTTCTAAAGTTATCTTTGCGAGAGATATCTATAAATGGGTGAGAGGGTGGTAGCCTTAAGGAAATTTCTTGGAGGAAAGTAGCTAAGATGTTAGAAAAGACACATAATTTTATTGTGGACCAAAGACAAATGAAAAACCATTACGACTACCTCAAAGGTAAATATGGAGCTTGGTCAAATCTAAAAAACAAAACTGGAAATATCTATGATGTGTCAACAAACTCTTTTAAGTTGTCTGAAGAGGAATGACAAATGGAAACAAAGGTCATATTCTTTATTTTCTATTTTTTTTCTTTTTTAAGTTGTTTTTATTTATTTACACATAACTTTTTTGTAAACAGTCCAATAAATATGTTGAAAAGTTGAGGACTGCACCAATACCATTTCCAGATCTTTGTGTTCAACTTTTTGACGGAGTTGCTTCCACGGGCGTTAAAAATTGGGGGCCGACCTCTTTTGTTCTTAATCCTGCATGCATTGCTCCCCAAACACAAGAGCAACAAAGTTCAAAAACATTGTCTACACGTGTTGCTCCTCAAATACAAGAAACACAAGAGCAACAAAGTTCAACATTGCCTTCGGTACAATAGTCTTCTTCGCGTTCTCAATCTCAAAGAAAAAAATGAAAAAGTGTTCAACCAAGCAGTTCAGTAAATGATGATGAGGTGTCTAAGATTGTCACTTTCGTGCAAAATGCTTTGGACAAACAACCCATGGAATATGAGGTGGGTGCTTTCATTGAAAAACTGGAGAAATTTGGGTGGGGAAGCCCGTTGTATGAGGCAATACTTCATCTTTTTAGTCTAGGCCCTGACTATAAGAAGATTTGGTTGTGTTTGAAAGAGGATAAGTGTGAGGGTTGGTTTAAGTTTATGGGACGTCAACTTGGGTTTATATAATTATTGCAACGTTTGTTTAGACATTAGAAGAAGATATTTTTATGCGCACTTTTGAAACCTTAGATGGTTTGTATGAACATTAGATATTTTGATGCACTCTATTGAAACCTTAGGTGGTTTGTATGAACATTAGATATTGTGATGCGCTCTTTTGAAGTTTTAAATGGTTTATATGTGCATTAGATGTTTGTCGTTGTTTGAACTTTGGAAGATGTTTGTTGGATTTTATATAACTTTTATCTTTAAGATGATGTTGTCCTTTTCATTCGAATTTTGGAAGATGTTTTGGTCTTTGTATGGACTCTTGACGGTTAATATTATATGTGTTTTGTATTGCAAGGTTATGGACAGGAACAAGTTAATTCTGATTGTGGTGGTTGCTTATTTGTATTTGAAAAAAAAAATCTTCGTCAAGAATAGAAAGGATAAGAGACAACACTTCAGCATTGAGCGGGTATGCGTATACACAAGAATTGTTAAGTGGATCAAATAAGCAATGTCATGAATTGATGCGTTTGTCACGTGATGCAGACATATTATTATGCAATTACTTTAAAGAAAAAAATCGGGTGCACTCAAGTAGGTATATGAGCGTCGAAGAGAAAATGGCCATATTTTTTTATAATAATTGGTCACAATGAACGCTTTAGAATGGTTAAACGGAGATTTCAACACTCTACGCGAACCATTAATAAATGTTTTCATGAAGTACTAAAAGGAATGATGGAATTTGCGAGAGAAGTCGTAGGGCCAACATCCTTTGATGGAACCCCAAACATTTCGGAGCGATTTACACGACTCAAAGAAACAGTTCCGGTATGTTTTGTCTTGATATACTGAATATTCTTAACATATATAAATACTTTCTAATGTTTTCTATTTCATAAAAAAAAGGGGCTATAGGTGCGCTAGATGGAACTTTGGTACATGCGGTTGTGCCCGTTAGTCAACAAGCTAGGTATAGACGAAGAGGTGAATGCCATCAAAGTGTTTTAGCGGTTTGTGATTTTAATATGATATTCACATTTGTTTGGGCTGGATGGGAAGACATTGCACATGATTCTCGAGTTCTGACAGAAGTTGCATCTAACAGAAGTTGCATTTAACCCAACTTCAGGATTTTCGTTTCCTACTCCAAGTATGTTTCATTTTTTTCTTAACATTTAAACCTCGTTATGATTTATACTTTTAAATTGTATTTTGTGGTTGCAGGTAAATATTATCTTTGTGATGCTGCATATGCCAATACTCGTGGATTTATGACCCCCTATCGCAATACAAGGTATTGGTTAGAAGATTTTCGACGCCGATGTGCCTTGACTAAGGAATAACGGTTCAATCATGCCCATGTACAACTTAGAAATGTCATCGAGCGTGCATACGGGGTCATGAAAGCAAGATTTCCAATTTTAAGACAAATGACTCTTTACCCTTTCCCAATACAAAAAAATATAGTGATTGCTTGTTTTTCAATTCACAATTTTATGAGGAGATGCAATATTCAAGATCGACTATTTATGGAGTATGATGAAAACATGTTTACTATCGAAGAACAAGACGAAGGAATCGAGGAAGAAAGCATCAAGGAAGATGTTGATGAAACACAATGGGGTCCCCAAGGCAATGAATATATGATTGATTTGCGTGATCAGATTGCAAATCAATTAATGTTGAATGCTTGAAATTAATATATGTAACCGAACTATTTGTACGCAAACAATTATGTTAAAGACTTGTAATGACTTTTTGTTCGTTGTTGATGGTTTGTTGTTGTTTCATTTGTTGGTCCTTATTTTAATAGTGGTTTTGCTTTTAAAAAATTTGACTTTTTGTTCTATTATGAAAATCTGTAATATGTTAATATATTGATTATCAATATATTTACGTAAGCAAAAAAGAATTTGAAATTATATTTAAATTGTTTGATAAATAACATTTTATGTTAGCACATAATACAATACATATGATAAACAATAATTTTCAATCAACACTTACTCCAGAAAGAGGGATATAGTGGTCTTTTTACATAATCAGCACTTAATACAAAATGTTTGGTAAACAAGAAAATCCAATTTGCACTTACTCAGTCAGACCTCTTACCATAGTCAGACCTCTTACCCGAATCAACACTTAACCAAAAAAATTGGTAAACGGCCCCTTACACTTCTTAAAAATGTTATATTTGAGTTTCATGTATTACACACATGTCTGATTTTTTATAAGTAACATTCCTAGCAGTTAGAAAATAGGGACAAATATTGGTGTCTAGAACTTAAGGTAGTATACTGGACCGTGAACCATTTTCCATAAGTAATATTTCGACCATCTTGCTGCCTACGGGTATCATGGAATTTACTCGAAGATAGTCCAAATAGACACTCAAGATTATAGGCAAAATCAAGAGCAAAACATACACTACAACAATATAGAGTTTATATGATGCTTAAAAATTTTATCGTCCTAATAACATTCTTTATATGACATCATTTTATATGTTCAAACTATAAAACGTTATATTTAAAAGTGTTACAAGAAGTTTATAGAACTTTTTAGACGTTTTAACAAGTTTTTTAGAATGTTTTTAAAATAAAGTATCGTGTTAACTATTTTATAAGATACTATTTGAGAAAGTCCTATAAAAAATATCAGTTTATAGCACATTCTCAAAGATATCCTATAAAATAGCTAATACAACACTTTATTTTAAAAGCGTTCTAAAAACTTGTTAAAACGCATAAAATATTTCCTATAAACCTATTGTAATACTTTTAGACAAAATATTTTATACTTTGGTCATATCAACTGAAGTTTTATAAAATATGTTTCTAGAACGTTAATAAAATAGTTTGCAGATAAAGATCAGTTATCAAATAACTACAAATGATTGGTGATATTACTTTACTTAAATATTATTATTTTCTTTTTGCTATCTATTTATTTATTATTACTATATATTATGATTGTAGTTTCGTTTTTTGATCTTTAAATTTAATTAAAGTTGTAAGTTTTCATTTTATGTTGGTTTTTTCTGAAAACTATAAAGCTGTGGTAAGGATTAGGTTGTTGTTAATTAATTTGTGATTTTGGTTTTCAATTTATAGAATGAAATGTTACTACGATAAAATTGGGTTTATAAGATATGATTAATCTTTAAGTGTCGTAATAGATTGCTTTATAGGACTTAATTTATAGGACCAAAATATAAAACGTCATATCTAAAGATGTTGTAATAAGTTTATATGACACTTTTGGACGTCTTAACAAGTTTTTTAGAACATTTTTAATACAAAGTGTCGCATTAGCAACTTTATAGAACATTTTTTAGAAAGTGTCCTATAAACTCGATTTTTTATAGGACATTTGTTTTTATAGGACAATTTTTCAAATAGTATCCTATAAAGTTGCTAATGGGACACTTTATATTAAAAGTGTCCTACAAAATTTATTACGATGTCAAGAAAGTCATATAAACTTGTTATAATGTCTTTAGATAGAACGCTTTATTTTTTTGGTCCTATAAACTAAGTCTTATAAAGAGATTTATTAGGACGTTTAGAAATTAGAAATGTCCTATAAACCCGATTTTATTATAGTGTGTATGATCCTACAATTACTTGTTATTTCCTTTTATTTCATGTAACTTTTTTGTGGAACAAAAATAAAATTTCATCAATACTCCAAAGAATTATATTTAGTGTACACATGTCTACTTTTTATAAATAACAATCATAACCATTGCAAAATGGGGTTTTTAAGGTACAAATATTGGTGTTAAAATCATAATCGAAGAAAAAATCATTGCAAAATGGAGTTTTTAACATTCAAGAATTCATTATCGAAGCAAATCTATATGCATTTTATACTAAGAAGAAAAAACTACTATCAACAAGTGCACAAACAGTAAAAATGGATTAAATATCAAATAGTAAATAAAATATAAGCATCAAGAAAACAATTTGGTTAGTGATCTCATATAGTATCATCACATTCACAAAAATTGATTTCCATAAAATAAAAGAATTCACCTATCACCTGTACAATCACTTCTGTAAGATAAAAATCGAATATTTATGACGGGTGTCGAGTCCGACAAATAATAAAACTTATAAAAATAAGCCTATTATCTCTAAAACACACTTGTAATAGCGATAAGTAGGGTCGTCTCCTCAGGAACTCGGTATTAACCGTAAACCCAAGACGTAATCTCGTGCAAATTCATTAACAATAAAACAATATATAAARGGGGGGGGGGGGTTGGATGATTTATAAACAGCCTAAAAATGCAAAATAAATTGAGAACTTAAACAATAATGAAAACGAGACTAGTAATGAGCATCAATCAACTAATCATTTGGATTACATATCATCGACTCGTTCAAATAAATACTTTCTCGATAGAATTCAGTTTGGCGTGAACATTAAACACGCGTCAATGCCCCATTTGTTACAAAAGCACGATTAGTGTAAAACTCTTTAACAACTAATCTCTAATTAGCTAATCTAGTCTAGTCAATGACTTAGAGTTTAATTGCTAATTGCATTAAGATCAACAAATACCAAACCTAACCAACAATCGGACGCCGATTATTTGGGTTAGATTGTACAACCTTACGACACTTGCAACTAACACACACGCATCAATTGGGTATCGCTTGCTACTCCAAGAAACCTAAGAACAATTACGTATTCAAAAATTCCTCTAGCATAACGAGTTCAAATCAGAAAAAGCAAGGGATCCAACTCACAAATTCCAACTTAAAATGTACAGGACTGAAATTCAAAGACTGTACAAATGCATTCAATCAATTATGAAACAAAACTGAGTCTCAACTCATCCAAATTTCAAGTCGATTATAAACCCATTACTAGAAATAAAAATTAGCTACTCATGTCTGGAACTAAGAAACTTACAAAATGATTGAATTTAAGAGTTGGTGAAGAAACCTGGAATTTGTCTTCAAAATCTGGAAATAAGCTTACTGTTTCTTCACCGAATCCAGTCCTGACCAATCCTTTTGAAAATCTTGATTAGTCCTCTAATTCTCCCTCTCACCCGACTGCTGTTTGCTACCTGGCAGACAATCGAACAGCCCTTCGATAACCTGCTGTGTCGCTCAATGACCTGCTGCCTCGCCTCTCGTTCCTCTCGATTTCCCCCTTGATTTTTCTCTTCTTGCCTCGCCTATATACAGCCCCTTTCGAACAGCCCTTCTTTTCTCTCAATCGACAGCCGATGTACGCTATCCCTCTCTCAGTTGCTTCTGTACCGACAGCCCCTTGCGACCACTCGTACTCGCCCATGATCCCCTGCTCTCGCTGCCCACGATCTCCTGCTGCACGACCTCTCTCTCGCTGCCCACGTCTCTTGCTCTGTTTCTGATTTGGGCAGCAGCCTTGGGCTGCTGTTATGGGCTGTTTCTCTTCTTCCTTGATGGCTTGGGCTGCTGGCTTGGGTAAGAAAACTTGGGTTGCTGTTATGGGCCAAAAAACACATAAGTAACACATTTTTTTCTCAACTTTAGTGGCCTCATATAGTTAAATATCATCTTAAATAAAAAGGACATTTTTAGGCGTCTAATTCACATTAATCGTGAGGTACTTTGACGTAAAAAATATATATATATTTGTGTTTATCAAATTCCCCCACACTTAGATCATTGTTCGTCCCGGCAATGACTTAAGTTAACACGTAATTATAAAAATCGAATCTAACGAGGATATCAACACATATAGCATATCATGAGTTTGAGATTTGCAACAAATCATTGAAAAGAGAATGCACACGCAATCAAGTAGACACAAGCTAATCTCGAGAACTCTCACGAATGGGATTAACAAAGCAACACTCGATTCACTCCTTGGGTTAAGTGTATCGCTCAAATCGT
>NC_037530.1:27707549-27747989 GCF_001531365.2 Cynara cardunculus var. scolymus
CTTAAGATTGTTTAGATAGGTTTCTCTTACCTTATCTTTCAGCAAACAATCTTGTAAAATTTGTATTGATCTTCTTTATCAATATATATTTTAAATTTGAAAACTCTGTGTTTGTATTCATCCCCCCCTTCTACAAACTATTTAGTATTATTGTAGACCCTTTTGGGACCAACAGATTCCAATTTTGAAGCCTTTAATTTGAGTTGCTCAATTTTCACTGTCGATCTTCCCAAAATTCTTCTTGCACCAAGCCTTCAACACACATTTTATGTTCTTTAATCCATCTCTAAGAATACAATATGGATAAGCGGATTTAACCTAGGAGTACCAAGAGGAGGCAATCAAATTCTAAACTTCCACGACCGGGAGAAGCAAAACGAAATCAGGATTTGGCCCATAAACCGGGCGCAAACGTCAAAAACGCGAACGATTTTGGTCCAAAATCATCGATCCCATCTTCCGAAACAATCTGACAGTGATCGGATAGTTTATTGTCAAGAACCGATACCCCCAAGCTACTTTAAGTTTTTTGAAATTCTTCCAAAACCAAAGATCGGTCCAACTTTCTTAGCTTCGTACCATAATCAATAATCCTCGTAAAACATTTCCCACTTAACAGAACTTCAAAGAGTTGGCTTTGGAGGATGAAGTTATTAAAATTAACTGCCCCCTTAGCATTGAATTGGCAATTTTTTTTTCAGAGGCCTTTCTGACTTTGTTAAAGTCTTCGAGAATGCACCATTTTGTATCCGAGTTATAATAAAGTCAGTTAGCCGAGTCCACAGATTTTGTTTCTTATCATCCCCATAGACATTTATAATACAAACATTCACTTTAAGGACATCCTACAAAATGATTAAGTGACCAGAATGATTAAGTGACTCTGTATGATTTAGAAAATCCAATGTCATGAACTTTTTTAGAGGTTTATAACTTTGGCACATCAGTTTTCTCTCTCTGTCATGTCAATTTTCTCTTTCTTATATATTTTATAAACCTTTCACCCCTAATCATGGCCGGTTGATGGTTTATATAATAAAAAACTACAATAATAAGATTATGATAGTTAAAAATAACTTACTATAATATTTTATAATAATAAATAAAAATTACAAAAATAAAGACTACATTAATAAAAAAATCATAAAAATTAAAACAATTGTTAAATTAATATCATATAAAATCACTGCATGATATCCAATTTAGATAAAATAAACTTTATAAAATATTTTTACATATTAAAATATGACATTTTATAATATGAATAAATGTAATTATAATAATTTTATATTTCTGTGTTATCCATAAGAAAGAAAAAAAGGAAAATAAATGGTGTACGTGGTGAGCCATAACTCTATTTTATCATAAACCTTTTCTCTCCAGCATTTCCAAAACTGCATGGATCAGTTTATGAATCCAATAGTTTTTACCACTGTGGATGTCGAAGAATCAGCGGATTGAATGACATAAAATTGTCATCTTCAGGGGCAGATCCAGTGGTTAAAAGGGGGGGGTCAAAGGACCCCAGTCAAAAAGTCAAAAAAAAAATTACCTAGGTTAAATTTTAGGATTTTACATTAGTTAGCTTCAATTCCCCCCATTAGGTTTTTCCAAGGGCCCCCAACAGTTGCCGGCGATTTTTGTTTCACCGGTGTCCACTCCGCCTCCGGCACTCTTCTCCGGCAAATGTGTTTCATTTCTGCTTCTGTTCTGTTTCTGCTTGTCTTTATTTATGTTTCTGCAGTTATACTTGTCTGTGATAGATGTATTCCACACACAGATTTGTGTTTCATGTTATACATTAGTTATTTAGTTACCTTGTGAGTTGTGAAGTTGTGATGAAGCAGCAGTCCACAGTCCACACACAGATCTGCTTGTCTGCTTCATTACCTGCTTCTGTTTACGCTTCATTACTGCTTGTCTGCTTCATTACTGTTTGTCTGCTTCTGCTTCATGCTTAATTTCTGTTTCTGCTTCATTTTATGCTTCATTTCTGCTTTGCCTTTTGGTTTGGTATTGGTCTAATGGACAATGGTTTACTGCTTCTGCTTTTAGTAAAAACAGAAGTGCAAAAAGCTTACTGTTACAGCTTAGAGCATCAAAAGGAGTGAAAGGCAAGAGTAGTTACATAAACAGTAGGTAGACATTGCCACATTGGGGCTTTTTAAGCTCTTAGTAAAGTGTAAACTATTAAATATTAATAGGAGTAGGTAGAGTCTAGAGTGGACAAATACTAATATTTAATAGATATATATATATATATATATATATTTAATTGGGGTTTGTATCTATTATGTATAATATATATATATATATATGTGTGTGTGTGTGTGTGTGTGTGTGATGTATTTGTACCCTTGTTTTTGCTAGAAGATGGAAAGAATTCTGAAAAGAAAGGCATCAACGTCCAATAATAGTGGAGAATCTTTAAACAATTTTGCGCAATGATCTTCCCTCGATGCCTAGGGAAGTTGATTTGAATAATCTTCCATCCGATCCAGCTGAAAGGGAAAGAATTTTACAATACCACCCTAATCAATGTGTTGGTACATTGTTAGTTTAAGTGACCCCAGTGTATAAAATTCCTAGATCCGCCACTAGTCATCTTACCCAACAACTTTAAGTGTTAAATGAAAACTAATCTTGGGAGTTATAGATAATACAAACCAATTATATGAAACCATATCATTTATTTATGGGCAAATTATCTAAAAATGTAATGTATATTGTTCTAATTTATATTTAGATAACATACTTTTTAAACTTGTATTTTGGTATCTGAGATGCAACATCTCAAACTTCTAAGTATCTGGATGCTCGGTTTAAACATTAACTGGTTATCATGCTGATATGACGGCTGATATAACATATGATGTGACTTACAGCTAAATATTATTTATAGATGTGGCAAATGATGTGGATTTTTAATATAAAAATAGATTAATTTTTTTTTACTAGAATTTTCTTTTTTGCATTTTGCATTTAAAAACAAATAATTAAATACCCAAAAATATGTACATCAAAACACGAAGAACATCAATTTGAATGTTCATGTTCTCCAACCTGATAAACATCAATAGATATTTCACAAACAAATAAATATGTAGATACAAGTCCATATTGAATATGAAGAATATCTGTTAGCTTTATTTTTAAAGCTAATAATTAACTTGAAAAAATTTCATGAAACAATCCAGAGCTAGAAGACGAACTGAAGAAGTATCTGCGCCAAAACGTCTAAAGTCTAGAAGACCAGCCTCTGTGCTAAAGAGTCCCGGATAACCAGAGCCTCTTTCAGAGACTACAGAGCTTCTGTGAAGACCAGAGCCTCTGTGAGATTCTATGCGGATCAGAGTTCTTGGACTCCAAGTCCCTTGGACCAAAGCCCCTCTGTGAAGACCAGAGCTTCTGTGAATGCTCACAGAGCCTCTGGTGATGCTAACAGAGCCTCTGTTCTATTTGACAAGAGACTCTCTGGCTGTGCCGTCCTCTGTTATCTTTTAGACGACTATCTTCAGTTTGCTTATTCTGGATAAGGCTATTCTTGTTCTGGATAGCATTAATCTTATCCAGGTTTGGTAGGTTATTGCCTATAAATAGAGTGTTTCAGATAGAGAAAAATGTATTCAAGAGCACCAAGAGATTTCTCTTTGTAATAGATAGCTTCAAAATCATATGAGAGTCGATTAGGGTTTCTTGAGAGTCTGTAATCTTTACTTTCAATAAATAGAAAAGCAGCCACTATTTCTCTGTTTAATCTTCTTGTTTACTTACTCTTTCAATCTTCTAGTGTAAATCGTTCTACTGTCAGATCTGGGATATAACAATATCGACAACAAATTCAATTAAAACCCTAAAATATAAACCTCTAAATTTAAAACCCTAAAATCAAAACCCCAAAATTTGAAGCCCAAAAATCAAAAATCCCAAATCAACAATCGTTTTTCAAAATATAGATCCAAAAGAAGAGAACCCAAATCAATGGGAAGGAGTTGTTAACGGGTGAATAATAAACTCAATACAGGAGGTAAGATGTCAAAGTAGCACCCATTTGCACTGACTTGAAGAAGAAGAAGAAGAAGAACAAGATATGAGAATTTGTTCAACCCAGTCTAAAGATGGAGTTTCCTCCTCTCTCGATCATCATTCGATTTCTTCTTGGTTCGATTATCTACTCCCAAAGGCAGATTTACTTGAATAGGGTAGGGTTAGGGGCCTGGTCCAGCCCAGCCCAGCCCACAATAAAACCTAAGACTTGTTCTCAAGTCCAATTTTCACTTTTTACTCCAACATATTCACGATTCCACAAATATAAGCTGCAAGCCTGGCAAAGAAATTGGAATAAAGTCGAATAGAAGCTGGAACAGGAGTGAAGGTCCACGAATTCATGAAAAAAATAGCTCACAGTTCCTTATCGGCTTTCTCCTAAGTTCTAATCTCCTTATCGGCTACTCTAATCTCACAGCTTTTCGGGTAAAAATCTAAACTTTTGATTTCCAATCTTGATTTTTGATATGACTATGATATTGTCATAATTGGTGATTTGGTGAATGATTTCGTTGGTGTTTTGTTTTATTTTTCTGCTATTTAGTTTGATTTTGTTAATATGTCAGTACATGTAATTTCTAGGCAAATGGAAATGTTAGATTAATTTTGCATTTTTGTTCAAAGTTATATGTTTACCATTGATAAATCATTGATTTTTATCTTGTTATTGCTATTGCTAGTAAAGATGGAATGATTTTTTAAAAGGAAAGCATCAACGCCTGAATCAAGCTCTGCTTCTTCAATGCCTTATGAAATTGATTTGAACGATCTTCCTTGGGTTCTAGCCAATAGGAAAAAGATTTCGGAATATCATCCTAATCAAATGGATGAAATAAGGAGAAAATATTTGATTAGAGGACCTTATCAACCATAGGGTCATGCCTTTCCAAAAAAAAACTGTCAGGAGTAAAGGAACACGTTTTTGTTCGGCTTGGTTTGATCAATACGCTAATTGGTTGAAGTATAGTGTAAAAACGGATAGAGATTTTTGTTTGTGTTGTTATTTGTTTAGAGATCATTACGTAGGACAATGTGGGAGTGATGCTTTTGTGACAAATGGCTTTAATAGTTGGACTAAAACGGAAAGACTTGGTCTTCATGTCGACGACATTAATAGTTTTCACAATAGAGCACTTGAGAAAAGTGAGGATCTAATGAGCCAAGATTGATCTATTGTCGTTGCCTTCCATAAACAATCTAAGAAGGAGAAGAATGAGCATCGAATATGATTAAATGCTTCAATTAAGGCCTCTAGATTCTTGTTGAAGAATTCATTGCCCTTTCATGGTCATGATAAATCTGAAATGTCTATTTCTAAAGGCATGTTCTTAAAAACATTAGCCTTAATTGGTGGTTGCAATGAGGATGCAGGTAAAGTTATATTAAAAAATGCTCTAAAGAATAATCAAATGGTGTCTCTAAGTATTCAAAAAGATATTGTTGTTTGTTTTGCAAATCAAATACTCAAATCCATTCGTAAAGAAATTAGTGATAATGTGTTCTCATTGCTAGTTGACGAGTTTAGTGACGTTTCTAAGAAGGAACAAATGACGGTGGTTTTACGATATGCTGATGCACGTGGTATTGTTAAGGAGAGATTTTTTGGTATTGTTCATGTGGCGGAGACATCTTCTTCAATTCTTAAATATGTCGTTGATACTTTATTTGTTTAAGATGGATTGAGAATGAAACAGGTAAGAGGGCAAGGTTATGATGGAGCAAGCAATATGCACGGTGAGTTCAATGGATTAAAGGCCTTGATCTTGAATGACGATAGCTCGGCATACTATATCCATTATTTTGCTCACTAACTTCAGTTAGTTGTTGTGGCGGTTGTAAATAAACACGACGAAGTTGAGAACTTTTTTAATATGTTAGGAATGGTGATCAATGTGGTGAATGCTTCTTGCAAGCGTAAAGACATGCTTCAACAAAGTTACAAAGATAGAGTGCAAGAAGCAATTGGTAAGTGTGAAAATGAAACTGGAACAGGGATGTACCAAGAGCTTTCTCTTATACGAGCCAGAGATACACGATGGAGTTCTTATTACAAAACCATTTTGAGCTTGATTGCTTTGTTTCCGAATGTTGTTGAAGTGATCTAGTATGTTGAAGAGGACGGTGATAATGGTTTTAGTCGCACTCAAGCAACTGGTACTTTAGCATATTTGAAGACATTTGATTTAGTGATTTATTTGCACTTAATGTTTCATATTTTAGAGGTCACAGACTTGTTGTCACTGGCTCTTCAAAAAGAGGATCAAGATATTTTGGAAGCGGTTTCATTGATAAGAGAAACCAAAAAACTATTGCAACAATTTAAAGAAACTGGTTTTGATCCACTTTTGGAGAAAATGTATTCTTTTTGTGAAACAAATGGTATTAAATCTTAGGATATGGAAGACCGTTATTCAAAAAATGGAAGACAAAGGACCAACATCACCAATCGTCATTATTACAAGTTTGATATTTTCAACAATGTTGTGGACATGCAAATTCAAGAGTTTGGGGATCGATTTAGTGAGGTAAGCACTGAATTTCTTAAAAATATAGTAGTTTTGAGTCCATGTGATTCATTTTCGCAGTTCAATGTATCAGATTTATTGAAGTTGAGTGAGTTGTATTCTCATGATTTTAGTCGTATGGAAAGGATCACGCTTGAGAAACAACTTAACATGTACTATTTGATTATGCATCAAGATGAAAGATTTTCCAATTTGAGTGGTATTGCCTAGCTCGTTAGATTGCTAGTGGAAACAAAAAAACATACAGCTTATCCTCTAGTATATCGGTTATTGAAGCTAGCTTTGGTTTTACCCGTTGCTACTATAACAGTCGAAAGATGTTTTTCTGCTATGAAGATTGTGAAGTCATATTTGCGCAACAAAATCGGTGATGAATTTTTGAATGCTACAGTGATATGTACTATAAAAAAATAAGCACTTCACACAGTTTCAAACGATGATGTAATTAGCCAATTCCAAAAGATGAAGAGTCGTAGGGTACAGTTGTAAGAAGTAACTTTTAATCATTTTTAATGAAATTGAAGTTAATTATTATGTTATCTTATATTATGCCCTCTACAATAATTTTTTCTGCATCCATCACTGTCTACTCTTGCAAAAAATTTCAATCAAAATCATGAAAAACCTAACCCCCAAATCGTCTTCAATCAAAGTAGCGACTTCCTTTGGCATCTCGCATTCAACACCCCCCCCCCCCCAATTTAATAGCTGTCTCGGATTCCATTTTTTTTTTCAAATACTTCCTTGTGAATGGATTCTTCCAAGGTGTGGTTGAGGAAAAAGAAAACTCATCATTGTGGTGTGAAACCATCATACATCCATATAATTGACCTTTTCAGCAAATAATGTTGACTTGTATGCCATATAACTCGTCATGTCAGTATATTAACTGGTTAATATTTTAATTGGTTATTCGGGTACTTAAAAAATACAATTTACTTTTTATTTATTGGTAAAGAGAATAAAAATAAATAATTTTTTAATAATTAAAATGTTAATAAGACTCCAAGAATAATGAAAAAACCAATAAAATTTTAATTTTAATACGAAGGTAGCAAATAATCCAATTAATTAAGATAGAAAAGTGAAAGGGTAGCCATCTAATTGGTCAATTTAAAGGTGCCATGGTTTACGTTCGAAAAGTCGTGATATTTATCGTTTATCATGAAAACTCTCTCCAAGAAAATGTTTTTATTTTAAAAACAAATTAAAATGAGATTTTGACAAGAATGAATATGACAATGACTAAGAATCTTACCCGATAAGAGCAAAAGCAAGAATCGAGAGTCTTATCCAGTAAGTGAGGACGATGACTCTTATCATGATTAGCGCTTAACGAGATAAATTGTTGCATACGATACGTTTTAGTAAATAAAATTTTGTCCGACAAGTAAGCGGTAGTGTTGAATTTTACCGGTAAGTGCTTACCAGGTAAGTGTTTAGGTAAGCGGACCCTTAGTCTTCAATGTGATAAAAGAAGATCAAACAAAATGGTTGTACAAATCCATAGAGTTCGAATAAAGCCTTTTATGTTTTTATTATAAAAGAAATAAATTACAAAGAAATTTGTAACGATATTATGTCTGATTTAAAAAGGTTAGAAACCCTTATTTATCGGCAACGACTTAATGATTCAGCCACCAATTATCATGAATTTGGTTACTTGTATGAATTTAGCCACAAGCTAAAATTTGGTCACTAAATGTTTATTAATTCCCAAGACTAGAAAAAGTCATTTCATATTGTTCTAATTTTGTGACTAAAATTCTTGACCAAAGACTTTTGTTGTATAAGTTCATGTAACATTCCAATCAATCCGGTCAACTCAACCTGAAAAATACCTAAAAAACTCAACTCGAGATAACCCGATGCACAGTTGAGACAAAGTTAGGCCAAAATCGTATCTACTGGTTTTGGAATTGGGTTAAGGTAATTTGAACCCAACTTAATACAATGAAACTGATGTCTTTTTATACTATGGATTTAATATTATTGTTAGTTCTTTGATTAAGATATTTATATTAGATATTAGACCATAATATTCAGAATTATATTACAATTTCAACCATAATTTTACTTTTTTATTTGCATGAACCTTCAACTTTTTTTGAGTTTGTTAGTTTTTTTTATACGTTCTTATTTTGTTTTGTTTATACATAAACATTTAACTAGATTGTAAAATAATGTATCAGAGTTGTAACCCGGCCAACTTAGCCTACACAGTTTGGGTTGGATTGGGTTGTAGTTTTGCTTGGGTTCAAACGGGCTGAGATTTTTTAAACCTCAAATAATGGATTGGGTTATTCAATTTTATTCAACTTGACCAATCCAACTCATATGCAACCTTAACCTAAATAATGGTAAGTGAGTTGAAAGGATTAGTGAATAAAAATCTTGACCACTAAAATGTATATAATTTGAAATTTATCTATATCTATACTATCTTATTAAGCAAATTTAGCAAAAGTCTTAAAGTCTTAAAATACTAAATGACCAAGATACCCTTTATACTACCCTTACATCAATTTTTCACCTTTTCACTTTTTCACTTTTTCACTCTCTCCTCTCCTGACATACACTAATCCCCTCACATACACTCACCCTCTCATATTGAACCGATTTTTTTAAAATTATAATTTTAAATTTACACTTTATACCCTTATAATTAGTTAATTAATTTATTTTATGTCCTTTACTTTTAAATATTTCATTTTAAACTTTTATCAAATTAACATACATAATCGTATATCAATTAAAACATGTTTAAAAAATACATTTTTATTTTAACAAGTTACAYCATTATAATCGTCTCGTTAATACATTCGAAATGAGTCCAATATTGAATAGTTTTTTTACTTAGTTATATTATTATATATTATATATACTGTGAAAAAAAAAATTAATATTTACGATTTATACTTTTATAGTTATTTATTTATATATATACTATATATTTTGRGGTTAKRYYGTCCAAATKRCACTGTATAATATGTTCTGAATTAATATGTTCTTGGGTTTTTTTGAAATACATATATACATGTATTAATTCAACCTTAATTTGAGTTTCTGGACAAGAAAGAGGGTAAACAGTTGAAATTTCATTCTAAAACCCATCTTTTTTTGTYTTTTCATGGCTTATGATCTGTCAAATTTGTAGTTTTCTTTATTGGTTTTGAGTATTTATCTTAAAACTCAAGTTTCTTGGTTCTTTGCTCTTAGTGTAAATCGAACACATTTGTGGAGTCGTTTAAATATGTTGGATTTTAAATATATTGGATTTTAAACCGTCACACAATTTTTTTCATCGATAGTTTGTAATTGGAACCATAACTCTTATTTATTCAAATTGTATTAATATGTAAAGACCAAGTGTAACTTATATCATCGTTAAATCTTATCTTATAAAACCAGTGGAACTTCAAAATCGTTAAAATTCATAACTCCCGCCGCATTGCGCGGGTACACAACTAGTTCATTTTAGTAACTAAAATTGATGTAAAGTAAGTAAAAGTTGACATTTGTTTAACATATGTCTTTAAAAATATATCTTTTCTGACTATATGATGCACACTAAAATAAATATTTTTAGAGTATATACTCGTAATATATCGTTTAAGATCATATTGTTCAACATAAATTAAAAGAAACGGTTTTCTTGTCGATATGTAATTTTTGTTTTTATTTTATGTTATAATTAAATTTTATTTTTATTTTTATTTTATATTATGTTAATTATTTTTGTGATACCACTAATGAAAAGTTACTGACCTGCCTCTTATTGAAAGGGTTAATGACCAAAAATAGTGGTCATCAAGTTGAAATTATTAATAACAGAAAATAATGGCCACTAAGTTGAAAGAGTTAGTAATCAAAAGGTATTGCTCACTATTTAGAGAATTGTAGTGAGGGGTTAATTAGTGACCAAAAGATAGTGGTCACTAAGGGTCCGTTTACCCAATTCTTATCTGTGTAAGCGCTTACCAAATTAACTTACCTTACCGGATGAATGGCAAAGACCAATAATCTAACGCGATAAGAGGGAGGCAAAGACCGAGAGTCTTACCCGGTAATTAAGTGAGGGCAATGGCTCTTACCACGATTAGAGCTTACCAGAAAAATTGTTGCATATGATGTCCTTTTTGTGGACTAAAATCTTACCGGTAAGTAAATGATAGTGTTGAATTTTAACGATAAGTGTTTATTGGGTAAGTATTTGGTGAACAACCCCTAAGTAGTATTCGATATTTAAATAATTATAGTGAATTAGCAGGGGTAATTAACGGTCATTGAGTTAGAAGTGTTACTAACCAGAAAATAATGGTTACAGAGTTGAAATTGTTAGTGACCAGAAAAATAGTATTCAACCAAGGGTGCATTTGGACATAAATATGCCATCATGCCTTCTTACCGCTCAAACTAATTTATCCCATGTGTTGAATCGCGTCACCCCTCCTTTCCATTCAAATCTCGTAGCAACCTCTGTCCATTGGAATTTGTCTTCGCCTCTCTCATTTCTCGCTCTCACTTTCGCTACTCTTGACGTTGTCGTTACTGCTCTCACCTCTCATTGCGATTTCACATAGATACGAAGAATACACTATTTCATATTCCATTACGTTTAGCGCTTCAATATCATATTTCATTGTGTTTAGGGCTTCAGTCCCATAATTCATTGTGTTTAAGGCTTCAATCTCATATTTCATTATGTTTAAGGACTTCAATCTTATATTTCATACTGTATACACAAGTCTGTTGTGTACACCAAGTATATGCGAAAACTGTGAATTTCTCTTTACATTGTAGCATTTTCAGGAACTTCTCTTTTAATTAAGGATATAGTACAAGTCTTGGATGAACATAGTTACAAAGGATCACTCATATGATATAGGTGTGAACGAATTTCTTAATTTTGCATACTATGACAACAATGTATCATACAGAATTCCTCGCCCTTGTAAAATTAGCAACAATTTTCGTCGGCATGGTAAAACAACTGTGTTTTCACATTTCATGCAAAAAGGGATTTGTATTAGTTATGATAGATGGATATATCATGGTGAATCTTGTGATGTCTTGGACGATGGTGAGATGGTATATTATTTGTTAAAAGTGATGAAGCTAATACAATGACCTTGATGGGATGCTAAATAACAGAAGTCAAAGCACCCGGGTGATGATTGGCATACTAGTGGTGGATATTCTTGTATTCAGACGAAGAATTAGAAACCATTCATATAATAATACCAGTTGAATCACACCAAGAGATTTATAAATGATGTCAAAATTATTCAGAACTTTCTTTCAGTGTTAATATTTTACATTTAAAGACAATGAGTGGTTGATCCATCACTTTGATGCCTTGCTTGGTATATTAAAAGAAGTCATGTCAACTTCAACCTCATTCACAAATAACTTCTATGACGAAAAAAATGCATATGTGATTTGGGGTTTGGAGGAGAAATAAAAGTACCTGGATGCAATAAGGATTGTGTTTTTTTTATCAGAATGAGTATGCATACCTTATCCAATATCCAAATGATGACCATAAAGAGTCACGCTTTAGCGAAAATGGTTTGAAGGTTCTATGAAAGGTGGTTCAATACCTTCCTCTTAAACCAAGTGTTGTCATATATACGCAACCACAAAAGGCTATGGTAATTGGGAAATCGAACAAGTATACATGTCCTTCCAATATCGTCTTAAAATAAATAATAGTGGTAAGAATAACATATATTGATTCACAGGGACAAGAAAGTAATGATTTCTAACAAGTCAAATTTAAAGTAAGATTTCAGATGGTGAATTTGAATGAATGATTTTGAGTGAGTTACCCGCTACAAAAAATATGTTAAAAATAGTTTTTTTTTTTTTAAAAAAAAAAAAAAAGCAAGGGTGCAAGTTTAGGTTGGAATTTAACAACCAAGTGTAGTAGAACCTTGTTACAGCACCTGAACAAATTGTCGCAATAATAGTTCTCAACTAACATTACTGGATTCAACAACCCTCTTTAAGGTTCAGGTTAGACTATTGTTATCAGTGTTCAAAAGAGCACAAATCTGAGCATGGTACAGACTTTACAATTCTTTCCATATAGTTTGTAACTTGTGAAGATTGGCACAACTCTTTTTAGTCATTTATAACACTCAGTAGTCTACTATTTGTGTTGACTTACATTTAAGTCCAACTCATTCAAGTGAAACAATATGTGTCAATTGTTAAAAATTACTTGGATGAAACTTAGAAACAAGGACTGAATAGTGGAGTTGATTGTTATCAGTGAACGCAATAATTTGCTAACATATAGGCATTATCTCAACTTCATCTCCTTCCATATTACTTCAAATCACATAACTTCAAACATTAATCTCCTCCAACTCCAACTATTGATCTCCTCTTATATAAAAGCTACAAAACTCCAAACATTCCTACTTTAAGGTTGTTGACAGCAACCTTGAACAACAACATATCATGGAAATCATAGATGGTGCCAACAAAGTAAAGTATTACTATTAAATATACCACACTTGCAATCTCAGCGAGGTTTCTCCACGGGTTACATATGACCCTTTTTACATACTTCTACCCTTATATATTTCTCCACCAATTCATGTGCTAGTGCAGTCTTTCATGTACCCTAGCTAGTGAGATTCTATCATTGAATCATTATGCCATAAACTTTGTGTTTAAATCCTATTACAAATGTGGCATCTCCTATTTCAAATATGTTAAAAATAGTTTAAAAAAAAAGCAAGGGTACAAGTTTAGGTTGGACTTTAACAACTAAGTGTAGTAGAACCTTGTTACAGCACCTGAAGAAATTGTCACAATAATAGTTCTCAACTGACATTATTGGATTCAACAACCCTGTTTAAGGTTCGGGTTAGACTATTGCTAGCAGTGTTCAAAAAAGCACAACTCTGAGAATGGTACAGACCTTACAATTCTTTCCATATAGTTTGCAACTCGTGAAGATTGACACAACTCTTTTTAGTCATTTATAACACTCAATAGTCTAATATTTGTGTTGGCTTACATTTAAGTCCAACTCATCCAAGTGAAACAACATGTGTCATCAAAAGTTACTTGGATAAAACTTAGTAACAAGGAGTGAACAACGAGGTTGATTGTTATTAGTCAACAATGGACAAGCTTACCTTTTAAAGCTTGCCACGTGCTTTGTACATTATGAATTGCATTTAATGCAATGGTATAAATAGCTAAGTAGTTCTCTCTTCTCAGTTACACCTCTCTCTAACATCCAAGCATCATTGCTTTGAAGATCTTACCCAAGAAGATACCTCTCATTCTTACTCTCTATCTAAGAGAAAGACCCACTATAACAAGTGAATAACACATTACTTCTTAGCCTATTTTTGTATCAAGTCTTTTCTTCTTGCTATCTGTAATTTTGTGTGTGAAGAAGAAGAAGTTAAACGATTTAAAGGTCACTTCTGATGTGGATACTTTGATAAATGTTTTCAATATAATTAGTCCAATTAAAAATTAAATTATTTTCATTCCATTTTATCTACTAAAAATTGGAATTTTATCTTTGATTGTCTAGATAGGTTATGTATCATATCTCTTACGCAAACAAACTGTAAAAAATTGTATTGATATTTTTTTATCAATATAAGTTTTTTAAAAGTGAAAGTTGTTGTGTTTGTATTCATCCCCTCCTCCTTTCTACAAACTGTTACCTATAAACGCTTGTAGATTCGGTTGGGACAAACAAGTGGTATCAGAGCAGTGTTTGTTTTAATGTTGTATTGTTGTTTTATTGGTATTCTATTATCTATTCTTTCTAGATAATTTGTTTACCTTTCAAATGGCTTTGAAAAACACGAGCACAAACTTTTACGACAATGACCCTCTTGCTAAACCTCCCAGTTCATTAGAGACAACTTCAGTCTCTGAAAGAACCGGATGTCTCTTTTCTTAGAGGATGTGGATTATGATATTCCATACTACATTGAGAATGGACTATATGTTTCATTTTCAATCTCTCCAACAGTTCTTGCTACATCTACGACTGTCGCGATTCTTAAACGACAAATTCTGAAGCTCCCTCATCAGTGGAGTGACGAAGACAAGAAGAATATGGCTTTAGATACTCGTGCGAGATCTATAATAGCCATGACTCTTCTTGACGAGGTTTATCACTCTCTGATGAAGCTTAAAACCTCAAAAACCATGTCGGACACTCTTTGTGTTCAATATGAAGGTACTTCTGAAGTATAAGAATCGAGGAAGATAAACTTAGTAAGACAATATGAATGTTTTCTTTGTGAAAAATCTAAATCTTTGTCTGAAGTACATCAACACTTTAATTGTCTTCTTATTGATTTGAAAACAACTGGAATAGAATATTCTATCTCAGAGACGCTGACAAAGTTCCTTGAAAGAATCATAGGATAATTATACCATGTGTCTCAAGATGTCTAAGGATATGTCATCCCTTTCCTTCAGTTCTCTTTATGGGATATTGCTTAATCATGAGCAATCCCGTCAACTAAAGAAGAATCTTCTAAAAGACTCCAGAGAAATTAAAACCTCTCATTTAGCTTTGATCTCTAATAGCCCTTTAGCTGACCCTTCTATTTCTTCTACTTCTTCTTCTTATGTTTCTATCACTGAGTTATCCTTCTAACTTTGAGGACTTGCAGACGCTGATCTTTCAGAGTTTGATGAGTCGTTGTCCTTCCTTACAAACTCCTTCAGGAGGTTCGCTAGAAAAAGCAACTTCCGCATATCTCCTTCCCTGACCATCGTTGACAAGCCAAAGTCAAATTCCATTGACAAGGCCTCAGCTAACTACTACAACTGTCAATGCAAAGAACATTTGCTAGTGAATGCAGGTCGAAGAAAGCTGCGGAGCCATCTTTCAACCTCCCATCCTCCTTCAGGCCTCAAAAAAACAAGTAACTGAAACTGAAGGAGAAGTACAAGAAGATGAAGAATCTTCAGCGTAAAGGCAAAGGTCTTGTTGCTGAAGAGCATGATTGGGCTGATTCTTCTGATGAATCATCCTCTGACAAGGAAGACACGACCTACCTCTGTCTCATGGCCAAGGATGTCAAAGATGAACCATTTGAGACATCATCCTTCAGTGATCCCTCGTCATCAACCTCTGCTCAAGTATGTACCCTAAATGAACCCTCTTCTTCCTCTGATAGCCTATCTGGAAGCGCTTACGGGTAAAATTTAACACTATCATTTACTTATCAGGTAAGATTTTAGTCCACCAAAACGACATCGTATGCAAGATTATAGTAAGAGTCGTCGCCCTCACTTACCAGATAAGACTCTTTCCACCAAAACGACATCGTATGCAAGATTATAGTAAGAGTCGTCGCCCTCACTTACCGGATAAGACTCTTAGTCCGTATCTCGCTCTTACCGAGTAAGATTTTTAGTCCTTATCATATTCATCCAATAAAGTAACGTGACTTGATAAACGCTTACCTCGGTAAACGTTTGGTAAATGGCTCCTAAGAGCTTCTTATTCAATAAGTGCTAATAAGAAACAAGTAAACAACCCCTGAAGTTATTAAGTTGAAAACAAGCATTCCCCGAGTTTTTAGCCACTAAATCATACGCCATGTCGCAAAGAACCCGTTACCTAAAATGTTAACTTGGCAACTCTGGTGGTCAATATATAATTGGCAAAACCTCAAGGACTTCAAAGCAAAATTAAAACCCCAAATTCAGATAACCGCTAATGTTCCATTACCTCATCTCCAGTTCTCTCAGTAGAAAACCTTCCATAGCAATCTCCAATGGCGTCTGCTTCGTCTCTTCACATTTCAAAAACTCTTCCACTCTCTGCTGCTTATTATGCCGATAAACGCCCCCACTTGTGCCACAACCCTACAATTAAATTTCCTGACAGAAAGAAGGTGACCATTCTAAATTTGTGTTCCTGGTTGTTTTGATTTGTTTGCATCATATTATCATCTCTACTTGATATGAAGAAACCTAAATTGATGAAAAATTTGCGCTTGAGATGCATAGATACGGGATTTCCCCCCAAATGTTTTGAGTCATCAGCTACCTCTGTTCATTAAGTGAAATGATTGATTGGAACCAACAATCTGATACGACAAATGTAATGTCTCTGACTTGAACTCAGAACCTTTAGGTTGCATAGATCAACGGATACCAGTGGGCCATATGCCGGTTGGTATGAATGCACATATCTGATAGATAGCAGTTTATTGATTATAGTGATTGGGGACGAGGAAGATTCATACTTGCATTCGCCAATGGATGGTGAGACTAGTGTTAAATTCGTCATCAGATGCGGACTAACACACACAATGCATAAATGTGTCAGGGGAGATATTATCAGGATCCTAGAAGGTCTTGCTTGTGTCCTTGCTTCTTTAGCTATTTTTTTTTATTTGAACTGCTAGGTTATGTAAAGAATGAATCAAGGATAATGTGCCAATTTTTTGTCGTTTCAGTGTATTTATTTTGAATAATATAAATTTGGGAAAGTTATCTCACATGATTAAAATAGTGAAGCAACCAGTTGATTCATATTAAGGGTTTTGCTCATAGAAACAACCTCTTCAGGAAATGAAAGAGAATGTTGTCACGAAGACTTCCCTTCTCAATCCTTGCTAAGCCCAGAACATTAGTGCCCTTTTCGGTCACTCTGCTTATCTTAGATGTCAATTGGTTACCCAAATTCTTCGCAGAGCTCCTTGGCCACAAAACTTAAGGTAGTGCTTTAGCTAAGGTATCTTGTTTACTTCCTACATGAGTTTTGTCCAAAACCAACTCCAAGCTATAACCTTTGCCTTTCAAAAGCAATTTCAATTAGAGTTGCTTAACATATCCAAAGCATCTTCTGAATGTAACAAGTTAACCAATTTGTTCAATGAGATTGGTTGTTATTTGGGTTTGATTGATGCTAAAAGTGAAGCGGGAGAAAGTTGTAGACGGAGGATAGACCCCTTGAAGTTACATGTTATGTGTTACTTCACTCTGTGGTGTTCAAGACTTGCTGCTAATTAGGGGGAGGGGGGTTCATCTGTTTGTATTTGCCTTCTCTAGAGACAGTTCACTGCTTGATGTTGCACTCTCACTTAATCTAAACAAATCAAACAAATGCAATATATACCACCCGAAGGTGGGCTCTGTAACACCCTAAAATCTAAAATTACCTCAATAACAAACAATCAACCAATATAAGAACCATCAAGGATCCAATAATACAATATTTCCAAGATCTCTGAGAAATCAACAGCAAAAAGAAATGAAACTACCCGAAGCTAAGATCCTTACCAAAGTTTAACAACTCGAGCTTCTAGCAAAAGCATAAAATAAACATTCCTACTAGCAAACCAGTAATTGAAACAACCTTCTTCCCAAGGTTTACAGCTTACGCTTTCTCATGCTAGCATTCTCACCCTAATACTCACCTGAAAATGTTTTAGTTCGAAAACGAGGGTTAGACCATAAAGTCTAGTGAATTCCTTGTGATCAATGGTAATAGTTGAAAAAGTAAGTTTCCATATCATTTCTTATAAACATGTACACAAAAATAACATAGACTCGCATGCTACAATTTTACCCAGGTAACGGATCCACAGCGGTTGCAAAAATCCATCCCACGAATGTAATCACCCTGACAAGATCGCAAACTATTGGGATTACAAGAAACGAATTCTTATAGCACCAATGAAAACGAAACTCTACATGAGGACCATTATGGTCTCACATGCACCTACTCCCGCATTGACAGTTACCCACCCACATGCACCCCATGTGACACCACAATTTCATATGCAGTATAAACATATAGAGCATACCT
Source organism: Cynara cardunculus var. scolymus (assembly GCF_001531365.2). Classification (NCBI taxonomy): domain Eukaryota; kingdom Viridiplantae; phylum Streptophyta; class Magnoliopsida; order Asterales; family Asteraceae; genus Cynara; species Cynara cardunculus. The sequence continues at coordinate 27,725,943 of NC_037530.1, forward strand.
GTACAATTTCAATTAAACATTTCGTAAACCATGTTCACATACCATCAAAGCATTTCTTGCAAATCAGTAAAATAGTACAAGAGACTCACCTGCGGTCACACAACCCATACCGAGTCTTAACAGCTAGAAATTCATAAATCGAATGCCTGAATTAATCAGTTAAGAAAGGTGTTAAACACTTGTAAATAGCTCCCTGATCCTCTTCTATAAACCTCTATATAAATCCCTTGAATGAAGTCCCAAACTGGTCCCACAACATAAATTTACGAGTCTCGAAAGTGCATGAAACAGTGTTGTGTGCGACCCCAGGTCGCAGTGCAGGTTGTGTTGGCTGCTTTTCGATCTACGCTCGACCAAAACTCGATCTTTAACCAGAAATCTCATTCCTTATCATTTCCCACTGTTTGACAAAAACACCAAAATACTTCACAATCAATCATATGAAAGATCTCCATACTTTAATAAACATTTACTCAATCCATAACCTTAGATTAGCACATCCTAGAATGAAAAACCAACTCTTCCCAAGGAACTTGATAAAACCCAACATTGAATCAAATAAATAATCCAAATCCCACTGATTTCATCAAGCCAAAAAGGTTATAACAATAAACTCACATTTCCTTACACATTTACCACCCAAGAACAAAACCCCTAAAATCCAAAACCTCCAACTTGCTAAATCAAGGATTTAAAAACCCAAAAAGGAGATAAATGAACTTCTGCATTGGGAGGCTAGAAACCATACTTGAAATGGAGAAACAATTTCCTCTTCTTCTTTTTTCAACATTTTTCCTTTCTTCTCTCAAAATTGCATTGAATCTCCATCCTTTCTTCCCAAATCTTCTTCTACCAAGCTTTCTTTCCAAAATAGCTAAAGCTTTTTCCCAAGAGAAAAAAGTGGCGGCTAGGTTAAATGATGCTCATAACCCATATTTACAAAAGCTCTCCAAGATTCATAGTATACCAAACCATCCCTACACTTCCATTATCTTACCAAACTTTAGGAATTGGGTTATTACAACCGCTCCCTCTTAATAGAATTCTGTCCCGGAATTCGTTCAAGGAAACAAGATAAGGTAGTTCACTATCCTCTCGAGTTCAGACTCTCACACAGCTTTCTGACTTTTAAGAAACCTTCAAAGGACCAACCTATTTGTCTCCTCAAAGTAAACATTTGTTCATACATGGAACAACCTTTCAAACAACGGAACTAATACCAAAAGATTGCCACGCTTTCGCTGCACAACTCTGATTAAGTTCACAACATGCACGACACCCTTAATAATCACAATATCGATTATTACAACTTTCCTTTCCCGAATATTTCGTAATTATTCACCTCATTCCCTACTTTAAATTCTCAACCCTCCATACCCAGAAGTTTAACCACTGGGTATTTTGAAATCTTGCATGCAACTTCGATCCGTTGAAAGAAAGAATTTTAATGAGATCTACACCACAACCACCATGAACCCCAATTATTCACAACGACCACTCAATTTTCTATCTTAACACAAGGTTATCCTTGAATTTCGCATTTAGAGTCACAATTATGAGTTTCTGTATCTATCAAGCATGCAGTATTCAATAACATCCATCATTACGATCTACATCTAACACAATAGTACTTTATCCCCCACTTAATATTGAGCACCAACTCATCATCCGGTTCACTTATGGCCCTGTCGAAACGGTAAGAAATAGTTTGGTAGCTTATAAATAGAAGGGTAAGAATATTAGTAAAAATAATGGCCTCATGTCCACGTTGGTGGGGTGAAGGGACCAAGTTGTTTTGAGGTTCTTAGTAGGGGAATTAAATAGCGTCGATAAGAGAGAGAAGAGATATTCTGTTTTGTGATTCTTTAAATCCATTGGCTAGAGCCGGCAGAGCACCAGCCCTCAAAAAGCTGGACAACCCTTGTGATCCCTAGAATTAGTGAATACATTCCACTTTTTGCGTTACGAAATTGACGGTTTTGTTTCTAGTATATCAAATTGGTATCAGAGCAGGATGGAGAGCCTGGAGATGACGAAGCCAAAATGACGAATTGGAAGGCAGCTTTGGTTCCGTGCAAGTAGACGTTGAAACATTGAAAGAGGATGTGGAGTAGTTGAAGAATGGGAAGCAGACAGTCATGCAAAAATTGGGTTTGATAATCCATCGCAGCAATGCCCTATTACCCGTTGGGAAGAACTAAAGTTGATGATTGTGAAGCAGTTTCGTTCGTTAACAGAAGGATCCCTATGCGAACATTTTTGGCGTCAAAGCAATCTGGAACGGTGGGGGAGCATAGAAAACAATATATTTCTTTGGCTTCACCCTTGATGGCATTCCCGAGGAGGTTTTCTTAAGCCAATTCCTTAATAGCTTAGACCCTTTAATTAGAGCTGAAGTACGGCTTCTATCTCCGGTGAATTTAGGAGAGGCCATGGAGATGGCAGCTAAGGTAGAGAGAGAAAAACAAAGTGGTGAACAGAAGTAAAGTCTCAAATCCTTGGAGTCAAAGGAAAACTATTCTGGCGATGGAAGATTCGAAAGTTTAGGGAGTAAATATAGACAAGCTGGTAGGATCCTGAAGCAAGGGGGAATGGAGTATCGACGGCTATCAGATATAGGGTTGCAATAGAGTAGAGCCCAAGGTTTATGCTATAGATGCGACACCAAATATGCACCTGGTCACAAGTGCACACAAAAGGAGGTAAACGTGTTGGTGGTTCAAGATGATGAAGGAGACAATCGAACAGATTAGACAGAAAAAGATAAGGATGAGAAGGAATTAGGAGAAATGCGAACAAAAATCAAGGTACATCTTAATTTTGTGGTTGGATTTACTAATTCCAAGACTATGAAGATACTGGGATTTATCCAAGGTCAACAAATTGTGGTTCTGATAGATTCTGGTGCCACACATAATTTTATCTCCAAGACTTTGGTGGACAAAATGAACCTACCAACAGAGACCACTAATAACTATGGGGTAACTATGGGGGCTGGGGGTGTAATTTCTGGAAAAGGGGTGTGTAGGGGAGTGAAGCTGAGGCTCCAGGGGTGGATATTGTAGGACTTATTGCCAATTACTTTAGGAAACTCTGAAGCAATATTGGGTGTGCAATTTGCAAACTTTGGGGGCAACCTATGCAAATTGGAAGACACAGACAATGTTATTCGAAGTGGGTGAAGAAACGGTCGCCCTCAATGGAGACCTATCGCTTGGCATGACTTTAGTGTCGATGAAAGCCTTAGAAAAAGTTTGGGAAGAGAAACAGGGTTTATTGATCGAGCTAGGGCTGTTTACCACGACAGAGGTTGCAGCGATTGAAATTCCCACAGAATTAGAGGAAATTTTGGGAAGTATCCGAAGGTTTTCGAGGCTCCATATGGAGCTGCATCTTGAGAGGGTTAAGGAACATCAAATAGTAATGAAAGAGGGTTGTGGGCCGGTCAATATACACCCTTACAAGTATCCTTATTACCAGAAAGAAGAAATTGAGAAATTGATAAAGGAAATGTAGGAAGCCGGCACTGTCTGACAGAGCCATAGTCCGTTTTCAAGCCCTGTCCTGTTAATCAAGAAGAAATATGGTAGTTGGCGGTTTAAAGTGGATTACCGAGCGCTCAATAAATGCACAGGCTCGAGTAACTTTTCCATACCTGTAATTGATGAATTATTGGACGAACTCTTTAGGGCTAGTATCTTTTCAAAATTGGATCTAACGTCGGGTTACCATCATATTAGAATGAAGGCTGAGGACGTAAGCAAAACTGTTTTTCGGACCCACAAAGGGCATTACAAGTTCCTCGTCATGCCATTTGGGTTGGCCAGTGACCCGATAACGTTTCAAGGGTTGGTGAACAAAATCTTCAAGCCTGTACTTAGAGATTTTCTTTTGGTTTTCTTTGACGATATGTTGGTGTATAGCAAGGATACGATGAGCATATCAAACACTTAGAACAGGTGTTTAAAATTCTACTGCAATACCTCCTGTTTGCGAATCACAAGAAGTGTGAATTTGGACAAGAATTTGGTTTATGTACGCCATGTTGTGTCGAAGGCAGGGTTCGAATGGACCATTCGAAAGTTCAGACAATGCTGGAATGGCCGCAACCCCGGACTATAACCGAGTTGAGGGGATTTCTGGGGCTCTCGGCTACTACGGGAAGTTTATAGTGGAGTATGGGAAGTTGGCAGCACCCTTAACCGATTTACTAAAGAAAAACAAAAACCATTTTTGCTGGAATGCAGAAGCTGAAGTAGCCTTTACAGCATTAAAGAAAGCCCTAACCACAACACCGGTTTTGAAGCTCCCTGACTTTACGCAAGAATTTGTAATAGAGGCCGATGCATCAGGATATGGATTAGGGGTTGTTCTTATGCAACAGGACGGCCGATAGCCTCTTCAGCCAAGTCTTGGGGCTACAAGCTCGCGAAAAATCAGTCTATGGGAAAGAACTCATGGCCATCGTGTTGGCTGTGCAAAAGTGGCGTCCCTACTTGATAGGAAGGGAGTTTGTGGTCCGTTCAGATCAAAAAATTTTGAAATTTTTGTTGGAGCAAAGTGTAATAGAATCAGAGTACCAACATTGGGTTAGCAGGTTGCTCGGTTACGAGTTTGACATCGTTTATAAAGTGGAAGCATTAATAGAGCAGCAGATGCCTTGTCATGGAAGGGGGCAATCACCGCATGTTCAGTCATGGGAGGCCCGCAATGGTGGCAATGGGAGTCAATCGGGGAGGAGATAGATGAGGACCCATTGTTGAAACAGATTAAGGATAACATTAAAAAAGGGGAACAACCACCACCAGGATTTTCATGCAATCAAGGGTGGTTGTTATACAAGGACGAGTCAGTTCTTTCCATGCAATCAACTTTGATTCCTTTAGTATTCGAAGAATTCCACAGTTCACCCTAAGCAGTTAACGCAGTCGATTGCGGAAATGGCGGTCGGGGCCTTGATTTGAAATAGCAGCTATCGCGATGATATGGCGGTAAAAGATATTATCTTCATAAAATAAATACGAATATATATATATATATATATATATATATATATATATTGAACTTAAAATATTGTATGTCTAATACATATCAAGTCAAACAATTCGAACCATACAAGCAACATAGTAATAGGACTATAGGAGCTGTATTGTCGAGACTAGAAGAAAGCTCGAGAAGAAAACTCTAGCAGAAAATGCATGGAACCGTGGAATCAAGAAGAAAACTTGAGCTATTTGAAGCTTTTTGGACTTGTAATCAATGAGCAAAGCTTTGGACTTGGAATCAATATCAAAGTTTAACCGAATTGTATCTATTTGATTTAATCGGTTTCCTTTTTGTTTGCAGGCCTAAGTTTGACTCTAAATAGCCCACATAAATGACACAATAAAAGCCCAAATAGAATTCAAATTAAAAAAAAGAGTCCAAAAAGAGCCCAAAAGAAAAATCGGTAATAGCGATGGTTATTTGGTATCAAAATTGCAGTCAATAGTGGTAACAACAGCCGCTGTATCGCTATAAGACACCGCTGTTTTGGCAAGGACAGCTATTCACTATTTCGGCTCCATAGCGCGTTATTAACTGCATAGGGTCCACCCATTTTCTGTTGTTTATGGCAGGGAACCTCTTTCTTTGTTTCCTTATGTGGTGGGGGAAACCAAAAATGCAGAGTTGGAACAACAATTAATTGATAGGGATGATATGTTGAAGCTTCTTCGACAAAACCTCCAAAAGGCCCAAGACCGGATGAAAAACCAAGCAAATTTGAAGCGACGGGAACTCACGTTTCAGGTTAGTGACTATGTCTTCTTGAAGATTCAACCTTATCGTCAAAAGAGTCTGGCCAATCGTCTGTACGAGAGGCTATCCCCAAGGTTTTTTGGTCATATCGTATTAAACGAACAGTTAGTCCAGTTGCCTATGAGTTGGAACTACCATCCGAAGCTAAAATCCACCCGGTCTTCCATGTCTCAATGCTTAAACGTGCCCATGGCTCTTTTTATTCAGTTCTAGCTGCACCATTACCCATCACCAAGACTAGGAAATTGACTTGCAACCAAGTTCTGTCATCACTCATCGTTGGGTTTATGAAGTTGGCCGCCCAAACTTAGAACTCTAGGTCTCTTGGTGTAATCGTCCCATCGAAGAATCTACCTGGGAAACTTATGATCTAGTAGCTGAGCAATTTCCTGCATTCTGCCTTGAGGACAAGGCGTTTTACCGGGAGGGAAGTAATGATAAAAACCCACTGAAAGTGTACTTGAGGAAAAGGAACCGGGTCACAGCTGCCAATATGGGGCAGCTTAATTCTATTTTTGGGAATTGGCTGAATCCACTAGGCCAAAACAATTGATGGTCAACTGGTTGAATTTACCCAAATCAATTGATGGTTAACCAAGGAATTAGGGAGCAATTACCACACTGGATTTTAGCAGTTAGGCCGTCCCTTAGCATGTTAAATGTGAGAGTTTGAACAGGGCCCCCGAAATTTTGGGGCCCAAATTTACATGTGTTTAGGGTCTCTTATGGACCTGCATAAAACTATAGCCGAAGTTATTTAGGTTCAAACCATTAATTGTTTGGTTTTAGGTTCAAATCATTAATGATTTTAGTTTAGTTTCAGATTTGCTAATCGTTTTAGGTTTAGCCCATTTTTGTTCTTAACATATATTATCTGTAATCTCATTTATGCAATGCAATAAAAAGTTTTGGATGTAGCAGGGCCTCCAAAAAGATTGGAACGTCTGTGGCAGTTACCATACTTAATTCTAAGAATAGGATAGTATAAATAACATGCTTGCTTATCATTGTTATCATCGAAGTTACTCATATTTATCTTTTCTTGTAAACGGAGACCTTGCTCCTCTCGAATCGGGCCACTATCAATAAAAAGCTAGCCTATTCCTATTCTTATTAATTTAGTACCTATCACTGTGCTTCATCACCGATACTTCCATCTCAACTAAATGATGACATGGAGCTGCAGGTGGTACCGGAGGACATTTTAGATGTCCGGCAAGTTCTGAACAGACATCACAGGCATTTGGAAGTTGTAGTTAAGTGGGAAGGATTGGCAGAATCTGAAGCTTCGTGGGAGGATTGGGATGCGATAAAAAATCAATTTCCAAACTTCCACCTTGAGGACAAGGCGAATGCTTTGGGTCGGGGTATTGATAAACCATCATCCGGTTCACTTACGGCCATCGAAACAGTAAGAAATAGTTTGGTAGCTTATAAATAGAATAAGAATATTAGTGAAAATTATGGCCTCATATCCACGTTGGTGGGGTGGGGAGACCAATTTGTTTTGTGGTTGTTAGTAGGGGGAATTAAATAGCCGCGGTAAGAGAGAGGGGAGACATTCTGTTTTGTGATTCTCTAAATCCATTGGCTAGAGCCAGGAGAGTACCAGCCTCTCGAAAGCTGGAAAACCCCAGTAATCCCCAGAACCAGTGAATGCATTCCACTTTTTGCATTTCGAAATTGACTGTTCTCTTTTGAGTATATCGCAGTCCTAAAACACATTTTATTTAAAAACCGTACTAAATCAATAATAATCAGAATCCCACTGAATCAACCAATAACCCATCTATTTTCAGAATAACTCTTTAAGACTCGCTTCACAAAAGGAATAAATCAGGCCCATATAGAACATTTCCCAATTCGCACACATGGAACACCATGGTTCACTTGGAACATTTGCCAAAATAATACTAATTTAAATACAATGGTCTTTCACTCAAAGCACCGCCTGCAACCACTTTAACCATGTTCTTCTCGAAAACATGAAACGTACACTTTAAGTATAAGGCTTGCTAGCAAATGCAAGCTTTAAACCAATCTCATGGATTAATTTTCCAAACACCTTAGCTATAACTGGCATTAATACCTTTTTCTCATACCCCACCCCAGGGGTGGGTGGGAAGATGTATGCTGACCTAACTTCTACCAAAGAGTAGAGTGGTTGTTTCTATGAACACCCCCGACATTTGAAAAGTGTGTGAAAGAGGGAGTTAGCCCAAAAGTTCGTGCTCTCACTTAAGCTATGAGATAGAAACAACCTCTTATAAATCTAAGTATACTAACTTGACGATGAAGGATTTGGATCCTAATTACATATCGTGTTAGGTTCATGCTAATGGATCATTAGAAATGCAGCTGGAGTTATTTGGCAAGATACTGTGTTTGGCTGAGTACATAACTACAACATGACTGTTCTGTTCAACGTTTTAGAAATGGATCTTCACAATTTTCTTCTTCAATTTTTCTCTATGCCGTTTCAAATAGTGCTGGGGTGTCCGAAGTAATCAGAGTTTTATTGGTGGAATTATGTCTGAAATGAAAGATCCATCAGCTGAGACGCCAAAAGTTTCCACTTCACTACAGATAGGGTCCCCAATCATCATAGTTGAAGCTCCTACAATGTTGAAGACGGCAGCTTCTGTTCCTTGTCTCAGAGTTAATTCTGGCTTAGTTAAAGCCGGTGATGTTGGCAGGTACTCTCTCTCCCTCTCTCACACACCGACACATGGTTTAGACAGCAAAACATTTTTCGTTAAATGATGTGTTCTATACAAACTAACAAACCATTTTGATATTTCCATTTCTAAACAACTATTACTTGTGGATGGAAAATCATAGACATGTTATTTATATTTTTTATTTAATGAAGTATCTTTTGTTTAAAGTGGAAATACACCTTTAATAAAAAGTAGGCAATATTATGGATATGGCTGTGGCAAGCCACCAAAATAATGTCGTTTTGTTTAATGAACCTTGTGTGCACGAATTTTGACCATGGCGTGGGCTATGGCTAACGAGACCACAAGCCTATGCGCTTTGAGAGAAAAAAGGGCAGAACCGTCTCTCTATATGTGTGTGCATGGTGTATCTGTTTATGTCTGTATGATGTATGCTGTGTTTGTTAGAGAGACCGTGTGAGTCATACACCTATGCTGCTACGGGCCAAGTTATTCCTTATAAAATATTAAATTCAAAAGTGAAATCCAGATGCTGGAGCTTTTTATCTGAAGTAGATTAAACCTCCTTACAACATGTGCAGGATTATGTCAAGGAAGCCCAAGGATGTATGGGCAGTTCGTCTGACTATTGGTACTTATCTCATAGATGGAAAGTACTTCAAGCCCTTGCAATTGGATAAGGATAACTGATTTGTTTTGTACATAACGTAAGTGTATATTTATATATATAACAATCATACACCCTGGTATTAGACTAACCTTATATATAAGAAAAAAAGAGATTATTTTGATCAAAATCTTTTGTTCTTTGTTACAGGATTATGATAAGAATAGCACTGGACTAGGTTAAGTATGTAACATCTAAACCAAACAATACTAGTATTCCACCCGGTGGTAAGGTCTTGGAGGGTAAGATTTATGCAAACCTTACATTTAGAGAGGCCGATTTAGAGAAAACCCTCAGCTTGTGAAAAATGTCAAGTAATGCAAAAAAGGAATGTTTCTAGACAGAATTGTAAAAGAAAGCAAAGAGCCTACCCAGCTAGAAAGCACACCCTTCCTGTTCCTATAAAAAGATACTGCAAGCCTATCTCAAGACTCTGGACCCTCAAACCCACCCTCTACAAGCACAACTACCCTAATTATCTAATGTTTAACTCCTCAAAAGCGAGCACATGGAGTCGGACCCATCATAGATAATCTTGTTCCTTCTCATCTTACTATGAAAACAAAATACTTTCTCTGATTCTGGTGTTCTTTTTTCTATTTAAATACCATCTGCCCCAAATCTGAGTTGGGGTTGCTTTTGGTTTCCTAACTTCCCAAAAGGATCGTAGGTTTAAACATGTCCGAATGCCACCTTTGTGAATTGGGTATGCCTAAGGACATGAATTTGATTTTAGTTGGTCTTGTTGTTGTATGAGTTATCTATCTTGAACCTAATCTTGTAATGGAGTTAGGAGCCCCACACATCTAATGGTTTATACGATATGTAAAAGAAAGTCATACAAGGGACCATCCTTGTGTTATATGCAATCAGTTGCTCATCTCATCTGCTTTCTATCCTTATAATTGAGGTGGCCCAAAGGTTGTACTGCCCTCTCCTTTAACCCACGGAAACAGGGCCTGAATATTAGAGCTAACCTTACACGCTTTCGTGACCTCAGATCGGATGAGTAGTTGCAAAATGCAAAATAAAGCGTTATATACGATGAGTTAAGAGTCCCCACCATTGGATAGACTTGAACCATTTCTTTTTTATGTGTTTTGGAGAGTAATCTAATGGGGTTCCACATATTTTCTTATATTACCAAAGCCAAGATCTACCGGTGTATGGACTCGGACTCGACACTCTGAGGCAATCTGTGTTTATCTAGCCTAGGCCCTTCTTTACACTCTGGGACAATCCGAGGCTTTGTTGGAGTCTGACAGCAGCTGGACTTGGACTGTTTCTCTTCCATATTTATGAGACTTCCCTTCTCTCCCAAAAACTATTTTTTCAAGGTTCGTTAGACCACCTTTATGATTAGTTTTCAAATTGTTTTGGTGGTTTGCTAGTTAGGGTGTCATTTCTAAATAGTTCCTAGAGTGGCGTATATACCCTGCTACTACTGTTGGTTATGGATGCCAGTTGTTTCAACATGGTTTGTTAAATATGTCAATCATTTGGGTGTAGACTGAAAGGTTTCTGAGTTCCATGATTGTTTAGACAGTGACAGTTTTGTTTGGAGCAATTTTACTTTACTAATTTATGGGACAATCGATAAGAATCAAGGCTGTTTATCAAACATTTATCAGGTAAGTCATTACCGGCAATAATCAACATCCTCAATTGCCTTATCAGGTAATAATCTTCGCCATTAAAATTGATTGTTGGTGAGCGTCTTTTACCCGTCAAGTGCTTATTAGGTAAGAGTCTTCTCCCTCACTTATCGGTTCTTGTTATGCCTTTTGCTGGGTAAGATTCTGGTTCTTGCCATTCCCACCCGTTTAAGGCAAGGGACACTCGATAAACACTTACTGGTAAGCATTTGGTAAATACACCCCTACAGTTTTATTTCAATTAAAAACCATGATTATTTACTAAACGAAAAGAGGTATGGGGTTATAGTTTAGACTTTATGATTTACCTGCCGTTAGGATATGTGATTTACTTTGGTTATAATGATTGTGGGACTCGTACGATGGAGGAGCTTAAGAAAATGGCATCATACCGAGTTACTAAATGATACGTGATGTGAAAATCCCTAACATCTTGTTCTTGGAGTTTTATCTGATTTCACGATTATAAGAAGAACGATTCTAGGCTATACTTGGACACGTACGGCATCTATATGTTTGGATGATTGAAACATCAAAATCATTAAAAAAGTAATGTTGCTGTAAAGTTTGTTTTGTTTAGAAATGAAGGCATGGGAGCTAAAAATGGATCGTTAAGTGGAATAAATAGCGACATCTCTAAAGTCGCATTATGCATTATGGCAAGGAGAGTAGGGGGAGGGGGCATGGGGGAAAAAGAAAAGCACAAACCTAACTCGTTGATAACAACCCCCATGTTGAATGTTGATATCCACTTCTGTTCAATTATTAATCACTAAAACAAATATTCCACTTTTTTTTATATCCATATATATATATATAGGTCCATTCAAGGGAGAATTGACTAATTTGTGATAATTGTGAGATCCAATCTCAATCATAAATCAATAAGATAAATTAGAAAATTTATAATTTTGGTAATTTTGAATTAAAATTTTAATACAAAGACATTTTAGGTATTTAAAAACTTTTCTCTCTCCTCTCTTCTCTCTCCGTCCCCCGTCCTCCATCCTCCGGCTACCGTCCTCTGGCGATACCACTGTGATATCTAAAAATATTGACTTTGTTAAAAAAAAAGACATAGTGTGATACCCAAACACATATAAGATGCATTTGTGATACACTGTGTTACATCTCTGATCGACCACACAAACGACCTTAGTGTGATACCCAAGCACATATAAGATGCATTGTGATACCACTATGTTACATATCCGATCGACCGCACAAACGACCACAATGTGATACTCAATCACATATAAGATGCATTGTGATACCATTGTGGTATCATCGGAAGACGGTGGCCCGGAGACAGAGAGAGAATGGAGGAGAGAAAATACCTAAAATATTCTTAAATTAAAATTTTAATTAAAAATTATAAATTTTCTAATTTATCTATTGATTTGTGGTTAAGATTGGACCTCACGATTACCACAAACTAATTAGTTCCCATTTGATTAAGTCCATATATATATATATATATATATATGGTTGGGTTCACGTGAGACCTGTAAGACCAATTTATGTTTATTAATTAATTTTATAAGCTAATAGTTTAAAGTTGCACGGTAACAATTTTATGATTATTGAGAAGTCTTTTAAAATATCGATCTATGATATTTTTATATTCTTTTAAATAAATATTATTCTCTTTTAATTTCAATTATATATATATATATATATATATATCACATAACCAATTAACCATCCATATTCTTGATAATTCTCCCTCATGGAAAACCCAACTCTCATATCATTGCTACAACACACCACTCGAACCGGAAAGCGGTCCAAAAGCAGCGGCAGCGGCAGCGGCAGCGGAGGAATCTTCCGCATGTTGAAGCTTCTCCCCATGTTAACCTCCGGTTGCAAAATGGTTGCATTGTTAGGACGGCCACGAAGACCGCTACTAACCGATCACGCCACCACCGGAACCTTATTCGGGTACCGAAGAGGGAAAGTGAGTCTAGCCATCCAAGAGGATCCGCACCGCCTCCCTGTCTTTGTGATCGAGCTCCCGATGAACTCAAGTGCCTTCCAGAGAGAGATGGCGTCAGATACCGTGCGTCTGTCACTCGAAAGCGAGACGACGAGTCGAAAGAAGAAGGTGTTGGAGGAGTTTGTGTGGGCGGTCTATTGTAATGGGAGGAAATACGGATACTCGATTAGGAGGAAAGAGATGACGGATGATGAGGTTTATGTGATGCAATCGTTGAGGGGTGTGTCGATGGGTGCCGGAGTTCTGCCGGGGTTGTCGGCGATGGACGGAGAGTTGACATATATGAGGGCAAGGTTTGGAAGAGTGGCTGGAAGTAAGGATTCTGAAGCTTTTCATATGATCAATCTTGAAGGTGCTGAAAATGGCCAGGAATTGAGCATTTTCTTTCTAAGACTACATTGAAAACAGTAACAAATTTATAACTATATATATAGTTTTCATAAATACCATCGTTTAACTTTTACTATAAGTATGTGAAAGTAAATTAATATTTGTTATCAGTTAGGTATGTTAGTGAACTTTATTTACAGTTTAATAAATAATGTACATAATTATGAAACTATCATAAGTTTTATTATACATACATATATATATATATATATATGTATAATAAAACTTATGATAGTTTCATAATTATGTACATTATTTATTAAACTGTAAATAAAGTTCACTAATTTTATTATACATATATATATATATATATATATAGACTTGGGATCATGTGAGACCAAGACTTTTTCGTGAGACCCGTAAGACCAATTCTCAACCCTTGGATTAGATCTACAATCGTCAGATCTGAACATTCACAAACGCCATGAAACTTCTCAATAATTACAAAATTGTCACTGTGCAATTTAGACAATTAGATCTTTAACTTATAAAGTTGATCAATGAACATAAATTGGTCTTACGGGTCTCACGAAAATTTTTTGGTCTCACGTGAACCCAACCCTATATATATATATACATACATATATATATATATATATATATATATATATATACTTGAGATCATGTGAGGCCAGTAGTTTTTCGTGAGACCCGTAACACCAATTCTCAACCCTTGAATTAGATCTACAATCGTCAGATCTGAACATTCATAAACGCCACGAGACTTCTCAATAATTACAAAATTGTCACTGTGCAACTTTAGACTATTAGATCATATGCTTATAAAGTTGATCAATGAACATAAATTGGTCTTACGGGTCTCGCGGAAAACCTTTAGTCTCACGTGAACCCAACCATATATATATATATATATATATATATATATGGAAGGGTTCAAACGATAACCCCTGTGATTTACGAGAATGCGAGAACAACCCAATAACCTCATATTGTGATAAAAAATAAAATTAAAAGATTTTTAAAATTGAAATTTAAAAAGATTCAAAAATATTAAAAATAAAAGGGTAATAATGGAAATGATATCATAAAATCTTTTAACACGATTACACACGATCATGATTATCATTATCTAATAAACGGTTAATCATGTGATATAGGTGTGATAATCATGCCAATTATCACATTATCGCTTATATCAACACGATTTGGGTGTGATAATCATGTGATTATCACACAATTATCACATTATCGCTTATATCAACACGATTTGGGTGTGATATAGGTGTGATAATCATGTGATTATCACATTATCGTTTATATCAACACGATTTGGTGTGATAATCATGTGATTATCACACAATTATCACAAGGATTCCGCTCGGTTAGGGTTAACTTAGAAAATCGACTACCGATTTGATGAGATATGAGTGTGATAATCATGTGATATCACTATCATAACAACGCACTCGATTTGATCATGGTTTCGATCGGTTAGGGTTAGACAATCACACCTTTATCACAACGATTACTAATGGTTTCGATAGATTAGGATTAGACAATCACACATTTATCACAACGATTACGGGGGACATCCACTAAACGATTTGGTGTGATATGAGTGTGATAATCATGTGATATCACTATTATAACATCACTTGCGCACTCAATTTGATCATGGTTTCGATCGGTTAGGGTTAGACAATCACACATTTATCACAACGATTATTCATGGTTTCGATAGGTTATGGTTACACTTGACTGRTCATGGTTTCGATAGGTTATGGTTACACAATCACACAATTATCACAAAGGGAAAGAAGAGAGTGAAAACAAACGTATAGGAAAAAAAAGGATAATTATGACTAATTAAAATAAAATAAAAATTATAAAAAATACTTAATTACATTACTGCCCTTATTAATTTATTTATATTTAATATAAGTTAATTTATTAATTAAAAAGGTTTGAGGTTATTAGGTTGTTCTCGTAAATCACAGGGGTTCTCGTTTGAACCTCCACCTATATATATCTGAAAATATTTACTTTACTGATATTAAATGGTAAATTTTTCTTTTTCGTTAAGTAGTGGGCTTGGGCATTTTCAGTTTTTGCTTATTAGCCCAAATAAAGCCCAATAAAGAAGTTGGATTTTTATGGTCATATCTAGTGGTTGCAAAAAACCGGTCCCGGGCCGGTCCCGATCGGTCATAAGGTTATGCATAACCGGCCATAACCGGTCCCGGTTGAAAAGGTGAAGACCGGTCAAGCCATTCTATAACCGGTTATGGGGTCCCAGTCCTGATATTAAAAAAATATATTTTTTTAATTTTTTTGAAGGATATATATTTTTAATACATTATTAAATTTGTCGTACATGCCACTCAAATACACTTTAAAAATATGTTTTATTATAAATAAAATTACATCGTTTTACAAATTGAGAATTTGGTATGTTAACCTCTCAACCAAAACATATATTTATAGTGTTTTGAGGCTAAAAACTACAAAAAAAAATGGCTCTCTAACGTCTCTCTAACAGCTATGAAACGACTCTTTTTTAAAAAAATTCAGGCCCGGCCTGTCCTTAATCGGTCTCATAACCAATCCTGGTCTCACAAATCCGACAAAATGCATAACCAGTCATAACCGACAGTCTCATATCCGGTCCTCACCGGTCCGGCGGTCCCAGACCGGGTTTGGCCATCACTCATATCATATGTGTAAAGATTGGTATTTGATGAAGCCTGTTAGGCCCATTGCTAAAGACACCTCTTGGTTTGTTAACCATCTTAATCAAAACTTTGTTTCTGCAAGTTTATTAGGCCTGAGTGCACTATCTATGGCCAAATTTAACCGGTTGGATCGGGGCCGACTTGGAATCAGGACGAGCTTGGTTAGGAACCGGTTAAGACCCGATCGGTTAATACTAGTTATAATTTTTTTGAAAACCAATTAAGGTCCAGATTTTTGCCATCTCTACATACATTTTAAAGTGAGAAAGTGTTTTTCTTTGCAAAAGATTAGTACGACTCACAATAGATTTTGCAGGTTCTTATGACGACCTGGTCGAGAGAGTATGAGACATCGACGAATGTTGTCATCTTATACAAGCAAATGCATAATTATTACCTTATAGGCTTATTAAAATAAACCGTCCATTACTAAATTAGACTCCTAGTTAATTATCGTCAACTTATTTATTATTCCTGTCGCATCCAAATAAACCGAACTTAAAAATGATGGTTTCATAGAACTATACAAATTTTTCTTGAGTCAACCATTGTATTTTTTTTTATTCTTCTTTGTTCTTTTAAGAAAATTGGTTTCATAAACCTTTACAAATATCTCAAATGGTAAGATCTTGGGTTTACTTTCGATTATCATTCGTTAAAGTCTCTTAAGGTAGGGGTAGGGGATGGGGCGGGTTTTGTAATCCCCGTCCATGGCCCCAGTCTCCGGCGGGTCCGGGGATTAAAATCCCGTCCCCAGTTAAACCTCTATCAATCTCCAATCAAACCCCGTAAACAATATCTTTTAATTTGATTCTACCAGAAATCCCCGGCCCCGACCCCGAGACCCGTTTTAGCAGGGAATCCCCGTCCCCATTCGAGTTGGGTGAACCGGGTTCCTCACCGGGTCGGGACAAATCACCATCCCTATTAAGGTGACTAGAGGCATGTTGGTTGTTATGATAACCTAATGGAATTAGTCGATTTGCATGCAAAACGACTCCAACACTCGTAGTATCAAAAATATGAGTAAGCTTTCTTTGTCTTATATGATTTTCAGCATTTAATATATACTAAGAGAATAAATTCATAATCATTATTTGTTGATCAAATAATAATAAAAATGGAAACTTTGTAAAATTGATGAATGAATAGTAGTTTTTAGTTTCGAGAATAATTTATGATGATTGCCAGATGAATTAGTGTTTTATATTTGAGGGATTTTTTTTTTATTAACCTGGATATCCAATCCGTTATGTGAGCCGACTAATCCCAGGGTGACCATCTGTTTTTGCAGATAGCCCGGAGTCAACGCATTTGAACTTCCGTGGCCACAAGTGGATTTTTATTCCTCATTGGATTTGAACCTGAGACCTCCTGGTACTTTTGATCTTTGGAACCAAACTCAAACCAATCAGGCACCACCCTTGTGGTTGGATTTTTCTTTTGAATAGAGTAAATGTTATTAATCTTTAATACAGTTTATGTAAATGTATATGAAAAAAAAACTTAAATCAGTTTAGACGAATTGAATCAGTTAAAAATGAATGAAATAAGATAGACAAGATAAGACAATGCATAGTTGTATTGTCGGTAGGTTAGAAAATAGAATGTCAAAGTGTCGTTAAATAAATAAAAGAAACAAAAGATTGTTAATTGATATTGTTGGCAACTTTATCCAATCCAACCTTCATTTTATTGATTTCGTCAAAATCTCATTCCTCCTTGTCCCTTGGATCATAATATTATCCATTTTTAGTACATCCACATGTTTGGAATTTGGAGGTTAAATTTTATGGTTTAGCTCATCTTTCTTCAACAATAATAATAAAAAATTATATTTTGTTTTTATTAATTATTTAACAGTTTATATGATAAAGTCCAAGAATCTTATTCAATAAAAAGTATAACAAACAATAAGAATCTTATATGATAAGTGAGGAATAAAACTCGTACATGATTACTGCTTAAAGGGTAAGAGACATTTAGCAACAGCTCCGAGAATGTTAATAAGGAAAGTGAGGTCGTGACTCTTGTTGGTAAACGTTTAGTTAATGATCCATTAATTTCGTTTTATATCAGTTTGTTCTTTCGATTTTGATTATCTCAAAAGAATAATGGGTTTTTATAAATTTAGTGCAAGATTTTTGCCTTGAAATAAACGGTTATTTTGGTTTCAACCATCCTTAAATGTTTTAATAAGTTCTTAGTACGAAAATAATCGTCATGATAAGTTTTATCGACAAAGTTGGATAAACATAATAAGACATAAAAAGTAAATTGTTCTATCAACAACCATGTCTGGATTTTGCATGATCAAGACATAAGAACTCCATTAATATATACGTTCAACAAAATTAGCATATGTAAACATCGAACGTGTGACATTCATGTCGTAATTCTACTATTTCGTTCTTCATTTTTAACACAAGACCATAAATAATGCTCTTATTCAGTAAATACTGTTCTTATTCAAACTAATGGACTACAGAAATTTCTTAAAAAAGCCTCGTGTTAGAGAACTTCTATGTAACATGAGTTTGGCTTATAATTTTTTCTTTGAATAGCAAAAGTACACTTTGTAACACTTGGACATCTCTTCCGCTTCCAAACACCTCCAAGACTCGATCTCGTTCTCTTAACCTCATCATTGTGCTCAAGAATGAGCGTAAATCGCTCCATTCTCAATTAGACCATAATTAATTCTCCTTAAACCGACTTATCATTTCAAATGTTGTTTGAAACTTACTGGCAAATCCCCAACTTATATAGGCACCTTCCATGGATTTCCCAACTTGTAAAAGTGTCATATCTATTCCGTCAACCTATTTAGCATCGTGAACACAATATTCAACCCGCCATGCCTTGCATTAATGTGTGGAACTCTTAAATGTCTCAGTAGTTCTGGTTTTTTGCATTATGTAATAGTGTGTATACTTGATAAGCATGGTTTGTTACATGCTTAAAGTACCCATTTCTTGTGTTTAATAGATAGATCTTCTTAGTTTATCTCAACCTTGAGTCATTTTTACTTCCTTATTTTCCATTTGTTATGTTTCGAGCTAAATATGGTGATAGATTTGTTTTTACAACAATTTGGGGGTAGATGACATTTTTGACTCACAAATACTGCACTATGATGATGCTGCAGCATTCCAGCAGCATTGACCTGATCCGGTTCGGCTTTTTGGAGAAATGCTTAATAGTTCAGCCATTGTCAAGAAGGAAGTCTTAGCTGAAGGAACCGTCGTTTTTTGCCCTCAAACAGCTGGTGAAAAGGACATGAGAAGACTTTGTGGATGACTTTTTGTGATGCAGATGATGCCTCCTTTCAAGTCCTTTCATGTGTACCTTTACATTTTCATTGTTTTCGTCTTTAGTTGAGCTTGTGTGTATAAAAGAGGGCCATGGGTGCCTCTTTAGATCATCCCCTGGACATTTGATCTTCTATCTTGTTCCAAAAACACTCTCAAAACTTCTTCTAAGTTTTATGATTATGCAAGCTTTTAAGTTTTTATTTAAATATTGTTCTTCATCTTGAGGTGTTGTAGCATTATCAGTCTTTTATTTATTTACTTTTATCGTCATTTACTTTCCGTCTTTACTTTCTGTCATTTATATTCAATTATTTACATTCAGTTATTTACATTCATGTCTTTACTTTATGTCATTTATTTATGTCATTTACTTTCCGTAAGGAGTAGCTAATTCCATTAGCTCGGGTGTAGGGTAAAGGGTGAAATGTTAAACCGAATGAAAGTGGACGTTGTTTCGCAATAACAATGTTCCACTATTTCATTCAAGTTTTATAAAACCAAGCACACTTCTTGACGAGTTGATCACTTTGAAAATGTTAAAGTGTCATGGACTTAGAGATAAGCCATTGATAAGCACGTCAGCTTGAATGATATAAGAGGTAGACTTGAGAAAGTTACCGACAAGGAGACTTGTCATTTATGTTTTTCAAACTTAACTCCCGACGGGTTGGTCACTCTCTTAAAGTGTCAAAATGTGATAGATTCAGAGATGAACTGTCAAGAACACGCCAACTTGAATGATATGGGAATCGGCTCGAAAAAGTGATTTTTAACAAAGAGATTTGTTTAGCCATATATCTTGAAGACACCTTCTTGCTACTATCCCTGGTCTGAACACCACATAGAGATATGAGTGCTAAGCTATAATATAGTGCAAATGTGAAGTCCGAGAGGAATACCTTCAAGATAGATGGTGGAACTAGTTCTTCTACAGCTTTGTCTGCTGGATTTTGTGTTTACGTTTCACCCCAAGTCTTACACCCGTGCTACCTTTATTATTATGTTATATTTATCTGTGTTAACTCAGAATCAACCTGAAGTCTCATTTTTGTCATCTGAAATCTTTTCTTTTATTGGACTCTCATTAGACTTTTGCTACAATCTCCGTGGACGATAATCCGGTACTTGTACCACTTTATTACTTGGAAAGACGATATTAAGCCATATTGTATACTTGTTTTGTGACCCAATTTATTAGTCTAAAGGTGTAAAAAACGCCCGACCAAAACTTTTCCGACAAGTTCACCAAGATAAGTATTTTAGCAAAACACGGTAAAAAACGCCCTTTATGCAACCAAAATATGAGTTGTAAAGTTCTTCAACCTAATTGGATAGGTATTTATCCGGTTAGAATCTTTGACTTTATTGAAAAGGATTGTTATCCATCACTTAAATATAATAATAAATATATTTAAATAAGACTAGAATAATACTCGCACAATATAACGAGATATATCTCAATTTTAATGTTTCGTGTTATTTCTTTCTTTGTCTTAGTCGATGTTATAACTAGGCATGAGAATGGGGCGGGGACCTCAATCCCCGTCCCCATCCCCAACGGGGAACGGGGATCCCCAACGGGGAATCAGAGATTTTTTTTTTCCGTTTATATTAGTTATTTTGAATTAAATATGTGAAAGACCATATATATTTAAATCTCGATGAAGTTCTGACCATCTGTCAGAGAAAAAAGAACGAACGGATCTTGCAAACATTTTCAATAAACCTAAAACCAAAATGAATTTAATTTAATACAAAAAAACCACAACATCATATAAGAACTAATAACCTAAAATTAAAAAAAAAACCCAATTTAATCCAAAAAAAAAAATTATAGTGACATGTACGAAAAGATATTGAATAATATAAAACCATATCGAGTAATATATAAAACTTGTCGAGTAATTATATTTTGACATGACATCCAAAATATTACATATTAGCATCCAAAAAGTAACAATTTTATATTATAAACCTAGTTAGGAATAAAAAATTATGAATTACAGCTTTAGTTGAAATAAATAATATATATATATGTATATAAAATTTATTTATTAATATATTATATATATGTATATATAACGGGTATGAGGCGGGGCAGGGAATACCATGCCCGTCCCCCTCCCCGATTTAGCGGGGAATCCTCGTCCCCGACCAAGGCGGGTGGACCAGGTTCCCCGACAGGTCGGGGCCCATTCTCATGCCTAGTTATAATACGGTTTAATGTGGTTTTGGAAAAATGATAATTTTACTATTTTTGAATAAAATATAAATATAAAAATATCATAAAAAATTGAAAAAAAATATTGATATCAGTATCAAACTAACTATTTAAAATATCTCTATTTTTTGTGTATATCATTAATTCATTTTTTTAGTTTAATAATATAAATTTTCTTATAAACATAATAATTAAGTATTTTGTTAGAAGTCAATGTATATCCTTATTATATTTTAGATTTTTTATTTTTAAAATAAAATGTTTATCCTTTATTTAATTATGTTTATCTGCAGTTAGTTACATGAATTTAAACATGAATCTTTAATAAGTTGTACTTATGCATAATTTACTTGTAATCTTAAATTAACTAATATACATCAATAAACAGTACTTCATGCATAAAAAATAATTTGTAAAATTTTTTATCAAATAATATATATATATATCTATAAAGCAAAATCATGATAGGTTGACGTGGCATCTCCTCGATGCAAATATCCTATTTTTCTCTTTTTTCCACATTTTGACTTTTTTTTATTTAACTCAAAAACTCTTCCATTTCTCTTGGTACGTTTCACCTTCAATATTTAAAACCAATTAATTTTCACATTTAACTCAAAAACTCTTCCAT
>NC_037530.1:27749089-27750883 GCF_001531365.2 Cynara cardunculus var. scolymus
AAAGTTAGTTGAGAAATTGTGAAATTGGATTTTATCAACAGTGCAGCTCTCGTACTTTGCCAATGTATAACTCACAAACTGTAAGTCGTA
Source organism: Cynara cardunculus var. scolymus (assembly GCF_001531365.2). Classification (NCBI taxonomy): domain Eukaryota; kingdom Viridiplantae; phylum Streptophyta; class Magnoliopsida; order Asterales; family Asteraceae; genus Cynara; species Cynara cardunculus. The sequence continues at coordinate 27,749,180 of NC_037530.1, forward strand.
ATAAGCTCGTATCTTGCAACCACTTTCATGAAGGGTCGAAAGTCAGTTATGACTCTAATTGGCTCGAAACAGTGTGTTTTCGAGGTTGTTTACATTGTATTTGGGATTAATTTGTTTTTTTTGTAAAACTCGTATAAAATATATGGATAATCAAAATGAGGTGGGTAGATTCATATATCAAAAGTAATATTGATTCTTATTAATTTAATATATAAATGTGACCATCGATTCATTTAGCTAACTTCAATAATTTTAAAAAAATTATCGTCATCGCGCAACGCACGATGTCAAACACTAGTTTATAATATATAAACACTGTTATTTAATGAAACGTTACCAACAATAAACAAGTAGTAGTTATTATAAAGTGTATTTTAATTTAAAATATAAAGTTCAAAAGGAAGCCAAAACGGTCCACGCGGAACATGTGGTGGATCAAAAGCGGCGTGATTCAAAGATTTTGTCACTTTTACCTGCTCCTCTATTTTTGTCGGTGAAACCCCCTAATATTTCACTCTTGCCATGAAATACCCCTCATCTTTCATTAACTCACTATTCATCCTTCAAACATTCTAATCTTCATCTAATCTCAAACACAAGAGATGATAAATAGAAAAAAAAAGATGTTCTTATTCAATATCCATTAAATACATTAAAACAATATGTGAGATATTTCGAATTGAATAAAATGAAACAAAAGGGACCATTTCTGTGTTTTCTTGAAATACAAGGGTGATTTTGTCATTCGTGAACATTACAGCGGAGCGAGGTAGTTGTCGGAGGCTAGCTGTATACAAGATGTAGTTTCCAAACATATCTTAATCCAATTAGATATTTTTTTAAAATTTTATTTGAAAATAAATGCTTGCGTCATTATTATTTTATTTGTTATAAAATAAAATAATTGTGGAAAGAGATGGAAAAAGCGTCATATATATATATAAACTATATTACAAAGTATTTGACAAAAACTATTAAAAATCATTTTTATGCACGAAGTACTGTTTATTGATGCATATTACTTAAAATTTAATATTACAAGTAAAATGTGCATAAGTACGACTTATTAAAGCCCCTATATTTGAATTCGTATAACTAACTATAGATAAAAATAATCAAATATTGGATAAACATCTCATTTTAAATTTAAAAGAATATAATTAGAATAATAATTAAATTATAACAGAATCCTTAGTTATTATCTTTATAAAAAATTATATTATTAAACCTAAATTAAATTTCTTTGTTACTAAACCTAAATTAAATTATAACTAAAAAATTTGAATTAATAAAATTACATCAAAACACAAAAACTTTTAAAAGGATTAATTTGATATTGATATTGATATCGATATATTTTTTTCAAAAATTTATAATATTTTCAAATTAGTATTTTATTTAAAAATAAAAACATTATCGTTTTTTTCAAAATTAACGTAGACATAGATATAGACATAGCATAGGGAGATGTGCCAAGAAAACAAATCATTAATAGATTTCCTGTAAGCTTTTGTCTTATGTATACAATGAAAAAAACCTATTAAAAGAGAGTCTAGAATGATCCTATTTTAACATGTGTATTTTGTGTGTTGCTATACACATATGACATATACCCTTTCACAAAACCATAAACTAGGGTTGCTATACACATATGACATATACCCTTTCACAAAACCATAAACTAGGGGTAAGCATAGGTGGGTA
>NC_037530.1:27752121-27753516 GCF_001531365.2 Cynara cardunculus var. scolymus
AATTTAAATGAAAAATGAAGATGACGACGTGCTTTTAAGATTGAAACCTAATATAATTTTGGTATTAAAAATAATAATTATTTTTTTATTGAAAAATACCGGGTACCCGGCGGGTAACGGTTCCGAAAAATTGAGAACCGGAACCAGAACCATTCTCAATCGGTTCCGTATTTTAGGAACCGGAACCGGAAACCACTCATATCGGTTTCGGGTCCGGAACCGGCAGTTCCGGTTCCGGTTCCATAGCCGGATACCCGGTTCCGCTGTTCATCCCTACCATAAACCGACATTTTAATCAAAATAATGTTATGAAACCTATCTTTCATTCTAGGGGCCGTTTACTAAATGTTTATCCAATAAATATTTATTGGGTAATTTTCCTTACCGAATGAACATGACAAGGATAAAAAATCTTACCTGATAAGAGCAATGATAAAGATGAAGGGTCTTATTCGGTAAACGAGGATGATGACTCTTACCTGGATAAACGCTTACCAGATAAATTATTGAATACGATACTATTTTGATACATTACAATTATACCCGATAAAATAAATTACAGTGTTGATTTCTAATGTTAAACACTTACCAGGTAAGCATCTAGGTAAACGGTCCCTAAGTTTTTACCTACAACGTCAAAACTCAAGATACCAAACTTGGATATTTAAACCGTTATGCAAGCCGACTAATCCTAAGGTGACCACCTACTTTGTAAATAGCTCGAAGTCACCGCATTTGAACATCCGTGACCACAAGAAGATTTTTTGTAATGTGATCGTATGACTAGCACATGGTCAATGGTAAAAACATGATACTTTGAATAGAAAATAGGTCATAGTTATTTACAAAAAAAAAATCATTATTACATATATTTTTTAATAAATAAATCAACGAACCTTTAAAAATTGGTTACTTGGATCATTTCAACCGAAAAATGATACATATCATGGCTTATTTGTTTATTTTAACAAGTTACACCATTATAATCGTTTTGTTAATACCTTCGAAATGAGTCCAATATTGAATAGTTTTTGACTTAATTATATTATTATATATTATATATACTGTGAAAATATTTTTAATATTTATGATTTATACTTTTATAGTTATTTATTTATATATATACTATATATTTTGGGATTAGGCTGTCCAAATTGCACTGTATAATATGTTTTGAATTAATATGTTTTTGGGTTTTTTTGAAATATATATACATGTATTAATTCAACCTTAATATGAGTTTCTGGACAAGAAAGAGGGTAAGCAGTTGAAATTTCATTCTAAAACCCATCTTTTTTGTCTTTTCATGGCTTATGATCTTGAAAAGTCCAGATTTCATACGAATCTTGAAGAAATCTTCATTAAATCTCAAGAACAGAATATGAATTCAAGATA
>NC_037530.1:27753616-27762773 GCF_001531365.2 Cynara cardunculus var. scolymus
TCTAATCTTCAGTTTCAGTCTTCGACGTTTGCTGAAGGATCTTTGGTGTGAGTGTTGTTTTCTTGAAGTATTGTTGTCTCTGAATGAATTACAAAGCGAGTTCTTCAGCGATCACTGAACATACTCAGTGAAAAGATCGCTGGAACTGAAAATACAGAAACTAAAATACATCGAAAGGAAAAAGGGATTATCATCAAATCACTGAGAGAGAGGATCAACAGAATCATTGGTCGAATCAAATAATCTAAATGTTTCTCAAATCTCAGAATGGATGGGCATTCGTAAGAAATGGATAAAAAAAAATTGGAAAAATCAAAGGTTGCTAAGCAGAAATGTTGGATCCAGAAGGACATTAAAGGTGATGAAAATACATTCTTCCATGGTATGATTCGTGGTTGTCTACATAGAAATATTATTCGGGGTTTGGTGGTGAATGGGAATTGGTGCGAAGACCCGCGGATCCTCAATCAAAGTTTCTTCGAGTACTATGAAAACATTTTCCGCAATCAGCAAACTGCCGCCCTTCGCTATCTAACGTCCATATACCGAGGCTCTCCAAAATGACGCTGATTCTTTGGAGGTGGCCTTCTCGGAGGAAGAAATTGGGAAGTTGTCAATTCTTGGTAGCTCCAAAGCCCGGGGGCCGAACGGTTTCAACTTCAAATTCCTTAAAAAGTTTTGGAGCATTATCAAAGTTGATCTTATGAAAGCCATTAATTGGTTTTATGTTATGGGGTCAATTAGTAAAGGCTGCAACCCATCTTTCATCACTTTGATACCCAAAACTGGCAACCCTCTCGAGTGTAAGGTGTAACACCCTCAAATTTAGAAAGAGCGACTAATTTAAAATTTTCCAATAAAACATCAAATAAGGAGTTACACCCCTTTCTGTAGGTCATCAATTGATTACCTATAATGTCAATCTAATATTTAACTTCAAAGCATAATATTCCATATCTTACACAAGTCTGTAATTAGGGACGGACGTCACTCCAACAAATTATCGCTATCTCCAACATATGAAAAATGTCCCATGGATAGTTATTTTCTTCTCGTGCATCTAACGAGCCCTCAACTCTTCATAGAGCCGCTAGTACCATTTCCCAACAAGTATATGATGCATATGACGACAAATAAAAAGGGTTAGGCTTAATGCCTAGTGATTTCAAACAATTTTCATCATAATTATAAAATAATACAACTGAAAGACGACTTATTTAAAATATATTTTCTCAAATGAAATGCATTTATCATAAAAACAACTTCTTCCTAAAACTCACTGTTATCATGATGAAAACTCTAAATCAAAACACTCATTCAGTATGAATTCAGAACTCAACACTCACTCTAAAAACGTAAATGAGGTTTATGTCCAATTATTTAAAACATGGATAAAAACTCTATTATTCAGAAATTCCCAAAAGTGAAATGAGGTTCAATACCTAAAACCATAAATAAATGGAAAACACCCCATACTCAGAACAATGCCGAAAACGAGGATAATACTATATCCAAAATAACACCATTTGGTGACGGGGGAGACTTGTATTCATCGAATGTGGCGAACACATAAGTAAACCACAAATGAACGTTAATAAGCCTCAACTAGGGATCATGTAATTATCAAGTTTAACCATCCACGGTCTGTAGTTTGACTCCCCCAGCTGATTGCCTAGACGGACTCTTTTGCCGATGTCAGCCCACCATCGAACTACACGTCCTCAGTTCAACTACCCACAGTCTATAGCTTACGTCCCCCATGATGGATTATACTGTCATCAACTTCAACTAACTACAACCTATAATTCAAGTCCCCTATTACATCCATAGTCTCTAGCAAAGATACTGGGACAACAGTCCCATTCCAAACCGTTAACTAACTCATATGCCTATGGATCCATTGCATTACAATCTAAATTACACAACACTAATTAAATGACTAACACATCTAAAATGTGTAATATATCAAATAAATATGTCATAACTGCATATAACTTCAAAGGCTCGACATAAAGCAAATAAACCAGACAAGTGTCTCCCAATACTCATTTGAGTCAAAACCCAGCCAAAAGCTCAACAACACGATGGACTATTCAATAAAAGTCATATAAATAATAAAACATGTTTAACCAATAGCTTTGTAAACACATGCTCCGAAAGAATGATTAGCTCAAAAAATTCATTATTTCATCTTCCAAGTAAAATTATTCCATTTATCTCTAAAATACTTCATAATACAATAAAGTGTATTTTCCAAATGATTAGTAAAACAAAAGACACTAAGAGTGCATTAACATCAGAATCCCCATTTATGAAACACATCATCAAAATGATGCACTCTCAAGGTCTATTTACCAAAGAGTCTAAAAACTCCAAATACGTATATCTCACTAGATTTTTAAAATCAAATATATCAAATAAGCAAAACTCACCAAATAACCAAGTTAAATCAACACAAAAGATATATGGACTTGAATCTAAAATCTTAAATAAAAAGAAGTAATAACCTAAGCATCCTGAATTTTCTAAGATCTTCCAAGTTACAAAAAATAAGGGTGCTACATAAGGATTTCAGACCCATTAGCCTTCTCGATTGCAACTATAAAATATTTCAAAGACCTTGGTAGAAAGGTGTAAGAAGACTATTGGTCAGTTTATTGGTAATGGCCAAAATGCTTTCATCAAAGATAGACTTATTATTGATGGTGTAACAGTAGCCAATGAAACGGTTTAGTTTAAAAGGAAATGTTTAGTTTTTATAGATGATTTCGAGAAACCCTCTGATAGCCTAAATTGGAATTCCTCGTAAGCTTAATCATCAGATGGGGTTCGGCTTGAAATGGTGCAATTGGATAAAAGAAAGTTTTCAAGCTTCCTCCATTTCCTTACTCATCAATGGCTCACCCGCAAAAGAATTCCACATGTAGATGGGTGTTAGAAAAGGGGATCCCCTATCCCCATTTCTCTTCATAATTGTAGCTGAAGGGCTAAATATAGCTACAAAAGAGTCGGTTTTAGAAAGAAATTTATAATGGTATAAAAGTCGGGATGGACGAAATTGTTTTACCTCACCTCCAATATACACAAGATACCATCTTCTTTGGTGAATGGTTGAAAGGAAAGGCCCGAAATTTAATCGGTATTTTCATTGCTTTCAAAGGGAATCCGGCCTTAAAGTAAACCTATTCACAAGTTAGTTGTTCGGAGTGGAGATTTTGTCATGTGAGGTGGAACATATTATAGAAAATAATGGCTCAAATTTGTTTTCTTTTTATTAATGGTTAACAGAATAAATACTCGAATTAAAAAAATAAATATGGAAGTCCCTAAACTTAAGGCACAAGGTAAGGAAAGATAACTACGTAAATTATTCTATTCCAATACCCCCCTCAAGTTGGAGCACAGAGATCTCGAGAGCCCAACTTGTCAAGTAAGAAACGAAGCTGTGAAGCGCACAACCCTTGTGAGAAGATCAACAATCTGCATTTTGGAGTCAATCGGGAAAGGTTGGATTTCTTTGGAATCAACTTGTTCACGGACAAAAAAATAGTCCATCTCAACATGCTTAGTTCGCTCATGAAACACGAGATTATTAGCTATGTGACGAACAACCTGATTGTCATAAAACAATAGGGTTGGGCCAGAGAAAAGAAACATTGAGTTCTTGTAGGAGCCATCAGACCCATAGGATCTCGCTATCAGTGGAAGTCATCGATCGGTATTCTGCTTTGGTAGAGGAATGAGAAACAACAGACTGGTTCTTAGTTTTCCAAGAGATGGGAGCACCACCTAGAAGAAGAACATAATGGGTATTTGATCGACATGTGTAAAGACATCCAAGCCAATCAGATTCACAATAGGCCCTAAGAGTATAGCCTCCTGCCTACAGAAGCAGAACACTTTGTCCGAGTGTGGCTTTCAGGTATCGAAGGGTGTGATACAGCACATCCATGTGGGGCTATCGTGGATTAACCACAAATTGAGACATGATATTGACAGAGTTGGCAATATCTGGTCGAGCGGCTTGCAAATAAAGGAGGCGTCCAATTATGCGTCGATAGTGGTTAGTATCAACTTGAGGTTCATCGTCACTTTTGTATAGCTTATGGTTTTGCTCCATAGGAAAAGAACTTGGCCTGCATCCTTCGAAACCACAATCTGCAAGAATGTCCAAGGTGTATTTTCTTTGGCTCAACACCAAATCTTCGACAGTACGAGAAACTTTTATGCCGAGGAAGTACTTGAGACCCCCAAGATCTTTGATACTAAATTTGTTGTCGAGTTCGGTTTTGTTGTGTTGCATTTTGGTGATGTCGTTGCCAACTAAGATGACATCATCGACTTATATGAGGGCCGCTAAAAAGTTTCTGTTTCATTGGTGGATGAACAAAGAGTGGTCCGCCTTGGATTGTTTAAGAGCAAGAAGAGCATTGGTGAACTTGTGATACCAGTTCCGCGAGGCTTGCTCACACCATAGATGGACTTTCTCAATCGGCATACTTTTGTTTCACCTTTTTTTAGCAAATCCTTGTGGGATTTTAGATATCTTCAGTCAAGTCACCATGCAAGAAGGTGTTGTTCACATCAAGTTGGTGGATGAACCAATTATTCTTGGTAGCTATTGCCAAAAGTGCTCGAACCTTGACTAGTTTGGTGATTGGAGCAAAAGTATCATGATAATCTATTCCTTCCGTCTGTGTGAACCTTTTCGCTACAAGACGTGCTTTGTATCTCTCAACGTCCTCTCAACGTCCCCATTGGACTTGTATTTGACTTTATATACCCACTTGGAGTCAATGGTATGCTTTTCATCGGGAAAGTTTTTGAGTGTCCACGTGTCATTTTCTTCGAGAGCACGTATTTCTTTTCTCATAGCCTCTTTCCAACGCTCTTCTCTGATGGCTTGAGGAAAGAATTTTGTCTCATTGGTGGAATCAATAGCCGGTAAAAAAAACTTTATGAGAGTTAGAAAAATGCTCATACGAAACAAAATTAGATAAAGGGTGTACCATCGAGGAAGCTTGACTTGGTGGGGTTTGAGCATTGTCAATCGAAAGGGGAGTTGGACGACGAAGTCATAGAGATGTTTTGGTTGAGACCTATGTCGTTTTTGGTCGACTTAGCTAATCCGAGGGGTCTAGTACCGCTTCTTCTACCTCATAATCCGTGCTGCCCATGTTATTCGAGACTGGGCTGGAAGTCTCGTGATCTGGGCCTTCAGGGAGAACTTTGTGGCCCAAGTCATCGTCATTATCTTGCTGATCGTTCTCAGAAGAGCTGTTGAAATCGAGGGGCCCGTGTGGGTCATCATGTTGGGCAGATTGATCTTTTGGGTCAAAGGGATCTGTTTCCTCTTGTGTATGGGCCAGTTTTTCAAAAGGAAAGTTATTCTTACAAAACCAAACATCCCTGGATATAATGATCTTCTTCTCTTTTATGTCGTAGATTTTATAACCTTTTATACCTTGCGGGTACCATAAGAACACCCCCGGTCTCCCCCTCACTTCAAACTTGTCTCCATTGGTTGTTGTGTTTCTATAGTAGGTTAGACACCCGAAAATCTTCATGTAACTATAATCTGGCTTTTGATTAAAATAATCTCGTAGGGTGTCTTGTTCCCAATGATCTTGGAAGGCAACTGATTGATGATAAACGCTGCTGTCCGGACGCATTCTCTGCAGAATCTTTTGGGTAAATTGGCTTCAAATCTTAGGGATCTAGCGGTTTCAAGCAAATGTCTGTGTTTTCTTTCCACAACCCCATTTTGTTGTGGGGTGTGTGGACAAGTAGTTTCAAGCAAAATCCCATGTTCATTGTAAAGCTTTAGCATGTCGCTTGAAGTAAACTCACCACCATTGTCTGTACAGATTCTTTTGATGGGTTTTTCAAATTGATTTTTTATAATTTGTGAAAACTCATCAAGCAATTGCTTGCTTCGTGCTTGAATTTTAGAAGAAAAACCCAAACGGCTCTACTAAAGTCATCGACTATGGTTAAAAAATAATTTGCTTCAGAAATAGAAGGAACACGATATTTTTCCCAGATATCACAATGTATTATATCAAAACAATCATTGGTTTTAATATTACTATTTGGAAAAGGAAGTCTAGTATGCTTTGCCTTGGAACAAGAATCATAAATCTGATCAAAAGAACTATTACTAAGAAAATCTATCTGAGTAAGTTTATCATCGGATACGTGTTCCAATCTTTTGTGCCAAATATCCACAGTCGTAGTCATTGCCTTCTTCTTACCTCCAATCATCCCCATTCGATATAGACCGTTCTTGCACTCACCCGCACCAATCAAGCTCACCGTGTGAAGTTTCTGCATGACACAAAAATCCGAAAAGAATGTTATAGCAGATTGAAGATCCTTGCTCAGTCTACTAACGAATAAAAGATTGCAAGTAAATTTGGGAATGTCTAAGACTCCTTTTATTATAGTTCTTCCTGGAAAAAGACATTCTCCTTTCCCTTCAACCGGTATTGCATCCCCATTGGGAATGACAACCGGGGTTTCAAAGTAACTTTTGGTTTTATTGTCAAGATACTACCATCGCGAGTGATGTGCTCAGTAGATCCTGAGTCAACCACCCAATAATCATTTTCATTACCTTTTAGTTATAAACTCCTTTTGAGCATTAACTTCCTTACCGGAGCTTCCCATTTCTGAAAAGTGTTTCAAAAGACTCATATTGTTCGATGGTTAGTTCGGGAATGAGAAAGTTTCATCCATGTTCGATGAAAGCGGCTTTCGGTTTTGTTTCTTCACGTTTCTTGTTTCCCGGCCACCATTCTGGATAGCCTATCCGTTTGAAGCAACCGTCTCTTGAATGCCCATCCTTTCCACAGAAGGTGCAATGCTCGACCACGTCAACCTGTTTGGCATCCTTTTGTGTCAGTTTATCACTTTGGTTATGGTTTCCTTTTTGTCATAACAATACAAAAGCCTTGAAAGCAGCAGCTTCTGTAGCCGGCTTCTTATTTGCTAATATAGCTCTCTGGCACTTGTCCTCAGCCACGAGGTGGTACGCATTCCCAAGGCTTAGTATGGGGTTCATGGCGAGTATTTGGGTTTTGATCATACAGAAGTGACTATCAAGACCCATGAGGAACTCATAGAGCCTTTCTTTCTCTCTCAGCCCACTTACCTTTTTGCCAATGTCGCATGTACAACCGTTGCAGGAACACTTGGGCATCGGCAATACAGACCCAATCTCGTCCTAAAGATTACACAACTTGGTGTAGTAGACTGAAGGGGTGGCTCCATTTTGATGTGTCATCGATAGGGTTTGTTTCAATTCGTATGCCCTCGGCACGCTTTCTTTTCCGAAATGATCCTTTAGATCGGTCTAGATCTCAGAAGCGGTGTTGGCATACTTTACGCTGGATCTTATTTCCTTCTTTATCCCAGTCGTTAGCCAACCTTTCACCATGGCATCATAGTGCATCCAGAGCATGTAGTCAGTTGAATCATTCTCTGGCTTCTTGATTGACCCATCAATGAAACCCACCTTGTTTTTGGCAAAGAAAAAATTCATGATCTCCTGAGACCAATTCATATAATTGTTGATGGCAAGAGTTTCGTTGATATACATATGTTTAGGATAATTCGATGTATGAATATACAATGGGGAGTTCACATCTGGTCGACCTTCGTTTTTCCTTCCAGCCGAACCTTCAGTGCCGTCGATCATGATTGTTGAACGGCTAGGGTTTTGGGTGTTTGGCTAACCTTGCTCTAATACCATATAGTAATTAATGGCTCAAAGTTGTTTTCTTTTCATTAATGGTTAACAGAATAAATACATGAATTAAGAAAATAAATATGAAAGTCCCTAAACTTAAGGCACAAGGTAAGGGAAGATAACTACAGAAATTATCCTATTCCAATACATATGGCAACTTGGATGGGCTGTAAAGCGGGCTCACTCCCATTCGATTACTTGAGCTTACCGGTGGGTGCTAATATGAGACAAATTGGGAGTAGGAACGTTGTGATAAGAAAATCGAAGAAATTGGTGACTTGGAAAACAAAAACGATGTCCTTCGAACTTGGGAGGGTGAGAAGAGAGTTCTTTTTTGGGGGGGAGGGGTTCGGGTGAGAATAATCTATCTTCGATTAAGTGGATCGTTACTCTCTCTTCTTTTGAATCGGGTGGGTTAGGTATAGGAAGTCTAAAAGCCATGATTTATGCTTTGTTAGCCGAGTGGTGATGGAGGTTCGGTAATGAAAAAAACTCATTGTGGGTCAAAATATTTGTATTTTGTATGGTTTAGAGGGTGGTGTGGGCCGGATAAGAAGTTCTTCGTTAAAAAATAAGGGGAGTGTTAGGAATAACATCACTAAATCGGGTTTTGACATAGACTCGTTCGGTGTGGATTTCTCTACGTCCTTCATACCAAAACTTGGTGATGGATCCTCATCATCCTTTTGGTTAGATAGTTGGTTAGGATCTGTTAGCTTTTGTGATCACTTTCCTCGCTTATTTCGTTTAGAAAGTAATAAGGGGGTAAAAGTCGAGAATCGGGACTGTTGGGAAGAGGGGCGATGGGTTTGGAAATGGGAATGGAATGGGGTTTCTAGGGGCCGGGCCATCAACGAATTAGGTGATCTTTATGACTTAACCCAAAACTTTTATTGTTATCGTAATCACAGGGACAAGTGGTGGTGGCTGCTAGACAAGGACGGACAATTCTCGGTCAGCAAGTTAAAGGCCCTCATTGAAGATAAAGTCCTTAGAGACGATGAGTCTCATTGGAATACCCTCCTTCCTATAGAAGTAAACATCTTTGCTTGGCGGGCTCTACTCAATCGGCTTCCTGTTCAGGCTACTTTAAGTGATCGCATTATAGATTTGCATTTGGTATTATGCCTAATTTGTAACAAATCGGAGGAGATGTTGGATCATTGTTTTGTGGGATGCAAGTTTGCGTTAGAAATTTGGGAATTATTTCAGACTTGGTGGGCTCTTGACAACATGGGAAACACGGTGTGCGATATTGTAAATCATCCCAGTGCTCTCACGTTTTCCCCTTGGCTTAAAAGAATATGGCAAGCATTAGTTTTGTTGGGTTACGGGATCTCAAGCACAGCGGAAAATAAAACCGTAACCCTCCAAGGACCCATACGAACCGGAATAAATCGGGTGTTT
>NC_037530.1:27767188-27771553 GCF_001531365.2 Cynara cardunculus var. scolymus
GTCCCCGCCCCATCCCCGCCCCATTACCATAATTATGCAGATTCGATATCTCTATATGAATCCATACATATGCTAGTCATTATCATATTACTTCAACCTTAAACCCGAAATAATATTTAACTAGGGACATTTAGAATACATTATTCTAAGGTTATTTATTATGAATAATTAAAACACAGAATATAATATATACATAATAAAATGGGCAATGCCTTTATATTTATCAATTTCATGAAACAAACTCAAAGTTACAATCATCATATGATTGGTTTTTGGGCATTCACTAACAAGTTTGGGCTACTCTTTGTCTAGCTTGGGGTCATCGGGACAGTGTGTTTTTTCACGGCAAGTTGCTTTTTAAAGAAGCTTTATTTACATAAATAAGAGTTCGAGTGGTTTTCAAGACGACCGCACAAGGGGTCTTTGAGTTGGGAGCAATGAATCGTTGAGCCGCATCATATTTCTCCCATCTCATAATTTAGTAAGGCTCTCCTTTCCGTTGTTTCGAGTTTGGTTCGCTTTGTGTTACTTGTTTGTTTTCTCTTTGTTAGCTACCGGTTTTGATTTGTTTCTTTTTCCTTTTAACCTCTGCACCTCGCAGTGCCTTGTTTTGTATTTCCTTGGATTTTATTGTTGTGTGACTTTTAAAAAAACTTAAATCATTCTGCACCAAATAATTCCATAAAGAACCCCTTCAATTCTTCTAATATGCACTTTTGGTTCTCTAAGCTTCAAAACTAGAGGTGAATTCCAATCATAATCTATATATTCTACCCACCAAAACAGTACTAAAAATTAACTATAGTCTATAGTTACAATTCACATTTTACTTGCATTTGTTTTGGTCTTAACTTCATAATTAATGATCGTTTACCGGTAGTTTGTTTCCAACAACTTTCACGAAACACCGATTGTGACACATACGACGAGAAGATGAATATTTGAATGGAGACTTTTCAACCAACCTAAGGTACCACAACAAACAATAAGCAAAAGTTCAGGGACTAAACATGCATATACATGCTGGAGGAAAACGACTCAAAACATATATGAATGAGTTGCAGGTTTTATTTTATGTATTTTTTTCATCCTTATCATCAAAGGCATTGTTTTCTTGTTGTATTTGCAAACGTGACAAATATGATGATGCCACATGTTTTTGACTTTTTTATATATCTATTTTGGATTACTTGGTGAGATCATCAACAGCTCTAGATATATATAAAAAAATATATATATATATATATATATACACACGTTGTTTGGATTAGCCACGTCCACTGATTGATTGATTGATGATAATATTATATATTACAAGCTAGGACTGATTCAATTCCTCCATTTTCATGGTCTCTAGTTGATCATCTTTAGAGCATAAGAAAAGAAACCCATTTTGGTTTTCTTTTGATCAAATTAATGAAGCTTTCCGATTCATAAAAACTGATAAGTTTTCAGTTGTATTTAATCTGATTCAAGTCACTGCATATATATGAACATTTGTTTCATGATTACATGATGTTTAACATATATCTAGTAACCAAGCACTTGGAATCTCTTTACAATAACCAAAACAACAAACAAATTCAACGATTAAACCATCTATATATATATATATATATGTATGTATGTATATATAGAGAGAGATAGAGAGAGGTTTAGTGGTAGTCGATACTTTTATTAGAATGGCCGAATCCGTTTGCAAGTGCATGGACTGTTGGATTGAAGGCCAGTCTTCCCAGAATACCTTGTTTATACGGCAAGAATGTCTTCTTCTTCATGTCGTTTGAGACTGCACGGTTCACTGTGTAATGTAACTCGTGAGCCGATACCCGTCCTCTTCTCTTTGACCCGGATCCAGACCCGGATCTGTCTGATCGCATACTTGAGTTTCTCAAATCTTCATCATGCTTTCTAAAAATGGCCGAATATTTCTTCAAAGGGTCCCTATCCATGGCTCGCCCATCTGAAGCACTTCTGAACAAGAACAGGTCCTTGAAGCTCCATTTTTTCGACCCTTTTCCCGATCCAGAAGCCGAAAGAGTGGTACAGCTTGAAGATGATGAAGATGGAGGTATCATGTTTGCAGCCACCGGTGCTTGATCTAAACCCCTAATCACCGGCGGAAGGGATCGTGTTCTTCTACTTCTTGATGAAGATAAACCTGCAGATGAAGAAGAAGAAGAAGAAGAACCTCTCTCTCTTCCCCTTTCTCTCTCTCCCATGGAGGTTTTCATCTTCTCCACAGACTTGATGATCACCCCACCATGAAACAAATCTTCAGCCGCCGATGAATCTCTTTTTAACTCTCCACTAACATCAAATGCAAAATCATATACTGATTTTGGAACACCAGGCTTTTCTTCCCACGCGAAAGGAACAGTTGCAAGAGAATTGCCTCCATGGTTGTCTTCTTCAGATATGAGGAACTCATCATCAAACTCATCATGATGTATCTCGGTTGTTTTTGTAGGGCTGGGAGGAGCACTGAAGTAGCAATCACCGGCCGCCATGAACTTAGGAGTCATGGGTGCAGTTGCATATGCAGAAGAAGTGAAGTCGAAATCCATGGGATTTACATGAGGTATCACAACCTCCATAGCCTGATTGAGTTGAGTTGAGAACACTTGAGTTATGGAGAAAGGGGTTAATTTATAAAAGAAAAAATGAAGGGGAAGGAGGGTGGAAGGTGTATGAAGTTGACTCCAATCGCAAGTCCAAATTGCCGCCTTCTTGCTTACTTCTTCTGGAATAACGTTTGTCATATGTCGTATGCAACTTGTTTGGACATAGATTAAGACAAAATTAAACGTTTCAAAAACCTATGATGATGGATTCTACTGTCACCTAGATTTGTAATTTTTACTATTCTAAAAGCTGTTTTAGAAAATAATCTAGGGATTCCATAAATTATTCTTATGGTAGCATTGGAGTCAAGATATACTACTTTGATGACTCGATACTTTAGGACAAATACTTTAGGACAATTTATACTCGTCTAGCCCATTCCCTTATTTAACCCCCTCTTGACACTTTGGACAATTTGTATCCGTCTAGCTTCTGTTGGAGAGGGCATGTTAGAGTCCGATATTTACTAGTTAGTTTATAAGACATTCCTAATCTTTAAGCGTCCCAATAGACGGCTTTATAGGACTTAATTTATAGAACCAAAATATAAAGCGTCTTATTTAAAGGTGTTGTAATAAGTTTATATGACACTTTTGGACGTCTTAACAAGTTTTTTAGGACATTTTCAATATAAAGTGTTGCATTAGCAACTTTATAGGACACTTTTGATAAAGGGTCCTATAAACTCATTTTTTTTTGTAGGACACTTGTTTTTATAGGACAGTTTTTCAAATAGTGTTCTATAAAGTTGCTAATGAGACGTTTTGTATTAAAAGTGTCCTAAAAAACTTATTACGACGTCAAAAAACGTCATATAAATTTATTACAATACCTTTAGATATGACACTTTATTTTTTTGGTCCTATAAATTAAGTCATATAAAGAGGTCTATTAGGACGCTTAAAAATTGTGAGTGTCCTATAAACCCGATTTTGTTTTAGTGTAAACTTGAGTCAGTTTTCCACTATATATGTTGGAACATCATTTCTCGATGATGCTTTTAAGGAGTAATTTGATGGTATTTCACATTATCCCATGGACCAACTTCATATTTTGAAGATAGGAAATGAAAACAAAATTGGTTTCATTAATTTCTTTTTGTAAAATGGGAAATTTAGTTTCTTAATATTAAGGTTTTGAGAATTGGTTATCTAAAACAAAACCAACGTTAAAAACCTAATTAATACTCGTTTGGCTATTTCGCACAAAGAAAGCAATTTAAATACCGAAAATGAGAAGTACGACTGCATGCGAAAGCAATCGAGGTTAGAGACTATACCCAGTCAATGATATCGGTATTTCATTAGAACCACATATATAGCCACCATATGTGACTTGTATACAAACATTAGTCCCATTTTGCAATTTACATGATCAACATGAGTTGCAAGTTGATTGAGATATCGTTTTTATTCCAAAATGTTATATTGTTATATATAATTAAATGTCTCACTTCAAGTTTAAACCTCTGTCTATGATCGGGCCTGAAAGGGATTCTTCAATAGTAACATAATCCAAAACTAACTCGACCAAAGAATCGTTCAAAATATGAATATTCATTGGGGTTTTTTCGGGATTTTTTTTTCACTATTTTACCACTTTAACTAGTTGTACAAGTCATAAGAATGTATCCAACATGTTTTATAAAAGTTCAAAAAGTTATTTAACATGTTTTGGATTGTTCAAGGACTTATTTGTTCCAAAAATTGTCCAAGGACTTATTTAACATTTTTTGGAATG
>NC_037530.1:27771758-27773512 GCF_001531365.2 Cynara cardunculus var. scolymus
GACTTATTTAACATGTTTTGGAATATCCAATGACTTATTTGTTCCAAAAAAAAGTCCAAGGACTTAATCATTCCAAACAAGAAAGTCCATTGGTTTTTATTATACTTTTCCCAAAATAAAAATAGAAAACCACATAAACTTTTTATTTGATGTCATTTTAATTGTTTTGACGAAACTTCAAATGATATATTTTGTTACAAAAAATAATTATTCTATTATAATTTAATAAATTACATAAATTGTTTTCTTGATTTTATCACCGTCAAACGTATTGCGTAAGGTTCACGCATGCAATGTGTTGTTTTCGATGAGTTTTGTATGTTTTCCCTTGAGCAGAGTAGTAAATTGATAAACACAAATATATATATATATATATATATATATTTTTACGTCAAAGTACCTCACGGTTAATGTGAATTAGACGCCTAAAAATGTCCTTTTTATTTAAGATGATATTTAACTATATGAGGCCACTAAAGTTGAGAAAAAAATGTGTTACTTATGTGGTTTTTTGGCCCATAACAGCAGCCCAAGTTTTCTTACCCAAGCCAGCAGCCCAAGCCATCAAGGAAGAAGAGAAACAACCCATAACAGCAGCCCGAGGCTGCTGCCCAAATCAGAAACAGAGCAAGAGACGTGGGCAGCGAGAGAGAGGTCGTGCAACAGGAGATCGTGGGCAGCGAGAGCAGGAGATCATGGGCGAGTACGAGTGGTCGCAAGGGGCTGTCGGTACAGAAGCAACCGAGAGAGGGATAGCGTACAGCGGCTGTCGATTGAGAGAAAAGAAGGGCTGTTCGAAAGGGGCTGTATATAGGCGAGGCAAGAAGAGAAAAATCATGGGGGAAATCGAGAGGAACGAGAGGCGAGGCAGCAGGTCATCGAGCGACACAGCAGGTTATCGAAGGGCTGTTCGATTGTCTGCCAGGTAGAAAACAGCAGTCGGGTGAGAGGGAGAATTAGAGGACTAATCAAGATTTTCAAAAGGATTGGTCAGGACTGGATTCGGTGAAGAAACAGTAAGCTTATTTCCAGATTTTGAAGACAAATTCCAGGTTTCTTCACCAACTCTTAAATTCAATCATTTTGTAAGTTTCTTAGTTCCAGACATGAGTAGCTAATTTTTATTTCTAGTAATGGGTTTATAATCGACTTGAAATTTGGATGAGTTGAGACTCAGTTTTGTTTCATAATTGATTGAATGCATTTGTACAGTCTTTGAATTTCAGTCCTRTACATTTTAAGTTGGAATTTGTGAGTTGGATCCCTTGCTTTTTCTGATTTGAACTCGTTATGCTAGAGGAATTTTTGAATACGTAATTGTTCTTAGGTTTCTTGGAGTAGCAAGCGATACCCAATTGATGCGTGTGTGTTAGTTGCAAGTGTCGTAAGGTTGTACAATCTAACCCAAATAATCGGCGTCCGATTGTTGGTTAGGTTTGGTATTTGTTGATCTTAATGCAATTAGCAATTAAACTCTAAGTCCTTGACTAGACTAGAATAGCTAATTAGAGATTAGTTGTTAAAGCGTTTTACACTAATCGTGCTTTTGTAACAAATGGGGCATTGACGCGTGTCTAATGTTCACGCCAAACTGAATTCTATCGAGAAAGTATTTATTTGAACGAGTCGATGATATGTAATCCAAATGATTAGTTGATTGATGCTCATTACTAGTCTCGTTTTCATTATTGTTTAAGTTCTCAATTTATTTTGCATTTTTAGGCTGTTTATAAATCATCCAACCCCCCCCCCCC
>NC_037530.1:27773612-27775192 GCF_001531365.2 Cynara cardunculus var. scolymus
CACGATGTAGCTCGCTGCATTGCGCGAGTACACTTCTAGTATATATATATATATATATATATAGATAATTTATTATAAAATCGTTTACATTTGTACAATCAATACAACTCAATCTCAACCGTCCATTTAATTTGATAAATATGTAATTTCATAAAAAAATTTATTGTTTCCTAATATAAAGTATTGATAATAATTAATGAACTTTAGTCATCTTTCAATAAATATTTAAATCATAATAAATAAATTCTCATCATTTCCATAAATATCTCAATTAATTAAGATGATTATATTTTATATATATAATTAGAAAGAGAAAGAAAATCTACATCAACATATAATAAAAATTATGTGATTGCGTGCAAGTGTGGATTATTAAGAAGCGCAAAGTCATGGTGAGTAGGGTCTTAAATTTCAAACCAATCCAATCCTTTTGGATTGGTTGACCCTTTCTCCTTAATAATGGGACCTCAATAAATGATCCAATATCAAAACCTTACTTGTATAATCTATCATAATGTACGAGTTTATTGGATAAAGTGTAAAAAACCTAATAATTTTTTTTATTTTAAATGGTTTTGTGTCTAAATTATTTTTCTAAATGAAAAAATCATTAAACTTTTTCATTTTAAATGATTAATTTTATGGACTATTTTTTAATGAAAATATCATTAAAGTTTTATTTCAAAAAAGAAAAATAAAATATCAAACTTTTACTAGTTGGTTAACGTAACTTTTCTGGATTAAAAGAATATAGGTAACTAATTTTTAAAAGTGCAATGATTTATTTATTAAAAAATTGTTCAGGAATTTAATCAATCAAAATAAAAAAGTTTAATGATTTTTTTTATTTAAAAAAGGAAAATTTATTGGTTTTTTTATTCAAAAAATAATTGAAGAACTTAATCATTCAAAATGAAGTAATTTCTTAGGCTGTTTCATCTTTTCTCTTATCAAAAATAGAAAATACGAAATTAATAAAATACCTTGTTTATTATAAGTGCTATTCAACGTTTATATTTATTTTAATGCATTAATCAATTGATTATCAGATAGTTTTATAATATTCAAATATAAGGATCTAAAAAATTGTACTGTATTAATAATTTTTTTACTAGTACTTATGATATTTCAAAAAAACATGAGATAAATACTTTATAAGATACTAGAAGCGTACTCGCGTAATGCAGCGAGATACATCGTAATTTTAATATTTCATTTTATTTTTTATCTCAGTCGATGTTATAATCTGGCTTTATGTAATTTTAAGAAAGCGATAATTTTTTATTTTTAAATAAAATATATGTTTGAAGATATCATAAAAATTTGACAAAAATGTCGATATTAGTATCAAATTAACTATTTTAAATTCCTCACTTTTTGTGTAATTTTTAATTCAATATTTTTTAATTTAATTTATGTACAATAACGAAGTAATTTATATTTGGTTTAATAATATAATTTTTTTAGAAAGATAATAATTATTTATTTTGTTGGAACTCGATAATTATTTTAATTATATTTTAGATTTTTTATATTTTAAAATGAGATGTTCATCCTCTATTTGATTATGTTTATCCGCA
>NC_037530.1:27777107-27799864 GCF_001531365.2 Cynara cardunculus var. scolymus
AAGAGTTTTAAGAGATTTTAAGAGTTTTAAGAGTTTTTAAGAGTTTTTAAGAGTTTTAGCCAAATGCTTTATAAGATAGTATAGATAATAGATAACAATGAATGCAATTGACATAAAAATCAATCATTACCTATACCATATTAAAAACGAGAAGTTATAGTTTTTCATAAAAAACTTAAGAGGTGCAAAATCTGATGCTAGATGAACAACTCTTAAAGCAGCTTTTTTATTTCAAGATGCGGTTGTCTTTCAAGAGTACTAAATTTTTATGTCCAGTGTGCAACTTGTTTAAGCCGTGTGAACACCAACGCCGACACCCACGCCCACGATCCCTGCCCTCTCTGCTTCCCACTTTCAGTAATATCTCTAAATGCCTTCCTATCTAGGTTGGGATGAAATCCCTATTCCTACTCTCTCTGTTTCCTCTTCTCTTCCTTTATTTTTGCTGGTTTTGGTGGTTCTCTCCTTGGCTATGATGTCTGCATCCTCTGGTCAGTTTATCTCTCCCCTTTTTTTTGTTTTTTCTACTAACACAATAGCTCACCGACTACGAGAATTGAAACCCGATGTTCGATAAGATTTCTATGACTGAGGCGAAGGGCATCTTGCTCGGCCTTACATGTGTGTGTGATTTA
Source organism: Cynara cardunculus var. scolymus (assembly GCF_001531365.2). Taxonomy (NCBI): domain Eukaryota; kingdom Viridiplantae; phylum Streptophyta; class Magnoliopsida; order Asterales; family Asteraceae; genus Cynara; species Cynara cardunculus. Next base: position 27,777,743 of record NC_037530.1, read on the forward strand.
GTTTAATTGTTCATAATTTTTCCGTCAGGTTGAATGATAAACCATTTTTTTTCACATGGCTTAGCTCTTTCGAAAGATGAACCGAAACTCCCATGTTTCTAGGTTTGCGAGTTTATTATTTACTCTGGCATGCTTTATTAAAAATGAGTAAGTTAGAGTTTTAAGCATTTCATTGTCTCTTATGATTATTGATTCTCAATCGTTTCAGTCAATTTTAGGAGGTTTACTATCTCTATTAAAAGTATAAACTAGGGTTTATTGTCTGAAATGAACTTGATGGTTGTTTAGATTAGTAACTGAGACCTTTTGGTCAGGGATCTAACTTATTTAAAATAATTACGGGTTATAGCCAATAAACAAGTCATTTAGTTAAATTTGACAAACAAGACTTATCAACTTCATTAACATCTTTTCTTTTGTGATGTATATGGTGATTTCCAGGTGGACATTTCCTTCGGTCGCTTTCTATTTTGGGGTATGAAATGTAAATATTTTGGGGTATGGACGATAGCATGCATTCTGTCACCACCATTCTCCGTTTTGTCGATGTGGTCTGAATCGCCCGGTAAGTTGTGCGCTACAAAGTTGTCTCCTGTCTCAGTTACTTCTTTTTTAAGAAATGGGGCAATTTTTTAAGATAAAAATAACTTTACCGTGCATGTCCATAGTATCGTATCAATCATTTTTTTACTTTTTCCTTTTGAACTACATTTAACTTTCTTCTGAAGCAACGTCTTATTTCTCACTTTTTTATTTGCTTAGTGGCTTAGCTACAAATATGCACGTATTTCCACGTTCCAGATAGCTTTGGATATATTCCAACATTTCGTCATGCATTTGTTTCGTAACCTCTAGGAACTAGGATATCAGATAATATTGCAATATGCTATGCTTAAGGTTCAGAGATATGTCTTTTAGAGTTTTAACGATTCATTAAACTACGATGCAACGTTAATGCTTACAGCTTACTGTTTTGCATCGAATGTTCTTTCCAACAGTCGTTGGAAAGTAAGTGGGCACCATGCTTGAAGTTCTTTTGGCAAGACACTTCTGATACCGTCTAAAGAGGACTACCCATATATTTGTTGACAGAGTTTGCTTTATTCTATTAAGATACAAATATAAAAGGTATTTAATGATTATGTTTTATTTTGTCGTCCTTGAATCGTTCATATTACGCTTTTACTTCATTTTCTCAAAACCTTTTTGCAAGCTGAGAGTATTCACATAAACAACTTCTCTACTCCTCTGTGTAGAAGTAAGGTTCGCGTAATTGTTGCCCATGCTGATTGTTACTTTCGCTACTCTGGGTTTGTTCCAAATGCTTGAACTCATGGGATTAATAATTACCTGTACGTATTTAGAAATGACCATTTGATGATACAATACCAAGATCCTAAAGGTTATATTCTCTTTTCTTGAACTCATCATGATGCATTTTGATCAGGGACAGACCCAAGAATTTTTTGATACGGTGGCACCATATAAAGCAGTTACATCTTCTAGAACAAAACGGTTGCACCTTTCACGAACCTAATGTCTTTTACCTTACCACGGATGAACAATACGGTGACACATGCCACCCCACTTGTAATTGATGCATAGAAACTTGTATTTTAATGTTGATTTCTTTGTTTTGACTCCGTCAAAAGGGTACCATTTTCATAGATACTCAAAGGCTACCATTGTCCTTTTTATTTCAATTTTCATATCATTAAATAGGATCTATATGATGAAAAAATGTATGAAGTGAAATCAGAGTATAGAAAATATTGATTATATATTTTTATTTCTATTTGGTCATTATATGAGTTTGGAATTTTAGATTGCAAAAAAGATGTCAAATAATTGTGTTGTAAATTAGGCAAATTTTAGTTGCATCTCTAATTTATGTTATATGCTTAAATCATGAAACATATAAATTTATTATGTTTACTATCTATACTATATTATAAAGCATTTAGCAAAAACTTTTAAGAACCATTTTTCATGAATGAATTACTGTTTATTGATATATATATATATATATATATATATATATATTACTTACAATTCAAGATTACAAGTAAATTGTGCTTAAGTACAACTTATTAAAGCTCAATGTTTAAATTTGTGTAACTAAGTGCAAAAAAAATAATCAAATACAAGATAAACATCTAATTTTAAATATAAAAAATCTGAAATATAATTAGGATAATCATTGAGTTCTAACAGAAAACTTGATTATTATATGTATAAAAACTTTTATTTATTAAACCTAAATTAAATTACTTCGTTACGTTAAATTAAATTATAATAAAAAATTAGAATTAAAAAAAATTACACAAAACAAGAACTTTTAAATAATTAATTTGATACTAATATCGATATAATTTTTTCAAAATTTTATGATATTTTATTCAAAAATAAAAACATTATCGTTTTCTCAAAACCAGATAAAACCGTATTATATAGACATAGATAAAGAATAAACCGAAACGTTGAAATCGGGATGTGTCTCGATGCATTGCATGAGTACCCTTCTACTATTATTAAAGCATTTCCTTCAAATTCTTAAAATCTAAAAAATTCAAACTCTTTCACGATGTCTTATCTTACCGTATTTCTTATGGATGATTTTACTTTGGACAAAATGTAACAAAGTTCCAAATTTTCTTATTTTATATCTATCTTGTCCCGAACTAACTGTTCTTGTAACATTTGATAATGTACATATCTGATTACTAAAAGATTTTGAAATGCTTATGAAAGAGTTGCAGAGAACTGATGATAAACTTGGCATTGACATATCAAACGTTACATTAAATAATTTTCTTTACATTTGTTACATTAAATGGAAAATAAAAAATAAAAAAAAACTTTGTTTGTTTGTTACACTACATATGAACTGATTCGAACTTTGTTGCATTTTTAATACATTTTGTCATATAGTTTTGAATTTGTTCAAATATGAACTTCTGTTTTAAATTACAAGTTGTAAGAAATACAAACCATTGATGCACCAAATACGATATTGAAAGCTAAAAACAATCTAGGCCAATCGATTATTATCTAATCTGCCACATACAACCATAAAATTAACATCGAGAGGTAAAAAATAGAACAAAACATGAGACATTATTGTCGTTTCGAGTTAGCGGTTTCGGTTTTGATTTCGATTTCAAGACAGGGCCGTCCCTGGAGGAGGGCGGGCCGGGCGTACGCCCAGGGCCCTTAAAAATTAGGGGCCCAAATTTTTTTAATATATATAATAATAGTGCAAAAAAAATAGTAAATAGAAGACACATAAAAAAAATTAGTATCCAATATGACAAGAAAAAACTTTTGTACTACATTAACTATTAAAAACCCATACATGTATGAATTAAATATATTGGAGGAAAAAAAATACATAAAGAGGTTAATCTGTCGTTCATTATATAATATTATTTAATGTTTTTCTAAGTTTTTTTTTCTTTCTAAAACCAACGTCTAAAACTCTTTGTTTCGAGAACTTTGATATATTCTCCATAATTTATCTCTCATCGACTCTTTTGATTGTTCCATTTTCATGTGAATTCTATTTTTATATTAGAATATGATTGATTTTCTTGTTATTAGCTAAGAAAACCCTCATCTTTTGAAAAATTACCAACCATATAAGACGGCACAACTTAAATTTATATTTAGAATAATAAAACTATAATTGTTTTTTAATAGTTGTTCTTTATTATCTAATATTGAGTCTATAAATCTTATCTATTATTTTATCTCTAAAAGAAGAATAAGATATCAAACTATCATCAACATGAGTTTTTTAATTTATAAATTGATGATTCCAGAAAAGTTTGTTTTAACACTAACTCTATGTTCTTGAGTCTTTTTTTACGTAGAAAAGAGAGGAAAGTGATGGGAGGAGAAAAATATTTTGTTCTCGATATTTTTTCAAGAAAAGGAAAATAAAAAATTATATCAAAACTTATTTTTATTTCATTATTTTTTCTTTCTCTTTTCTTTATTAAAAACACAAATAAAAAACTTTATTTTCCTTCTTTCCTTTCATTTTTCTTTTCCTTTCTCATTATTTCTTTCCTTCCCAAATTCGAAAACATACTATAAAAGTTTAAAATGATGTTAATTTTCTCAAATTCGAAAACATAATATAATAGTTTAAAATGATGTTAATCTTCTCAAATTCGAAAACATAATGCAAAAGTTTAAAATAGTGTTAATCTTCCCAAATTCGAAAACATAAAATAAAAGTTTAAAATGTTGTTAATCTTCCCAAATTTAAAAATATAATATAAAAGTTTAAAATGTTGTTAATCTTTCCAAATTCGAAAATATAATATAAAAGTTTAAAATGTCGTTAATCTTCTCAAATTCGAAAACACAATATAAAAGTTTAAAATGATGTTAAAAAACATTAACATGAGATAACCAACTTGTTTACATTGTTTTACATAGTGTCATTCGGAAATAAGAAGAATCCACTTTATGACCCCAAATGATATCATTCTATGTACCACAAGTATATCATAAGATGTTTTTGATGATGAAACAAATTACTGATACTACATAAAAATGTTCTAGTAGATAATATTAATTTAAAAATGAGTATTGATTGATTTTGCGTCCAGAAATAATCGGAAAAACGTTTTTATATGAATTCAATGTTATTTCTAATATTAAAAATAATATATTGAAAAAATATCGTACTTATTGAGGGCCCTTTTTTACATTTCACCCGGGACCTAAAAAATGTCAGAAACGGGCCTGTTTCAAGATGCTTCACGCAGCATCTTGCGTGGATATATAACTACTTTAAATATAATGATAAGACACGTGGACCTATCTTGGGTGGCCATGTGTAACTAATTATAGTTGTAATATTAATTGTGTAAATTACATATATGATGATGATGATGATGATGATCTTATTATATAAAATGTAGGCGGCTAACATGTCATGTCTCTTTTGACTTTGTTGCTTTTTCATTTGATATCATATACATATTATTTTCAAAATGGTGTAAATATCGAAAAGATAGTGTTGATGAGCGAATTGTTCTACGGCATATTACAATCTTGTCTTGTCCAGTCAATAAAAAATAACATAATATATTTATTTAACTTAAAAGGGTTGTGTATTAAATACTTACTTGATAAATGTTTAACATATAAATTTTCTCATTAGATGATTATGAGAAGGGTCAAAAATCTTACCAAGTAAGAGCGATGAGAAGGATGAAGAGTCTTACCCGAATAAACGCTTACCTAATAAATTGTTGCATTCCATATGGTTTGATCTACTAAAAATCTTACACATCAAAATAAATTATAGTGTTGAATCTTATTAGTAAACATTTACCGAATAAGTATTTGAGTAAACAATCTTTTAATATAAACACGTATATATCATGAGAATATTTTTTATTATACATGAACTACTTGTGGATTACAAGCATTAATAAAAATGACCAATAACTATGGATATAATATTTTTAATTTTACACATTTCACAAATATGTAGTCAAACTAACCCCTCTTTTTCATTTCTTCCTTTTAAGTCTCATAAACATTCTTATAATCATTTTTAATAGTATGGCTAATAATATGTTGGAATCTAGGTCTTTAATCACTTTTTTTCTTTTTGGAGGTTTTGGTGAGATATTTTGTAATAGATTGTAAATGTATAATTGTTTTTTCATAGTTTTTTCGTATTTAATCAGTTTTTTGTATAGAATTTTCTAAAAATTCATATTTAATCAGTTTTATTTATTAATATTATTAAAGTAATTATATTTAAATAAACTTAATAAATATATAATGTAAAATAAATAGTAATTATATTTTTTTTATTTAGATTAGTGTCTTAAATTTGTTCATATTTTTATAACCCAATTTCTATTGTTTAGTATACATACTTTTAAATTAACTTTTTTATTTATATTTTTTTATTGAATATACTTTTATACAATTTTTATAGATTTCTTAATAACTCAATTTTTAATAAGGAGAATGCTGAAGACGCTCTGAACCCTCATGCTGAGGATGCCAGAGAATTTATCCTTGATGCCATCAATGACGATGATGATGATGTCGTGGTTACTGTTGTTGCTGCTGACCATGAAGATCTCCATCCTTCCATCTTTGCATTGCTAAATGCTGGTGTTGAAGGTGATGAAGATGATAATGAGAATTTTGAACCTCAAGTTCCAAATACAGGCACTGATCTTGGTGGTGACGATGATGATTTTTGCATCCAAGTCATCCCAAGACAACCAGCAAAAGGAATCTACATCCGAGAACCTGCTTCCCATGGATAAATCATTAGGGAACCAGCACTCTACTGCCAAAGGCAAAGAAGCGGCTACATACAATCTTGCCATCATTCTAAGGGCTGTCAACCAATCTGAGGATGCAGACTCCTCTAGGTTTGTATATCTTTCCCCAGAAGTTGAATCTCCTATACCTCTACTACTCTCTGCAACAACAAACCCTCCTGGTCTCTCAACCTATCTCCCGTATTTTTAAACCATAGAGGACGATGAAGATGATGATTATGCCAACACACAAATACCCAGGAAGTCGTCTAGACAACCTGAGTGTTCAGTAGTTGATGAAGACCAAATGATGGCTCAGCTGGTAAGTTAGCTCGACCAAACCAGAGTAAAAATTCATCTTTGTACCTCTGGTTATGGTGAGTTTGATTTTCTTTCAGAAGCTGAACGAGAAGAATCCCTTCTTGCTAAACAAGAGTTGAGGAACCATCAACAACAACTCAAAAACAACTTGGAGTTAGCCAAGGCTCTAGCTGAGCAGGCACTTGCAAAAGGGAAATTCAAGAGGAAAGATCCTCTCAACTCTCAAGCCCAACTGATAGCAGAAGCTGAACATGAACGCCAACAGGTGCTAAAGCTGAATGAGCGTGACCTCTCCTGGTGTAGAGAAAGGATCGAAAAGAGAATGAGCCCTCACAAAATCACAAACATCACTATCAGTCGTGTGAAAGATGGTGCTCTTATCATTTCAATGGTCATATTTCGAGAGAATAAAGATGTTGTCACCGAGTACCCCTCCTACCACGATCAGTATGGCTCCTACGAATGGCTTGAGATTAGACAGGCTATCCAGAAATCTAAATCCAAGCACAAACCTCTTATTGAAGATATTCTGAATGAATTATTCAACAAGGTGTCGGAGCTCATCGAGGTTCCTCCTCTGCCATAGAAGTCCACTCGAAGAAAGAATCTTTTTGAACCTAAAGATGGACCTTCCCACAAGAATGAGCATGAAAATTCTATAAGGATGAACTTCTCAAGGATCAAAAGAATCCAGATATCTCAATGCTAAACTTGTCACTGCCTGTGAAGGGTCCTTATATACCCAACATAGTGTATGTGAAACCTATATATGGACTTATGTTCATTGACTATGATGGTCAATACAGGTTCCAACGAGTATCTGAGTTCCATCTCTGCCCTATAAATCAATTAGAATATCTAAGGACTTGGCTGAATAATGATCTATTTGGAGAGATGATGGATCTCAAGATTCGAAAGAAAAATCTCAGACAGAAGATGCTCGGAGAAAATGTTCCAAACTACGTCAACTTCAGCAATATATATTAGAAGTCCTTTCAGTCTTGTAATATCTTGTATTTCTTATCTTATCTTTCAATGTATAACTTTTATGTTTTAAGTCTACCAAACTGATTGTAAAAACTTTTAATATTTTCCCTTGAAATATATTTCAATAAAATTAATGACCAATTCACTGAAAAAGATCCCTGAAAAGAGTAATTGAGACATGTACTTATGAGTTTTATTTATGTCTTACATTTATTGACACCTTTCTAGTTAGTGAATATGCTTTCAGTATTTAGTTATTAATATTGTGCAAGTTTATTCTTTCCTTGTAATCCTTTACAATTAAAGTAAATTTTCATAGTAAACTGTATCATTAAAAACATCACAAAACAGTTAAAAGGGACAAGTATTTTACTAATACATTTTCCTTAATGTTGTACCTTAAGCAATTTTCTTTATGTTGCTTTATGTATTTTACTAATACATTTTCCTATCATGTATGACATGTTATGTACTAAGCATGACGAGCAAATATTAATCAAACCAGTGATGCTCATTGGGTAACAGTGAAGAATTACAAAAGTATCTGAAAAGAACTAAGGATATGTTCTTACTGTACGGTGGTCAGGGATGAGATATGTGTATCAAAGGGTATACATATGCTAGTTTCCAAACCGACCAAGATGACTTTAAATCGCAGTCAGGTACGTGTTTATGTTAAACAGTGGTGTTGTGAGCTAGAATAACAACAATCACAATAGCATATTCGACTAGAAAATTGGCAGATCCTCTCTCAAAGCCAATAAATCAAAGCAAGCATGATGTTCATTCTAGTGCAATATGCTTGAAGTTTTCGTAAAACATGGATTTGATCAATAACTTTACTAAACTTTATTTGAACAATAAAACAATTATGTTTTTATCTGTTTTGGCATATTAGATATGAGTATTTACGTCAAACATTTTTGTGTTCATTATTAGCATGTTTAAGTATCTTATATAAATGTGATGATCATATTATTTAAAGTTGTCTTTGATCGATTATTACTAATGGACTAGTGATGGCTTAGAATCGTAAGTGTTCACACAGTGGGCACAAAGTCCCCACAGTGGCGGTGCAAGTGCACGGCGACACTATGATCGCTTCAAATAATAGAGTGGTATAGTACCAAGATCGTTTCCACAGAGACTGAACTACTGAGAATCTGAGAGTTTTATGAACTTCTTGAGCATGTTTCGGTTTGTGAATAAAAGTTGAGTTTTGTTGGTGCAAAGCTTAGAATACGAAATAAACCTTTAAAATTAACAAATGGGTATGGGTGTAAGTTTCCCTTAAAAAGATTGTATGAACAGTATGGTCAGAAACTCATGGGACTTCTATAAAACCTCCAATCTCTCGAAAGTGAATTTTTATATACTGTGCCCACAAAATGTCCACTTTTATCAGTTTTAAACTTGCCGAATTAGCTAAGTGATAAAAAGATATCTGGTTCCATTAGCCTGAAGATTTATACTCAAATCTCTTTGTAGTATAAATCTCGATTAATATTTGAACATTAGCTAAAAACATGCAGAATCCGTATCTCTACGTGATTATCAAAGACTCTCACAAATCTTTATGCATTTCTTAAGCCGTATTTTGAATCTGTCCATTCTCTGGATCAAGGATCTAATATTAACACTTCAAAGTGATCGGCTTATCCGCGTTAAGCATAAGTCCCGACTTAAAGTGACCAAGCTTAAGAATTAAAAAAATGGCAACACCCAAGTGTGCCTTCAAATTTTTAAGTTTTACTCACACCTACACCCAAAGGGGTGATTAGCTCATAATGAAATTACAAAACATAGAAGAAGAAGAAGAGAGATGCATAAAAAATACTTGAGTTGAAAGAAATTTCACTAAAACTGTTGCCCACAGAGGGCATACAATGCACAGAAACGTTACTGAAAATTAAATACGAGAAAATAAATAAATACAGAAAGTTAAACTTGCTCTACTGCTCCAGATCTTCGGTTGAGAGTAAATGCTCCAAGATGATGTCTTCCAAAGAGAGTAAATGCTTCAATTTATAGGAGAAATGGAGAGATGGACATCCCTTTTACTCAAAGGAAGAAAACCTTCTTTAATCTTGAGGGCAAAGACTCTATATCATTTCTTGTACGCTTTTCTGGCCTTGTCACCTTTTTTGAAAGAATGAAAAAGGTAAAGATGACATTTCCCTTAAAATAAGGAAAAGGTAGAGATGACATTTTCATTAAAATAAGGAGAAAAACATTTTAAGACATTTTTTATACGACAAGGCCTTTTCATTTAAATATTGTGAGATTTTTGGATTTGACTGCAGAATTAATTCTCTTAAATACCCAGAAGAACAAGTATTTAAATTTATCCAAATCTGCTTTGAAGACAATACCGAAGTGGGCAGAAAGTAAGCAGACAGTGGGCATTTTTCCAACAGTGACGATTTTTCAGAAAATAATCAAATCATTGACCTTTCATCACCTCTTAAAACATTTTAGACCAAAAATACTATATAGAAGCAAAGTGGATACATAATACATATAAAAGTAGGAGTATTAAACAACAAATAACTCTCAAAATTGAGAGTTATCAACTAGTAATAAATGAAGATCATTGTGAAGTCTGATCATAGTTCAAGTTGGAAGAGTAATCGATGCAACCAGATTCATATGCGCTTGACCAAGAGACAAGTGTTGGACAAGACCCGCAGTTAGGATCACCTCATAGACCGGCATCATAAGTTGAGTCCGGAAGTGGTGGACATTCTTATTCTCATACCTTAAATGTGTATCGGAACCTAATGCATCAAGAGTGTTATACTTTGATATAGTTTAACATTACCCTTAACCGAGTATTTATAAGGGCTATATTTGGTATAACATGAATTGTGTATAATTCGTGTACATGCAATATGAGATTTTCTCCTTCCAAGTTGAGAGAGATATTTTTAGACCCTCCCGTGACATAGTTTGATTCACATAGTCATAGACAAGTGGATTAGTTAAACTAATAGTGCCTCCTTGAATCAAATATGTTGGGATCGAGAAACATAATTTTTGAACTATAAAGTGTGAGATAGATAGATATATGCCTTAAGTTCATAACAAAATATCGAGAAGCAAAAAGACAAGGAATGGTACTACCATATGATTGATTGGATCAATCAGATTGCTCAAAGGAAAATCACATTTACATAACCCTAGGACGGTGACGTATTTCTAGACGCTTACCACTGTCTGTGTTAGTGTGTATCATATGCAAGTGGAAGAATGTAAGTTATTATAAGCCCACGACATGTGTCACACAGAGATACTATTGGTGACTATGTAAACCTACAAGGTCGCATACAAAGAATACGTTTGCTTCCTTTTATAAAAACCTAGATTAATCTAGTTGATTATAGAAATAATTATTCTTGAAGGATAATTATGAAAATATGTGTTAAAATTTAATTATGATAATTACATATTATTATCTGTAAATATTTATATTTATATTAATGTTTTAACATAATAGTATAATAATTACGGATAATTATTAAATCTTGTCCGAGTTATGGACCAACTGAAAGCAGTTCATATAAATAAAGTGACAGGCTAAATCGATTCTGATTTATTGAGTCAATTTGATTTAGCCTTTCGGAAATTATACAAAAAAAAAAAAACCCTTTCTAGAGGTAACACACATATAGATCTAGGCGTGTTCGTGTGTGAAATCCTACATTTGGTTCTGAGTGCTACATCAAATCTACACCAGATCTGAAAAGAGTATAATTTTAAACACCATATAGTGTGTTGTTTTTTTATTTAATTAAATGTGTCATTGGACCCGATTGGATTTTGATATATGTTATCTGGTTTATTGTAACCAAAATTTCAGTTGCGTTTTAAATGATTACAAAATACTTTAAGACCGAACAATAAAAATATATGGAGATTTAAAATTGGACGTACCAATGTTGTAACTAAAAAACCATATTTTGTTTTATAATAAGTCTTGCATATTTTCAAACTAACTTATGGGTCTGTTTATTTTTTTAAAATTACCTCTTATTACCTCTGAAGTCTGATTCGTTTAGACATTTGATTATTAAGATCGTTTGCTTTATTTCTAAAATAAGAGCTTAAAAGTTCTAAATGTCTTCTGAAATTTTAAGTAGTAAACGTATCCCTTAATACCTCTTAATCCTAATCCGCCCTCTATCAAATGGTTCATATTTTGGGGGCTGGAAGAGATTTGTTAGGAAAAACCATTTATCTTTTATACTTTTGTAAAAAAAAAAACTATTTATCATTTATATTTTTGCACTAGTTTGACCGATTCAGATTTCAGACTTCAGAAGTAAAAACAAACAATCTTATTGATCTAGATTTCAGACTTCAAGACCACCTCTTATAAATCAGAAGTGAAATCAGACCTCAGACTTCAACACCTCTTAAAAAACAAATACCACCTATGTCACTCGTAAGTTTCAACAATAACGAGTTTTTAGGAGTACGGATGTGCACTGTACATAGGCATAATGTTTGTAAAATTTTGTATCACCATTAGGTATGCTAACTAAATAGATGTGAGATTACACATCAGTTGGGTAGGGAAACAAAGATTGTCTTATCAAAAACTTGATAATTCTTTTATCAGACGTTTTAAAACTGTAAGTTCAGATGCAGACAAAATCAACAATATCTAATACAGTTTGTTTGAAATACTACTAACACGTGACAAAACTAATTATGTGAGTAGTACTTGGTAAGATTAGTAGATGCTTTTATGTGATTACACTTATATAAGATTAGTAGATGCTTTTATGTGATTACACTTATATAACAACCACCTCCACAATTTAATATCCAATGTGATTCACTTTAATTAATAAAACTATATTAAATAATACAAATGCAATATTTTTTTATAAATTAAACGAACCACTTACAATAAAATTTTAAAAAAATATGAGACTAAAAATTTATTTGTTATCACGAAGGTTCAAATTTTGTGATTTTGGATTACCCATGAAACATGTGGTCGTTTTGAGATTAATCGACTTACGTAACAAGTTGGATATTTAACTTAATAATATATATATATATATATATATATATAAAACGGTTGGTATTTTCATACTTTTATAATATAAAATTATCAATCAGATTATATAATTTATTTTATTTTAATTAATATTTTACAAAATGCCATCCTCTGTTTCTTCAAGTCTCCGATTTGGAATCATTAATCTTTCCATAACCCCTAAATCAATACCTTTTCCCCAGCTAAATGATCAAATTACAGAGAATTTTCATACTTTTAATCTCCATTTTACCCCCGATTCTATCTCAGAATCCCATTGATTGCAACCGGTCATGCGCCGGCGGCGAACTCAAGAACGTCCCCTATCCATTTGGCTTCTCCGGCGACTGTGAAATCCGGCTCAATTGCACCTCCAACGGCACCGTTTTGATTGGTGGATTTGATGTCCACCAAATCAAATCCCATGAGTTACTCGTCAGCCTTCCGGCCAAGTGCGGCCGCGCTGTTGACGCACTCCGCCTCCTCTACGGTAATCACTACGCTCCCTTGGCGACTAACGCGATCCTGATGGAAAACTGCACGGAGCAGATGCAGAATTGCATGATTCCGATGACGATGTTACGAACCCACCTCGACGTCAATTGCGGTGGCGTTCAGGATGGTTATGGTAACGTGAGTTGTTACTCCGGTGGTATTTCTCGGATGTTCATTGACTATGAAAACATGACCAGGACGGGGTGCCGGTTTTTGTTTTCCGGCGTTGCGACAGAGATGATTGGGAAAAGCACGGCGATATCTTTGGCGGTGCAAATGGTTAGGTTGGGATGGTGGATTCCGGGGACTTGCAACTGTTCTCGTCATGCTGTTTGTACGAAGATTGTGTCACCGGATGGAAGCGATGGTCATCGGTGTGCGTGTAAACACGGATTCGACGGTGATGGGTACAAACCTAGCTCCGGTTGCCGGAAACGAGACGGTACGTCATCATTTCGCCGGAACTTTTAATATATTTTTTTTGGAAAATTGACTCAAATAATATACCTTACACCCATTTAAATTATTTTCATAATCATTCATCTTCGGTGTTTACTAAAATTAACTACATCCATAATATCCACATCTATAATATTATAAACCTGCCTAAAAAACATAGAAAAAATTATCAGGTTCAACCCAGGTACGCATGACAGCAAAAGTAATATTTAGGGTTATTGAGATATTTTATATTTATTTACGATATTTCAGAATTCTTAACGTTATAAGTTACAAATGATATAGCAAAAGTTATACAAGAGGAATAAAAATAAAAGTTACAGTAAAAAAGATAAGAAATAAAGTTCACCCTTTAATAAATCCTAATTGAAAATAATCATTAGATCAATACTACACAGATAAATTCTCTTATAGAACACAATTCATAAGTTATTTTGGACTTTTATAGTTATTTATTTTAGTTATAATGAAACGATAGTTTTTATTTTGAAAAATTAATTAATAAATTGAATTTTGAAGCGATGTTTATAAAATACGAGTGGGAATTGGGTGATAAAGAAATCAATTTTTGAATATGGCATTTAAAAAATAAACAAATCGAAGTCAAAAGATAGATGCTTGTTTTGGACAAATGTGTAATGAAAGTATATACTAATTTGAAATATTTAAATGATGATATCTTACGGTCTTTGCTTTTAATTTTAATTAAACTGAATCACAATTTATCAACATCTTAATATTCAATCCTTATGATTCTTCTTTTAATAGATATATAGATTAAAAGAAGGTTAATCTTTATTTATGTTTGTGGGTTATTCTGTTAAGATATGGATGTGGTCTTCCTTTGGGTAGGTGTTTTGCTTTCTGTTTTGCATTTATATGTTAAACTATACATACATATATATAGAGGTGAGTTATTATACAAACTTTGACATTTGTACAACCAATACAACACAATCTCAACCGTCCATTTAATTTGATGAATATGTGATTTCATAGAAGTTTTACATTAGTTTCTAATATAAAGTATTGATTATAATTAATGAATTTTATTATCTTCCATAAATATTTAAATCATAATAAATGAACTCTCATTAATTAACATATATTTATTAAACATGTACTCGGTTCACAATGTAAACATCTTTTACGTGTTTGTGAAATAGAAAATACATGTAAAATATGTTTCACATTGTGAACCGAATACACACGAAACAATCACATTATTAAACAAATATATGTTAATCAATATATTAAATATTATACTTTGACTGAAAGAAATCATGTAAACAAAACCTGAAGATAAAAGTTCTCACGAATCTCATAAATTTGGAGTTCTCAAATGATTAAACCTCAAAACACACACACACACACACACACACACACACATATATATATATATATAGCCAAAGGCTATTTTTAGAAGTGGTAAATTTTTTAGATGTAAAGAAGTGATCATAGCCCTTCATACGGTCAAAATCGAATTTGACTGGTCAATAATTGCGGCTTTGACCGGTCAATAATCACGGTTTTGATTAGTCAATAATTGCGGCTTTGACTGGTCAATAATCACGGTTTTGATTTGTCAAAAATTACGACTATGCGAAAAGTAGAGAGGGTAGTTTCGTTACTTTTACAAATAGACGGCAAACGAGTTCATATATAAACTTATATGATTCACATATGAACTATATGTTCATATATGAACTCGTGTAATTCACATATAAACTATTTTAACGAATTTACACATAAACTATTTTAACTGATTCACATATAAACTAATTAACCGATTCATACATGAACCCTTGTGATTCACATATGAACTAATTAACTGTTTCACATATAAACACGTGTGGTTTACATATGAACTAATTAATATATGAATCAGTTAAATAGTTCACATGTGAACTAATTAACGGGTTCACACATGAACATATGTGTATTACATGAGTTCACATATGAACCGGTTCGTTGTCTATTCGTTGTATTACATGAGTTCACATATGAACCGGACATGACAAAACTAGATAAGTTGGCCCAAAAGTTATTTTATGATTTTATATATCATATAATAGTTATAATCAACACAAACAAAATAAGTAATTTAATTTATAAACATTCTCACATAATTTTCATATACGTAAATATAAAATAGTACCAAATTTGAATGAATTTTTTTTATATAATTGATGGTATTTAAATAAAACTCGATTCATATAAAGGAGAAATTATGTTTTATTCGGTTTGGAAGATCCTTATCAATTGGTGAAGGCACGGTAAAGATTGTTGCAACAACAATGGTTGTAAAGGTAGAAGCATTGGTAATTGGTTGACGATAATGGTTGTGGAGGACGTGAAGATGGTGGATAATGGGGGTGGTGGTGGTTGACAGTGGTGGAGGAGGTAATTGTGGGCTATGTGGTGGAGGTAGGTATGATGGTTAGCAGTGGTGGTGATTATGGTGGAGGTGGAGGTGGTGGTGGCCGACAATACTAGTAGTGATGGAGATGGACGGTTGTGGTTGTGGTTATGGAGGATATAAATATGGCAGATAGTGGTAGTCATAGCCGATAGTGGTGGCCGATGGTGGCAGTGGTAGTCGGTGGTGATGGTGGGAAATGGTAGTGGTAGCCGATGGTGGAGGTAAGGTGGGCCCATAGTGGTGACGATAACAGTGTTGGTCGGTGGCCAACGATGGCTGTAGAGATGGTGGAGGAGGTTGTAGTAGAAGAGAAGGTGGATATAGCCAACGATGATAGTAGTGGTAGCAATGGACGGTGGTGGTCAATGGATGACAAAGGTTGTGGTGGAGGTGGAAGAGGTTGTAGTAGAAGAGAACATGGAGGTGGCTAATGGTGGTAGTGGTGGTGGCAATGGACGGTGGTTGGTCAGTGGACGACGATGGTTATGCAGGTGGTGGAGGAGGTTGTTATAGTAGAAGAGAAGGTGGAGGTAGCCAACGGTGGTAGTGGCGATGGACAGTGGTGGTAGGTGGCTGATGGTGGTTGTGGAGGCGGTAGTAGTCGATGGTGGTTGTGGAGGCGGTAGTAGTCAATGGTCGATGGTGGTTGTGGAGGTGATGGAGGAGGGGGAGGTCATCGATGGTGGCTACGGGTGGCGCCGTCGGCGGTTGCCGCAACTAGTAGTGCTGACCACTAAAAGATACAATGTTAAGGTTATATATCAAACGAGGGTTGGTTAGTAATATTTTAGTTTATGTATCATTTTTGTTCCACCTTGTTCCATCCATTTTGGTGGAACAAGAAAAAGCCTTTTTTGTCCCACGATGTCCCACCTTGTTGCAGTTTTTGTCTCTGTCCCATGTCACACCAAACATGGAACAGTGAGTTCTTGTCCTGTCCTATGTTGTGCCAAATGTGAGACAATGCATTTTGTCCCATCCTGTCATGTTCCATGTACCAAACGCAGCCTTAACAACCCATTTCTCAACCCGATCCTCACAATCGCCAACATCGATAACCCTTTACTCTTCATCGGAGGTAAAGGGTACCCATAAAGATCTTTTTACCTGAATACGAGCTCACTTTGAACCAAGCAAAGTTCCTGCTCCAGTTTCCTAAACTCGTTGGAATCAGCCCTGATAATATATTTGAAACATCAAAAGCCGATAATTGAACCAGAGACCCAAGCTGTGGCAAGATTATGCAGGTCAATGACGTTGAAGATTGGTGTAGTTGGAGATGTAAGGTGAGATGACACTACAACAAAATTGGGCTTATAGGACGTCAAAATTTTTTAAGCGTTTTAATAGACCACTTTATATGACTTAATTTTTAGGACCAAAAAAATTAAAACATCCTATCTAATGGCGTTGTAATAAGTTTATAGGACGCTTTTGGACATCTTAACAAGCTTTTTATGACACCTCTAATACAAAACGTCTCATTAGCGATTCTATACGATACTATTGGAAAAAGTGTCTTATAAAAAGATGAGTACATAGGACACTTTCTCAAAAATGTCCTACAAAATTTGTTAATACGATGCCTCCTATTAAAGGTGTTCTAAAAAGCTTGTTAAGACACTCAAAAGCGTCCTATCAACTTATTACAACGCCTTTAAATAGAACACTTTATATTTTGGTCCTAAAAGTTAAATCTTATAAAATGGTCTATTAGGATGCTTAGAAATTGGTGGCATCTTATAAACCTAATTTTGTTGTAGTGTGGCCACGAAAGGAGAGGTTTTGGAGGGAGAGTTTATGGATTCAACTATTGTTGTAGGTGGCTCCAATGAGGTTATATATGAAATCTGAACATGTGGTGGGATGGGGATACGATGCAGGTGGTCGTTGGATGAGGTGTTATGGTTTTCTGATTTTTGGTTGCAAGTTGTCGGACGGAGAGGAGGGAGATGAAGGTTGGATGGTGGGTGAGTGGTCTGCCTGTTAGAGAGGGAACGGTCGAGGGAAGGAGAGCCACCGGCTGACCTACCTACGGGGATCAAAACAAGGGGACAGAATAGTGAAGTTTACTCTAATTATAGAGTTGGTCCCTGTAGTTTGATGGTTCTTATGAAAATAAGAAACAAAATGTAAAAATGAAAAAAGACAAAAAAGCCCTTTACTTAACAGATTTTTTTTTAACAAAGTTAGTGATCAAAGACCATTTTCAGAGCAAAATGCAAACAATGAGGATGATTTATAGATTTATCAAAGTTCAGACCTCATTTTCTAACTTTTCACTAAACCTCAATGGTCGGACCAAAATTAGAGTTTACTTATTAAAATATTAGATCTTGTAGCCGTCTAATAATTATATATAATCTCTCACTAATTCCAAATTAAAAAAAATAATGAGATTAGATTCTTGCATAAATTTAAAAGAATTAATGGCGCCTCTCAATCATGATTAGCCCTAAAATCTCCATCATTTGGGGTGTATATATATATATATATATAGAGAGAGAGAGAGAGAGAGAGAGAGAGAGAGAGTGTGTGTGTGTGTTTGTTTCAAATACAATCCATTGTATTTGTATAATCAATGCAACCCAATAAATTGAGATATTTATGGAAATGATGAGAGTTCATTTATTATGATTTGAATATTTATGGAAGATTAATATGGTTCATTAATTATGATCAATACTTTATATTATTAAACAATCAAAACTTCTATGGGTTGCATTGTTTAATAGAAGTTTTGATTGATTAATAATATAAATTGAGTTGTATTCTATGGGTTGCATTGTTTAATAGATTGTTTAATAATATAAATTGAATTATTATATGATTTCATAATATAATAATATAAATTGAATTATTGCATTATTTTGATTGTTTTTTAATATAAAATATTGATCATAATTAATGAATCCTAGTTATCTTTCATAAATATTCAAATCATAATAAATGATCTCTCATCATTTTCATAAATATTTCAATTGATTGGGTTGCATTGGTTGTACAAATGTGATGAGTTGCATTTGAAACGTCCCCTCTCTCTCTCTCTCTCTATATATATATATATATATATATAGAGAGAGAGAGAGAGAGAGGTTGGGATCCAATGAGAAAGAGAGTTAAAATGAGAAGCATAAGATGGGATCTCCACCTTTAGATGCACATTAGGATGAGATGCACCGAAATGCACCGAACCAATCTTTGTATCATGCGCAATTCATGGGTGGATTTGAGATCAAAGGTGATCAAGTGTCCAAATCTCTTTTTACACTTCTCATTTAAACTTTCATTCACGCGATCTTTTGCCTATATATGTGTGTGCACACGCTTTATCATTTCAGAACTCCAAAATTTCTGACTTATGAGATCCGTGAAAACTTTTATCCTAAGGTTTTGTTCACATGATCTTTTTTCACCCAAGTACAATACTTAATCTATTGATTAACATATATGTGTTTCACAATGTTTTTATTTCATATATTCGGTTCACAATATACGTAAAACAAACACATTGTGAAACAAATATATGTTAATCAATATTTTAAATCATAGTCCTAGATAAAAAAATATTTACGAAATAACATATGATCCACTCGTTATTAATACTATTATAATTTTATGGGTTTATAAATAAAAGTGAATGGTCCCCTATATATAATTGTTTAATGAATATAAAGCTATCATAAGGTAAATAGAAACAATAATACATATTCTTAAAGTTTGAATTCAAAAGGCTCCCACATTACCTAACCCGATTGGGACACATCCATAATACAAATACAACATGACTTATTTTATTGTTATTGTTATAGACTTAGGGACTGTTTATTAAACACTTATCCAATAAAGGTTTATCAGTAAAATTCAACACCATCACTTACTTACCGGGTATGATTTTAGTCTACTAAAACGGTATTATATGCAACAATTTACCCGGTAATCGCTAACTATAGTAAGAGTTGTCGCACTTACTTACCCGGTAAGACTTTTGGTCTTTGCCTCGTTCTTACTGAGTAAGATTTTTGGTTTTTATCATATTCATGTGGTAAAGTAACGTGACTTAGTAAACACTTATCAGGATAAGCGTTTGTCTATCATCAAGAGTGGAACGTTAACAAATCTTGTATGTAAAAATGATTTAAGGTATATAAATATTCATTAGGTGAGTAAAAGTTGAAGATTAAGGTTCATGAAAATTGTTGAAGGTAGTTGATGGTCCGTATTTCTAGTCATCAGTCAATTGAAGGTATGTTACGACTCCTCTAACAATTAAGAAGCATTATCACCATTTCCACCATAACTCTTATCCTCATTTAAACCTAAACTATATACATATACATACATATATATATATATATATACATATACACACATTATATTATAAAACATTTGACAAAAATTCTTAAAAACCATTTTTTATGCATAAAGTACTGTTTATTGATACATATTATTTAAAATTCAAGATTACAAGTAAATTGTATGTACTACAATTTATTAAAGCTTTATGTTTGAATACGTATAACTAACTGTAGATAAACATGATTAAATATATGATAAACATCTCATTTTAATTATAAAAAATTTAAATGTAATTAGAATAATCATTGAGTTCTAACAGATATACTTATTGATTATCTTTATAAAAAAAATTATATTATTATACCAAAAATAAATTGCTTTGTTATTAAACTTAAAAAATTATATTAGTAAACCAAAAGTTATATTTATGTTATTTTTTTAAAATTTATATTTTATTAAAAAATAAAACATTATTTTTTTCTTAAAAACCACATAAAATCGTATTCTGACATCGATAGAGATAAGAATAAAACGAAACATTAACATCGATATATATTTCGTTGCATTGCACGAGTACCTTTCTCATATATATATATATATATATATATATATAGTACTATTTCTCCCATTAAATACGAGTCTTTAAGTTAGGTAGCAATTAGATAGACAGATTAGTACTTTTACTCAGGGGTTGCCTTCCTTATCGTCATTCTCTAAAGTTTTCTTGGGGTTTTTCAGTCATTAATTATCAAGAAAGTAAACGATGAATTTGTATAAAAATCGTTTAAAAAACTTATGATACAAAACTCTAAATCTAAATAAAAAACAAGAAAACAACCTAATTATTCGTCATCCTATTCATATTCATCTTTTTTTAAAGTATATAATATTTATAGGATAACTAAAATGTCTAAATTACACTTCATATGAGGAAGCAAATCCATAATAAATACAAATCACACATGCTCACATTCATATAAGTAAACCACAAACACCAAAACATGTGATTCACTATTGATATCATGTTTATATATACAAAAGAAAATGCTTAATTATTATATCATAAATTTAACATTTACTGAACTATAGCATTTTTATAATCAATGATTTCATGGTTCTTCAACCGTCATTTGATTATGTTTCGGTACACAGTACGCACTGATTGTGTACCTATTTAATACAAGAAGATGTAAAAAACTCAATGTAATTTCTCAATAAAGTAAAGTCCAAAACTTATAGGTTATTGTTATGTCGTATTAGTATTGCTCAAAACTTATCATGCATTTGATTGTGTATCGATTGATTTATGTGAAGTTTTAAAAAGCTATACATATGTAAAAACAAGTTGTAAACTTATATTGTAAGAATTAATAAATTGTATTTTATATATTTTTTTATCAAATACGTTAATGTAATATATATATATATATATATACTTCAGTTGGGGAGCGTTCAAATAAAAACCACTCAATTTGTAAAACCCATGAAAACCTCATTCAACCAATCATAATTTTTCATTTTGTTCAGTTTTTTGTAATTATGAGAGGTTGATTAATCATTTTTATTGTGGAGGGTGTTAATCATGGATATTATCATCTTCATTATTTTAATTTTAGAGAAATACATAAAACAATTTCATTAAAATTTCATTAAATATTATATGAAACAATTTTATAACTATATATGAAAAAAATTCATCAAAAAAAGTATTATATGAAACAATTTCACAAGATTAAACAATTTCATGAAAAAATTTCATAAGATTAAATAATGAAATCGACGTATGA
>NC_037530.1:27801874-27803318 GCF_001531365.2 Cynara cardunculus var. scolymus
TCTTAAAATCACATAAAGCCATATTATAACATCGACCGAGATAAAGAATAAAATGAAATATTAAAAACACGATGTATCTCGCTGCATTGCGCGAGTACGCTTCTAGTATATATATATATATATATATATATATAAATACACACACACACACATTTATCTTATTGCAATTTATTAATTCTTATAAATTATGTCTATTTTTTTCTATTTGATTAACAGATTCTTCTGGATGCAACCCTACAAAATACTTCTCCGGTGATTGCGGGGGAACCGGTAGAGTTGGTGTTTTAGTTGGAGGTATTTTCTGTTTCGCGCATATATATTTCATATATGATATAGGCAAAATTAATTTATTATTAGATTAAAATATGTCCATATGTAGAGTAAGAGACTGTTTAGTAATTTTTTTTGGACAATTGCTAACTAAGATAAAAGGTCTGACTAAGATTAACATAACTCAAAAAGTTAACGTTTACTTCATATTTTCTATCAAGTGTTGGCAAATTGTATTTCCAACAAATCAAGATTTGTAAGGTAAAGACAATGCTTAGATTGGAGGTTTCTTGAATTTCTTTTTTCTTATCCTATATTTATATTACTTCTTCTTGTGGTTCGTTTTTCTGATCAACAGAAAACAGACAAAAAAAACCCTATGGAAACTCAAACAAGAACGAGATTTAATACGTGTGTAAGGTGTTTCTCGTCATTGAAGAAAAAAAAATGTGAGAAAAAAGATTGAGAGGAGGGTAGACGAGGAAAAAATAAAAAGGTGTTGCTGACTCTGGTAAGCATTGTCCTTATGTCTTACTCCGGTCGATTGAACAGTCAATATATTCTCTTCGTCAGAGGATGGTAAACACCCTACCTCTTACTCAAATAAGAACCTTTTACGAGGTACTGGTTACATGCATGCGTCGTATCAAGTATCTTTTTAGAAATAATTACGAACTACACCCCTATGGTTAAAAATATTTATAGAAATAATTAGGAACTACACCCCTATGGTTTATAATTTATAACTTTGAGGGTGGAAAGGAGTAGGGGTGAGACATTTGTCGTGATGGTGGATAATGGATCTTGAGTTTGGGGGATGGATTTTGCTTGTGTGTATGTGGGGAGGTTAGTGGAGTTAGGGTGGTGATGGGGGTAGGACAATGGTGACAATTAGGAATAAAACAAAATAACAATAATAAAATTTAATATATATATATATATATATATTAGAAGAGTACTCGTGCAATGCAGCGATACATATCTCGATTTTAATGTTTTATTTTATTATTTATCTTTGTTGATGTTATAATAGGATTTTATGTGTTTTTTAAGAAAGCAATAATGATTTTATTTTTGAATAAAATATAAACTTGAAGATATCATAAAAATTTGAAAAAATATATCAATGTTAATATCAAATCAACTATTTAAAACTTCTAATTTTTATGTAATT
>NC_037530.1:27805485-27823077 GCF_001531365.2 Cynara cardunculus var. scolymus
AATTCAGTTATGGGATGAAATCAGATAGGGATGAACGGGTTTAAGAGTTTTAAGAGTTTAAGAGTTTTTAAGAGTTTTAGCCAAATGCATTATAATATAGTATAGATATATATATATATATATATATATATATATATATATGTATCATATCCCACATATTTAGTTTAAACTACATTATACAAAATAAGAATCTGACCAAATTAATGAGTTATATTTTCATACATTCTTATATATGAATTAGGTAGCGAAATACTTAAGATGTGGTGTCTAAATTACGTTCTCAACCTGGTATCAATTTTGTCAGCTGCTGTTGTGGGAGCTTCACTGATTGTTTGCATAGGCTTGATTATTTGCTTCATTCGTCGCCGAACCATTTCAAGATCGCGAAGTAGAGTAAACCGACAGTTTTGTGAAGCCAAAGGCATCACCATTCCAATTTACGCTTATAAAGACATCGAAAAGGCCACCAATGGCTTCTCCGATAAACAACGCCTAGGAACCGGAGCCTATGGCACCGTCTATTCCGGCAAACTCCACAATGGCGAATGGGTTGCCATCAAACGGATCAAAGATCGATCCAATGGTGAAAACAAGATTGATCAAGTTATGAACGAGATCAAACTTCTTTCATCGGTAAGCCACCCAAATCTTGTTCGTTTGTTAGGTTGTTCGGTTGACAGAGACGAACAAATACTCGTTTATGAGTTCATGCCAAACGGGACATTATCGCAGCACTTGCAAAAAGAAAGAGGCAATGGGCTTCCGTGGCCCGTTCGACTTACCATCGCCATGGAAACCGCTCAAGCGATTGCGTACCTACACTCGGTTATGAACCCGCCCATCTATCATAGAGACGTGAAATCGAGCAACATATTGTTAGATTATAGTTTCAAAACAAAAGTAGCAGATTTCGGGCTTTCTCGACTGGGAATAATGGAATCATCGCATATTTCAACGGCTCCACAAGGCACACCGGGGTATTTAGACCCGGAATATCATCAGAACTTCCATCTTTCCGATAAAAGCGACGTTTATAGCTTCGGGGTCGTGTTGATTGAGATCATAACCGGTTTTAAAGCGTTGGATTTTTCACGACGACATAGTGAGGTCAACTTAGCATCACTAGCAGTTGATCGAATCAAAAAGGGGTGTCTTGATGAGATAATCGATCCTTTTCTCGAGCCTAACAAAGACCAGTGGACGATTTCTTCGATCAATAAGGTTGCGGAATTGGCATTCCGATGCCTTGCGTTTCATAGCGAGATGAGACCTTCGATGAGCGAGGTGGCGGGCGAGCTGGAGCAAATCATGGAAGTTAGAGAGAAGATGAATATCAGAATAGAATCAGAAGAAGGATCTAACAGTTCATCTTCATATGTGAATATGATTGATGAAGAGGAGGTTAAAGACGATGAATCTGATAAAAAGGGTTTGTTTGATAGCATGGATTCAACGAAAGATGAACGGGTATGTGATTCCAGCTCACTTTCGTCCAGCGGAATACTTGGTTCCAGTTCCAGGAAGTAAAACCCTAATCATTTTTGTGCAATGTAAGGCATCAACAGTCTTCTAGAAGTTTCACCATAACAGTGATGATTAAGGTTTGTGTCTCATGTTACTTTGTACGGCATCGTCTAAAGAGCGGTTTTGTAACATGGTATTTAATTTCTTTTACATTTTGAATACTATTTTTTATTAATATATAATCTAATTTAATATTATTGACCAATTGAGTAATGGTAGAAAACATATGTTTATATCACTCTTCTCAAAGGTTCGTTGCAGTAACTGTCATGGTGCACCGTGGCTCAATGCTTGTGCATCATGACTCGTTAAGCATGTGGCACACCATGGCCTAATGCGTAGCTTTTTTAACACGATATTTGATTTTTCTTATATTTTTAGTGTGTTACTTGTTAGTTTTTAATATGTAAACTTAATTTAAATTGTGTATTGTCCTTGTCTCATTGAGTAATATAAGAAAATATATGTGTGTGTGTATATATATTAGAAAAGGATTGTGTGTGAAAAGAAGTTATATTGAGAAGCGTAAGAAGAGATCTAAACTCTTGATTACTTTTAATCTTATGTCCACCTATGAATTGCGTTTTTGAAAGGAAATTGATCTGGTACATTTCGATGCACCTCATCAGTGTTGGCATTCAATTAGGATTGATCCAATGATGGAGAACCAATACATCACCATAACTACCATAAGTCACGTCTTGAAAAATGTCGTAATCACTGCTAATACTTTATCATTATATATCTTTGATCCAATAGTGGATCAATAAAATAAAAAATAAATTATATCTTTATTTTTAAATTTAAAATATTTATATTACAATAAAACTTTACACCAAACATATATATCATATGAAAAGGGATAAAACTTTTATCTTTAATTTGACACACATACATTTATTTTGTATTTTTTGTTTATCGAATCTCCAAAATAGAAAAATATGTTCGATCAACTGTAAAGGACCGTTTACTAAATGCTTACTTTGGTAAGTACTTACTGGATCAATTTCTTAACGGGTGAACATAACAAGGACCGATAATCTTACCCGATAAGAGAGAAGGTAATGATCGAGAGTCTTACTCAGTAAACGAGGGTGATGACTCTTACCCGGTAAGCACTTACCAGAATGTAAACGTTTACCATCGATCCATTTTAATGGCCATGTATGAAACACATAAGATTACCTGGTAAGGGTTTGGTAAACGACAATTCTTTTTCACACATCAATTTCAAATTTCATTTTTTAATGAGAAGTTTTATTATAGTTTTTTGTTATCGTACAATAAAATCTTAAAAAACATGTACTGAAATGCGATCATAATTTTATATTTAATTCATTCATCACTTTAATCCATTAAGCATTTAACTCAGTGAAATTTGATCATATTCATCCACGGTTCAACTCTTGTTTTTCGATTGCCGACCTTTTTTAAGGAAAAAACTCGATCACATAGACGCATACTAGGATAGGAAACAATCAAAGATTCCCACAAGGATGGTGTCTGATTGGTTTAAGCTTGACTTCAAAGGTCAAAAGTATCAGGAGGTCCCAGGTTCAAATCCAAGGAGAAATAAAAATCCACTTGTGACCACGGAGGTTCAAATACGATGACTCCAAGCTATCTACAAAGCAGATGGTCGTCCTAGAATTAAATGACTCGCATAACGGGTTGGATATCCAGGTTAATCAAAAACAAAATTCAGTATATAAATATGTCAAAAGAAGACATCACCAAAACAAGGTGACTTTTACAAACCTTTACGATTAAGTTGAAAACATGTTGTTGACTTCAAGGTCGAATAATAATAAAACAATAACAAAAAATGTTAAATTGTTGTAAATAGATATGGAACATATGGAAGCTTTGTGTATTTCAAATGATTTTTTTTTATTAACTTGGATATCCAACCCGCAATGCGAGCCGACTAATCCCAGGGCGACCACCTGCCTTGCCTTGCAGGTAGCCCGAAGTTACCGCATTTGAACCTCCGTGGCCACAAAGGGATTTTTATTCCTCCTTAGATTTGAACTTGAGACCTCCACAAACTTTGACCTTTGAAGTTCAAGCTCAAACCAATCAGACACCACCTTTATGGTTTCAAATGATCTTTTTCTACTGTAGACAATTAATTAATATGTTTTTAATGATGAAATGTGTTATTTTTCCAAAGCAATTAATGTATAAAAATATTTACATTTTGATTTTAAGAGGTAAAAACAGGCAAAAAAATGGCTTTAATTTGCAACGCAATCAAATATTAAAAATGATTTATGTACAAACACTATACTTGAAAAGAAAAAAGTGTAAATCATGAATTTACATGTAAAAAATTTGGGTAAGTAATCAACATAACCAATCCCATTAACTCAATTTATTTTTTTAGCCATTTTAAAAACCGATTTTAACTTTTAACAATTCCTCTCGTAGATGGCTTATGTGATAACTGGGTTATCGGTTAAAAAGTTCGGGGTTATTTTTGAATAAGGGTGGTAAGTTAAGGGGTTTATTTGGTTAATGTGCTTAAATTATTTTAAACACACGGTGCTCATGATTTTTTTTAAATGTTTATTAGATGAAATAATTGTTTTATTTCATTGGGGTTTGTTAAAGTAAGTAAAAGAAAAGAAAGAAAAAAGAAGAAAAACTTTATGGGTATGTGATTTTGAGACCGAAGCAAAACAAAAGACGAAGAAGAAAAACTTTTGTGTTCAGGTCTTTTGGTACATAATAATAAACATTTGATGTTTGTATTTAGGTCTTTTGGTACACGATAGTAAATATTTGAACTTTTGTGTTTAGGTTTTTTGGTACCCAATAGTAAACATTTCAACTTTTATGTTGGTAAGCATGGTGTTTAAATCTTTTGATTTATGAATGAGTTTTTAATTAATATTTATTTTAGATATTTTTTGTACTTTTAAATAGTATCTATTAACAATTAGATTGATTATTTAGTGAAAAAACATTAAACAGCTCACTAGGGATAAATTGGTCATTTTAACCGGCTCTGTCATGTTCTGTCCTGTCATGTCATATCTTACCAAACGTTGAACACTTGTCTTGTCCTGTCCTATCTGTGTACCAAATGCATCTTAAGAGATTATGTTTGAGTCCTTCCACATAGGCAACTTTGTCAAAGGTTACTGATCCATTAGTCAAAATACCATATCTAGAGTTGACCCTTTTGAATTATCACCAAAAATAACAGAAGAACATTTTACTGACACAAAGTCCTTGAGAAAGAAGATATAACTTATAATGTGCCTTAAACATCCATTATCCGAGTACCTTATTTGGGTATGACCTGGTCCTTGTAGTCAATTATTTATTAGTGACAAAATACCCATAAAATCATGGGTTTTTCAAGATAAGAGTAATATAAGATAAGAATTAGGTTTTCAGAGAGGAAGAAATTTCTATAATTTTTAGATAAAATGAATATATGTACCTAAGAATAAGTCTTTAAGCTTGTGGACACTGGTGAAGAAATTTCTAAACTCTTTCTATCAGAGAGAGTTGGTTCAGAGAGGTGAGCTATTTTTGGCCGAATTTTCTCATTTTCGCCATAATGTTCTTTTTCCTTAGGGGTGTTTGGGATTGCTTATTTAAAACAACTTATGCTTTTTTGTAAAAGTGCTTATTAACTTATGCGGTATCAAACCGTAGTTTTGTAAAAAGTGTTTGAATTAGCTTATAGCGGTACCAAACTGCAATAAGCTGATAAGTTGTTTTTTAGTGTTTGACAAATTTTGCTTATATCTGTAAAATGACCAAAAAAGACAGTCTTCTATATTATTGACTTATAGGAGTGTTTAGGATTGCTTATTAACTTATTTGATTTTTTAACATATAATTTTTTTTTTTCATCATTAATAATAATATCTACAACAAAAATTTATATCAATAAGACGAATCGAACAAAATAGGCAGTGGGAAGCGGATCTGTTGTGGGATCTCTGTTCGTATATAGGGTTAGGGTATCGATTTGTTCATCGTATAGGGTAGACGATGATGTATGTATGTGGAGGAGAAAAGATATCGATTGGAGAAGATGCGATGATGATGGGTGTGTTCGTTTGGAGAAGAGGTGAACGTATCTGTTAAAAAATGGAGATATGGATGGAGAAGATGCGATGATGATGGGCGTGTTTGTTTGGAGAAGAGGTGCAGGTATTTGTTAAAAAATGGAGATATCAATGGAGAAGATGCGATGATGATGGGCGTGTTTGTTTGGAGAAGAGGTGCAGGTATTTGTTAAAAAATGGAGATATCGATGGAGAAGATGCGATGATGATGGGTGTGGTTGTTTGGAGAAGAGGTGCAGGTATTTGTTAAAAAATGGAGATATCGATGGAGAAGAGATATCTGTTAAAAAATGGAGAAGAGATATCGATGATTATTAGAGATAGGGTGTTACTCAGGGTTAAAATGGTAAACCGGTAATAAGTCAATTTTCATAAGTCACTACGGATTAACTTATCAAAAACTGCTTATTACCGGTTTGGCACCGGTATAAGCAGTTTTTTTCCCTTACCCAAACACTATAAAGTAGTTTATCACGGTGCTAGACTGAAATAAGTTAAAAACTTGTCTTCACAAGCAATCCCAAACACCCCCTTAATCTTTTTTCTCAACCTTGGACATCTTGGGAAACCTAGGTCCGATTTTGAGGCTCTAAAGGAGCATTTATTGGTGATTTCATGTGTGATTGTTGAGGTAGCTTCCTATCCCTCTCCTCTAAAAGTTAGGGTTTTGGTTTTCTTTAATTCCAAGCCTTTTCCTTATTTGTGGTGCTTTTGAGCAATGTTGGGAGTATTTGTGGTAAAACAAACCTTGTGGAAGCTTTGGACTAGGATTTAGAAAGCTTTCTAGTAGATTTCAAGTCTTCACCAAAGGAAGCTCAAGACTTGGGGTAAAACCTAGCTTTAGTATAAATTTAGCAGAGTGAGTTATAGTTGCTTTGCAAAGCTATATTCATGTCAAAATACCTCTAGTTTGGGTTTTAAATACATTAGTTGATTTTGTGATTTTTATGTATTTGGGTATGTTTTGATCCTCAAAGTTGAGAAAACGATTATAATGGATTTATTGGGTATTTTGAGACATGAATCTTCAAAGATTGCTCCAAATGATATTTCTTGGATAATTTGAGAGAAACTTGGTGTTGTAATTCTTGAAAACCGTTGTTTGGGAATTAACCCAACTTATGAATTTTAATGGTGGGATTTGAGCCCTTTTGATCATAAATGCATACATCTTCTATGCGTGTCGTTCATTATATTTATTAGAATTTTAGAAATACAAACCATACAGTTTTGGGTCTTTCACTATTATTCTTCAACAAAGTGATGGTACATGGACCTATTTGTGTTAGGGGTGCCATTGTGTTTTAAGTGATTAGAAAATATGTTTTTTCAGCTTATGTGGGTTATATTGACGTTGTTTTATGGGGCCTTTTGGCTTGATTTTAACTCAAATGAGTTTTGGAGACTTTTGTCCGGTTTTAATAGCTCAATGTGGATTTTAGACGTATAGGTGCATTATTGCATATTTGTTGGATGTTACATGTTTTGGATGCATTAGTCATTTAATAAGCGTCATGTAATTTTAGATCGTAATGCATTGGATCCATAGTCATAGGAGTTTGCCGTGTTGTTGAGTGTGAAGTTTTGATGTTCACACTTAAATCTAGCGAGTGGTCTAGTGGTGGTACTCTGTTGAGTCATATATGAGAATAGCTCTTTATAGTGGTGCTCGTTTGAGTCGTATATGGAGACCAGTGATTTTTTCATTGAGACTCATCTAGAGGTCGAGTAGACACTAGGGTTATTGTTGGAATCCTGCAGTGGTACTCTAGAGTCGTATATTGGGATCCATGGCCTGAGGTGAAACTCGAGAACGTTGATAAGTAATTTACTATTGTGTTCCCGCCACATTCAAAGAAATCGAGTTTCTCCCATAACCAAAAGGTGTTGTTTGCAGGTTCTTAGTTACCTATGTTTTCCGTGTTTTGAATACGGAGTTTTATCTATATATTCGATGTTTTGGAGTATGCGCCTTGCGTACGTTTTGGGTGAGTTGGATAACAGTTTTGGATCTAAAACGAGTACTTGATTTGGAAATAACGAGCTTTGGAAAGATGTTCCTTTTATGATTGGTGTTTTAAATAATGTGTCATTGTTTAAAGGAAAATGTTTGTTTTAACCATTTTATGTTTATATGATGATATTTCTTTAACTCACTAGGCATTAAGTCTAACATTTTTTTTTATTGACATGTATATCAGGTCTTAAAGGGATCTGATTGTCGTTTGGATCATTTTAGAAGTTCCGGTAGATGATTTTAGAGGCGTCATCCCGATTTTAAAAATGGCATACTTGGTGATTGTAGTTTCACTCGACTTGTTCTAATTGTATTTGGGATTGGATAATCCCGTTTAGAACTCTGATACATATCTTGTCTTCCTTCCTTTGCAAGCTTCAAGTATTTTTGTTATCCAAGTTCTTTATCTAAAGGAATTTGGAAGTTTTAAATTGTTTGTCATTTTATAAATTTAGGGGTTTCACACTACATATGGAGTTCATGATTACCGTACAGACAACAGAGTTGATCTATATGGTCAAACTTGTAGTTGTAAAAGATGGCAATTTTCTATTTTAATAATAACAATACTTAACAAATTTAATAATAATCAAAAAATTAAATACTAAGAAGTAACAAACACTAACTTTTTTAATAATAATATTTAATCAAATCAAACACTAAAACCCCAAGAAATGACTTCCTCTCGATCTTTAGGCAGACAATCGTCATCGCAAAGAACTTACTTAAATGTGTAAAGACTTTACGCCAGTGGTGGATGCATGTGATAGGGGTTGGGGTCGTGGGTCCCCAACAAAATCAAGTCTATAAAGCCCATTTTTTTTATTTTACTTATAATTTTTATGTTTATCTAACCAGACCCCTAATAAAATAAACATGAAGGTCCCTTACTCCAGCCCAACCCATTGGCTTTTTCCACCTTTTGTAGTCAAATAAAAATGTTAGGTTAGGCAAATGGAAAAAGTAGTTCGTGACCTCAATTCTACCTAAAAATCCATCTTGCCGAAATGCCATTTTATACTTGAAAATTGAAATTAGCATGAGTAGAACCTTTTAGTTAAAATTATGATTGAAATATAACCACTTTCTACAGAATATCGACACCAATTGTGGCAATGGATATTAGGATATGGTTTAACAACGGGCAACTAGTTATTTATCTTCTTGAACTTGGACAAGGAAACTAAGGGGCCGTTTACCAAAAACTTACCCGGTAAGTGCTTATCGGTAAAATTCAACATTACTATTTACTTACCGGGTAAGATGTTAGTCCACCGAAATGGTACCATATGCAACAATTTACACGATAAGCTCTTATCGTGGTAAGAGTCGTTGTCCTCACTTACCGGGTAAGACTTTTGGTCATTGTCTCGCTCTTACCGGGTTTGTTTTTTGGTTTTCGCCATATTCATCCGGTATGGTAATTGACTTGGTAAGCGCTTATCCGGGTAAGCGTTTGGTAAACGGCCCCTAAGCATCGCTTATCAAGGATAAAGTTGAAAGAAACAAATCCACTAAATAATTTGTCTACAAAATTATATCATTGCCCCTACAATAATTTTTTCTGCATCCGCGACTGCTTTACGCATACGCCGTTTGTTTGCATAAAACTCCTTAAGGAATCCATTTTAAGGTCTTTGTAAACATAAAAAGTAGAAGGAAGTTGGGGTGCTCATGGGTTGGGTTGATCGAGTTGAAGACATTTGAACAATCCAACTCAATGCTTGCGGTTTGGAAAATCTTAACCCAACCTAACCCGAACCAAAGTACAACCCAATCCGTACGGGTTGGTCGGGTTAATACTTTAATACATTAAAACATTCTTGTAACCTAAAATATATTATTTCTCTACTCATAATTTCTTTTTCATTATCAACCATTTGATACAACTTATACATACTTCTTACCTATATTATATTCAGTTAATTTTCTAAATTTACATATATATGTTCACAGTTATTGAACATATATAAGAATGAGTTATATAAAGATGTGAATAGATTGAAAATATGTGTATATGAAGAACATACATAATAATAGTGTAATTATCTAATGTACATATTAATAGAAATTCAACAATCATATTAAATCCAAGAAATAAAAGGATATCTGGTTCATCGGGTTGGGTTGAGTTCAAATAATAGTAACTCAATATCAACCTAATACTTACGGTTTGACAATTTTACAACTCG
The DNA here is from genome assembly GCF_001531365.2 of Cynara cardunculus var. scolymus. Taxonomy (NCBI): domain Eukaryota; kingdom Viridiplantae; phylum Streptophyta; class Magnoliopsida; order Asterales; family Asteraceae; genus Cynara; species Cynara cardunculus. The sequence goes on from NC_037530.1 coordinate 27,815,307, forward strand.
ATTAGACATCGAGTTGCTTCGGATTGAATTATTTTGTGTTGGGTTAGGTTGATCGGATTAGTCGAGTTTTTGAGCACCCTAAAAGAAAGTACGTAAAGACATGGAAACTTACTTGGTCATCAATTTTGCATATAAGGACTAGTCGGAGAAGAAGTTCGTAAGATTCGGTTGAGTGATGGGTAGGATTTCAAACATAAGAAATCTTTTAAGAAATGGTACAACCGACGACCCTCACCTTTATATACACTGGGCCCCTTTTCAAGAGAAAAAAACCCTCACGCAAATGCATAAAGGTGTTAGGTAAGCTTTTTTTTTTTTTTTTTTTTTTTTTTTTTTTTTTTTTGAGATTGCTTATAAAAGCTGTTTTTCAATTTATTATAGTCTTTTGGCACCGGTGATAAGCTGTGTTTTCTGGTGGTAGATAAGAAAAAAAAACTGCTTATACCGGTGCCAAACCGGTAATAAGTTGTTTTTGATAAGTTAATCATTTCTGACTTATGAAAAACTGTTTATTACCAGTTTACAATTTTAACATGTTTTATTTAACTCGGATTTAATACCACATAAGTTAATAAGCACTTTTACAAAAAAACATATGTTGTTTTAAATAAGCAATCCCAAACACCCCCTATGTGGCATCCGTCTGACTTCTGAACCTGACCGAGAGTCAACGTGGATCCTTTACGCAGATTGGGTAAGGAATTTTTTTTCTTTCAAAATATCAATCCTTGTGCAAATGCATAAACGGTAACGATTGGCTAAAATTCGAAATATGTAATAAAAGTGGCTAAAAATTGTTTCAGATGATGAGATTGACTATTTCAGTCGATTTCCCTTAACTTAATAATCATTTCATGAAAATGGGAAAACAGATGAATGACACGAAAAACAACTTTTATAAAGTCTCGTCTTGAGGAGTAACATGTATAATGGAAGTACCGGCAGTGGACTGTGTCGAGCACGTCTATCTTTTAAGATAGATCAAATGACCGTAAAGTCGTCCGACGTGTTCTTAACTAAATTCTTCTGTTTTGAGGGGTTTTTTAAATTTTTTGGTTATTTTCGATGGACTTTTTCCGTTGATTTGGAGGAACTTTTTCGTTTTTTGGTTGATATTCTTTGTATTTTCTAATATCTCGGAGCATCCCTTAAAGTTTAATGTGTGTACTTTTCATACCTCAAAAAAATTCTACTTACAAAAGTTAGTTCAACGATTGCACAAAGTAGTTCAGGATTTGATGGTCATTTTTTTTAAAGATTAAGAATGTGATCAAAAACTTACCCGGTAAGTACTTGCCGGGGTTTTATTCACTAAAATGCATCGTGTGCAACAATTTATCCCGGTAAGTGCTAACCATGGTAAGAGTCCTCCTTCTCACTTACCGGGTAAGACTCTCGATTACTGTCTTTGCTTTTACCGAGTAAGATTCTTCGTCTTTGTCATATTCATCTGGTAAAGTAAAGTGACTTTGTAAGCGCTTACCCGGGTAAGCATTTGATAACCGACACCTAAGAATGTGATCAAAGTTGCAAATAGAGTTTAATTAATCTTATAATACTAGTTATTTGTATAATATATAGAGGGATAATTTAAGCCCAATAATGTTTTATATAAAACTGTTGACTTTCTAAAGGTTACAAAGCTACTCAGAAGTTCGAAGATAGAATAAGGATCGAATGTCTCAATGTCCTTAGCTGAAAATAACGGCGCACCTAGAATTTCTACTGAGCAGGTGAATCAAAAGCCTGTAAAGTTACGGTTTGATCATGTGAAAAATGTTAATTGTTTTGATCTGGGGAATAAAATACATTTCTCAAATGAAAACGACTTTTTGAGCAAATCGCAAGACTATGTCTTAAATGTAAGGCTAGTGTGTTTTATAGCGCAATTTCACTTTTTCGAGGGATTTTTTTTTCCAGTCTTTTGGTTTATTTCGAGTGATTTTTATAATTTTTGGTTGATTTCGAGGGACATTTTCGGTTTTTTGGTTGATGCCCTTGTATTTTCTAATATCGTAGAGATCCCCTCAAAAATTTACATGTGCACTTTTAATACCCAAAAAAATATACTTACGAAAATCGGTTGAACAAGTATACGAGATATTCATTTCAATTGAAACCACTCAAAATATCTAAAAATTAGCATATTGGAAGAAATTATCGATGGACAAAATATAAAAATCGGTTTCGGTTTCGGTTTCGGTTTCGATTTCGATTTCAACGCTTAGAGGCAAAATACTATTACCTTTCTCTAAATGTTTTATATAGGTGTGATTAGTTTTTAATAGAAGTCACGAATTCCAAAAGCTTAAAATTCGGCCATATTAGGGGTTGTTTGGTAGTTGCTGAATGGTTTGGTGCATAATGATTAAGTAGTCAAAATGATTAAGAGACTTTCATGATATAATGCAAAATGAAATATAATTGTTTGGTAATTGTTTACGATGAAATTATGGCGCTGAATGGTTAAGGGATACTCATGATACAAAATCATTCAGAGTTTTTTTGAACCATTAAGAGGCAGATTTTTTTTTTTTTTGGCCAAACAAGTTTCACTTCTTAACGATTCAGAGATTGCCTCTTAATGGAACTATTAAGAGATAAACAAACAACCTCTAACTTCAATAAATTCTTTATAATAGAAAAACTGAATATTCTAGACAAATTTTTGATCCGTAACTTTCTCCTAAATGAAGAAAAACACGAAAAAGACTGTGAAATTCTACAAATTAAAGTTGTAATCTCTAAAATAAAAATACGTCGAAATTAAATATATATTTTTCTAAAGATTTTTAATTTTAACTTTTAAATTATTTTTCAAAAATCCGTTGAAAGCGATGGTAATATTATCCATTTTTATGTCATGTAATAATCTCTGAAAGCATCATGAAATAGAAATTACGATTTGGGAAAGTGGATGTGGATGACACAAGGTGGGGGCTTGAGTATTTGTACAGCCAACCATCGTCTTTGATTTGGTCAGCTAAGATCCCAATCAGATTACGTAAATTGGACACGTTTTTAATAAGAGTAGGGACCGTTTACCTAAATGCTTACCCAGTAAGCGCTTATTGATACAAATCAATATTATAATTTATTTTGATGCGTATGATTTTAGTACATCAAAACATATCGAATGCAATAATTTACTGGGTAAGCGTTTATCTGGGTAAGAATCGACATCCTCACTTATCGGATACGACTCTCCATCATTCTCATCACTCTTACCGAGTAAGATTCTTGACCCTTCTCATGTTCATCCGATGAGAAAATTTCTCCGATAAGCACTTATCAAATAAGTGTTTAGTAAACAGTTCCTTAGTCAATAAAAAATTAAACAAATAGCTTATCAACAGATTAAGTTATAAAATCTAATCGTATTGGTAATTTGCACTTATATAATGAGAAATTATAAATGTTGTGTGATATAGTATAAGAGGCTGTTTACCAAACTCTTATCGTGATAAACGTTTACCGGTAAGAATCATAACTTTATTTATCTTATAGTGTAATGTTTTTGGTTATCAAAATGGATTGTTGATAAACATCTTTAATTAATCCGGTAAGCACTTATCGGGTAAGAGTCTTCTCTCTTCCTTACCAATATTCCTCTAGCCGGATAAGATTCTTGGTACTTGTCACTCAGCAAATAAAGTAATTAACACATGATAAACTTTTACCGCTATAAGAGTTTGGTAAATGGCCCCAAGTATTATGTAAATAGGGTTTAGTTCCGGTGAGAATGTGAGTTAAGGTGAGAAGCGTAAGAAGGGATCTTCACTTGGATGCACATTAGGATGAGATGCACCAAGATACACCGGATGAACTCCCATGAGAAGCGCAATTCATGGATGAGTAAGAGATTAAAAGTAATCAAGGATCCAGATCCCTTCTTACGTTTCTCACATTTACTCTCATTTTCACATGATCCATCGTTTATATAATGTAGTTGAATGCAAATATATTCTCTATTTTGACTCTTAATTTAAATATCTAACTTTATGCAAATTATGAGAAATTAAGCCCCTAAACTTAAATAAAACTGTGTCTTGGCAAATTTTTGAGATTTTTTGACAATTTTAGTCATGATTTCATCCTAAAATTTGTAAAATGTATACTTTGCCCATGAAACTTATATTTAAATACAGTTTTACAACAATATTAACTCTTTGTGACATTTTAGTCATTATTTAGCCATAAAACTTGGAAAATTATATTGTGGTAATATAACAGTATTTTTGCTACTAGAGGTTTTTATTGACATTTCTCATGAATATTTATCTCTATATCGATTTTTATACCATCGTTGAAAACTAACTTTTTATAACACCTTAGTTTACTGTTGGAATTTTCAAGGTAAGAACAAGGTTCGATATAAATCAAAAAATTGTGCTTTTAATAATTCGTATTTATACAGCTTAAATGTTTGATTTATTAAACATACAATACGTGCATAACATTCCAATCCAACACATCATAAATCCACATTTGACTGCACAAATTGATTCAGAGACGCTAAATAATCCCTGAACTTTCCCTCCTCCTCGCTTTTAGCATCCAATGCAACCCAAAATGTCGGTGAACTTGGTACTCACTCCTTATCAATTTTTTAGTTGGACCCATGTGAAGTATATGGTTTTCTAATGAAATTAAGAAAGCCTTTTTCATATAATCAAACATTAAATGCATTAATTGTAGCATATCAGGTTTTACCAAATATTTCTTGAAGGGTAACCATCTCAAAAATGCTATCACATGGGAGAAATTGGCACCCCAACACCCTTTACTAATTCCTTTACAAGAAATTGCCTATCGGCATCCATACCACTCTTACATGATTTCTGAACAAGAAATCGACAAATGGACATACAGATAAAGTGGTGGCGGATTATTTGAACCAGAAACAAATTGCATGGAAGACAAAACATCCTCAGTGTCACCTAACTCATAAATTTCACCTAAATACTTGTACGTCATTCTAGTGATACCAACAGAAGAGTTGATACTATATTTTGTTTGAACATAACTAACCAACCTCGAATGTGTAATGTTTAATGGCTCCATGACGCGGAGCATCGGTTGATCAGAAACATACTCCTACTCTTGATTAGTTTGCTGCCATGAACCCCGCCTGGTAATACGTAACCTAATTTTATCAGTTCCAGAACTCATTCTAAAAAAATACAAAGCAAGGAAGATACACGAGAGAAATATTTGATTGAAAACGTGGTGTTCTTCAACGCTCATCGTTGGTTTTTTATACAAAAATCTGACGAAATATAATTGTACCAACACTTTTAATGATCTGTTGAAGTTGTACAATTCATAATCATGGTGGAAAAATTCGGTGAACAACAACAAAGAAACCGTACTTTAAAAATGCGAAAAATGAGTTTTGGAATATATATTGCGGACCTAGGTCCGCAATATATAATGTGGATGAGGATGTGGCAATACGGTCCTGAATTAGGGTTTCTATATGATGATGACATATGCCATATCCACAATATTGCGGCCATAGTGAGATTTGGATCAAAACAGGAGAGAAATGATTAGGAGACCAATTTGAATGAGTCATTTAATCATTTGAGTCAATCTCCCTTTCCAAAACCTTGAACAGGTGATCAATCTTCACCAATCAAAAATCAACACCAAATGTACTTTCAATAATCATAATTTAGAATTCAATGACAAGTCGACAAAAGTATATTTGATGGAGTGATTTAAAGCATGGTTCTTATGATACCATTTTTTTAGTTTTATTTATTGCATACTTTTACCTCATCAAATTAAACTTCACGATGACGGTCATTATAAGATCCTATTTTATGACTTCTACTTATTTTTCAACATGAATAATAATTATAAAGTCAATAAAATATATAAAAACCAACTTATCAGTCATCACCTAATTTGTCGAACATAGTCTAAGTTCTTTCATTGTTAACGTGCTTCAACATTGGTTATTTTTTACCCATCAAGAATCAATTTAACACATTTATTTAGCTCTTTAGCAAGGTTGCAGATGATTTGTTTTTATATCGTTGGTTGGAGATATGCTACTACCAAGGGTCTATCTGTTAACAGTTTAACGAGTCTTACGATATATTCAACCAACCATACATGATGTTAGATAGTAACTTAATGGTACAGAAAATAATCATCAAATAACCCGTATATATATATATAGATAACTTAATGATATAGAAAATGACTTATTCAAATAATCATCCAACAACGAATATATAGATTCTTCTCAATCATCCTCTATTTATGTAATCTAATCGGGTTCGATCTTATCCTTTTCATGAGAAACAGGTTTCGACTATTCTTCGTAGTTGGTGTGTGTTTTGAATACGTAGTAATAATTTAACATAAAATATCTCAGAAAACACCATCCTTCTTGAAATTGGAAATTTTCCATTATTGACTGAAGAATAATAATAATAAGACTACTACAAAACAATCTTTGATATCGATATCAACGCCCCTGCCATCCAACAACGGTGATAGATAACCTCACAAGATTGCAGCAAACCCACTCCATTTTATCACTTGCTTTTATTTGTTTATTTTGAAAGAAAAATACGACAGTTTTATGCACGTTTTGTGGTCCTCCCATACCCCCAATCAGCCCCCTAGAAACTGGCCTTCGTCAGGGACGTCAGTGTAATGGTCGCCCCCAATCCCGAGGCGACCGCCTCCGCCTCAAAAGAATCGTATCGCCGGAAAAATTCAATCAAGAACAACCTTGTGATCAACACAACAAAGTTCTTTCCAGCACATTGCTTATTTGCGACGGTCGGATCTTCGGTTTCAGGTCCATTAGACCATGCCACGTACTTCAACAGCGCTTCTCCGTCACCGACGAACCGATCGGGGATGAATTCTTCAGGTCGGTCGAATATTTTCGGGTCTTTGGTTGCAAATGGTTGGAACCCGAATAACATCTCCCCTTTCTTGACGTTAAAACGAGCTTCATGTGACTCGACTGTAAGATCTTGTTTGGCTTTTGCATATTGCAGTGGCACCGGTGGATCGATCCGGAGGGCCTCGTACACGACGGATTTCAGTAGTGGCATCTGCTCAATCGCCGCCAATGTAAGGGTACCTCCGCCGACGGTTTTAATAACACCTCTGATTTCCTCCGCCAATTTCAGATGTAAATCTTTTCCGGCGGGGGCCAACCATTTGAGTGTATTGGGGAATTGGATCTTTATCCCACCAAAAGTATTGAAACAAACAGCGAATAAGATGTTGTGTGCAGCTTCGTCTGTCGGAATCCCTAATGTTGCTCCGTACTCAAAGATCGGAGTAGCAACGGATATGAAGTAATCGTAAAGTTTCTGGTAACTGCTCTTTATCAGGAACGCCGGCAACTGGAATGTGTGGAGAAGAGGTTCCTCCAAGAACCATGGAAGCCCGATGCTGACCTGCGGGCCAAGATTGAATAAAACCCACAACGTAATCAGCTTCGGAGCTTCTTTTCCGAGCTTCGTTTCTTCTGGGTTGGCGTCAAAGTAAGCCCGGCCGAGAAACCGGAAAGCGGCTTGTTCAGCTACGTCGTTGAAGGCAGCTTTACCGTTTTTGGCTAAATCGACTTCAAGAGCTTCAAAGAGTTCGGTGTATGTCTCTTCGAATTTTGGAATGACTCTGGTGGAGGATGATTGGAGCATGTAGAACAGTAGGTTCTTAAGCTGAGTGTGTCTCAGCTCCGATGGGTCTAGGTAGGCGAGAACACGGTAGCCGCCGGTGAGTTTGGTCGACGGCA
>NC_037530.1:27823137-27824839 GCF_001531365.2 Cynara cardunculus var. scolymus
GACATCAAAGAGTATGGGAAAGCTTTTGGCGTCAAGGAGAACGATGACTTTTGGGTTGCTAGCGATGAATGGACCAGGTGGCATGTTGGCTCGGAACACCGTCGACTGGTACTTGTCAGCGCGGGACTTGAAGTAGGCTTCTCGGCCCCCGGCGGCGTAGAAATACTCGAGTCGATCCTTGATAGGGCTGAAAAAGGGAATTCCATAGGAACCTGGGATTTCACGGAGGGGGAGGTCGGTGGTAGGATTTACATCGCTGACGGTGGAGGAGGTGCCGGCGACCGCGGTACGGCGAACGGCGGTGGTGAGTCTGGCTGCGTTGTTGAGGGAGCTTGAGACAATTGGGGAAGTAAGAGAGGAAGACATTTTTGGGAGTGTGGAGAAATTGGTATCCAAGGTGAAGTATATATAGACACGGACGGGACGACCTTGTTTTTGCCTTTTTTTTCTCTTTTTTTTTTTTATTTTTTTAGGTTTATTATTATATAATAATAATTATTTTTTATATCATGATTGAAATGCATCCGCGGATGATCCACCGTCCACCATTTTAGCAAATTTCTATTAAGATGTTCTTGTTAAAAAAAAAAAAAAAAAAAAAAAAAATGACCCCAAGTAGGTTGTTATAACCACTTAATTATCTTTTAGATGGTTCAATAAGAATTTTGATTTTTTTACCGTCAAGTTTGTAAGAAGTGATATTTTTCTTATTTTTTGGTAATAGATCGCGTGAAATGAATCTAGACCCTTAATCATCTTTAATTTTAAACTCATTTATTAATCGTGTTTGATACAAGTTTGATTCTGTACATCTCATTTTAATGTGCATCCAATATGAAAATCCATTCTTATATTGTTCATCTTAATTTTTCATTATCACCGGAACCCAACTTATAATTATTAATATATATACTAAATGATGTTGGAAGAATCAACATGACCCACAAAAAGAGGTTCTTATTGTAGAGTTTTTGAGAGAGTTTTTAATTTGATAAGTTAACAAAAAAAAAAAAATGTTTATAAAATACTCTATTAAAGATCTTCTTATCATCAACGTCATCTGCCCTTATATTATTGATTATAATCAATAAAATTAAATTATTTAATTCATTTAAAGACTATTTTATACCCTACTTTATCACGTTAAAAGTAATGCACTAATATTATATTATCCTATGATTAAAAATATTTAAATACTAATTAATTATTGATATATTATACTATTTTCACAACGTTTATTTTGTTCAAAAAAATGATTGAATAAAAACAAAAACATGAACGCTATCAAGATAATGTTTTAAAACATCATCCATTATTTATAAAACATGTTCTTTTCGAAAATCTGTTTGATAAAACATTGAAACAAAGCTTTTTATTTTATTTTTATATTTAAATTTCGAATTTTTAAGAATGACTTCAAAAGGGCTTAAATCATGCACATCTCTGCAATTCATTTACAATTTCAATTGTGTCACATCAGCTTTTGCAATTATCTTCCACACACCTGCAATTCACCTACAATACTTTCAATTGTGCCATGTCAGCTTTTGCAATTACCACCTACACACCTGCAATTCACCTATACTTTCAAAAGTGGTTCCCACTACAACATTTATTAACTATTTTATAAATTATTTATATATACATTCTAATTATTTTTTAATTAATAACATGTTTTATTTTAATTCAATGTTAATTAAAA
>NC_037530.1:27832272-27854090 GCF_001531365.2 Cynara cardunculus var. scolymus
GACATTACTATTTTTCTAATAATTATATAATTATAAAAATCGAACATAAAACATAAAAATTTGAGATTTGATATATAAATAAGACGTAACATAATTTATATTACATTTTCATTTAGTTTAAAATAACATTATCTGTAGTACAATTAATACGTAAAAGTTGCTGGTACTTATTTATTCGATCTAAATAGAAGATAGCCCATGCAGCAGCACACGAATAGCAGAAATGAAAAAAACATGTGGAGTAATAGTAGGGATCGAGTATCCTTCTGCCAAGTCTAGTTTCACATAATGGTTACGGTTAACGTACCTGATAACTCTTATTTTTAAGAGTTATTTCCTATTTATTTCCTCCCTTTTTGTTATTATTAAATACCCAATWTTCTTGTTTTTCCCCTTTTATTCCAAAAAGTTTTAAAAAGATGACGAAACACAAAGGAAGAAGTATTATTCCAAAAACCTATATTTTCTGACAGCATTGCCCACTGTGGCACCACTATGGGATGTCTACGAACCTTGTTGTTGCTTCTTGGGAAACGTGCAGCTTGAAGATTCATCAAGATATTTTCTCCAACTGTATATGAGCTGTATTCCTTCTTCTATTTTATTTTTATTTGTATTTTTTTAGCTTTGTACTAATTACCTTTGGGTAATAATTGGGTATACTTGCTCCCTTCCTCTTCCCTATATAAAAAGGCTTGATGAATCATTTTGGAGATACACCACAAAAGCACCAAAACACCAAGTAAGACACAAAACATCTTTTGTGTCTCACTTCTTTTTTTTTTAATTATTATTAAGTTTTTTATTTTATGTCTTCAATTTATTTCTTTAATTTCAAGTCTAGTATTTTATTTTCTTGTATTTGTAATTTAGTTTTACATTAATGCAATTTATATTTCAGTATTATTTTATGTCTAGCTAAATTACTCGTATGTGTGTGGGTGTGAGTTTAACTTAGGATGTTTWTATAATATTTGGGTGTTTTTATCTTTTATCACTTCGTAACTTGATCACTTAAGACGGGACTTAAACTCGACACGGATAAGCCGATCACTTTGAAGTGTTAATATTATATCTTAGACCTAGAGATGGGCGGATCCGAAATACGGCTTAAGTGATGCACAAAGAACTCGAAAGAGTCTTTGAATAATTACGCGGAGATGCGAATTTTGTATGTATTTAGCTAGGGTTAAGCAATAGGTATTTTTATCACAAAGAGATTTGGATAAGAATCGCATTCCTTTTACTTTTTAGCTAGATTGGTAAGTCTCGAAGTGATAAACGTAAAAACCTTATGAAATTTTATGAGGCCCGGTTATAAATGTTCACTTTCGAGAGATTGGAGTTTTTATAAACAACTCATAAAAGTCTAACCATTGTATTGTTAATTTTATCTTAAGCAACACTTGCACTCATGCCCATTCTTTAATATTAGAAGTTTATTTCATTATTTTGCTAGTTGGTCCTATTTCGGTCTTTTTATAAACAAAAATCCAACTTTTATTTACAACTCGAAACTCGTGCAAGAAGTTCATGAAAAATCTCTGAATCTCAGTAGTACTTCTCTGTGGGAACAATCTCGGTAATTTGTACCACTTTATTACTTGCAAGCGATCATAGTGTCGGCGTGCACTTGCACCGCCACTGTGGAGACATAGTGCCCATTGGATGAACACGAACGATCCGTGTCTGTCAAGTTTTTGGCGCTGTTGCCGGAGAAGGTAACGCGATTTTTATCCTAAGATATTGATTTTTCATTTGAGCTTTGTTCTTTTGTCATACTTGTACTTTCCGTGTTGTATGTCAAGGCTACAATACGGTGAACTTTTATCTCTTGATTTTGAATTAAAAAGAACCATTAGAAGACGTAGAAGAGGTAGAAATAATCGTAACCAAACCATGAGGGATAATCCACCTCCACGGAAGGCCACTGTTAATATTGCCGATGATAAAAATAGAGGAATACGGGACTACGCAACTCCCGAATTCGGTCAGTTGGCCGCGAGAATAGGTAGGCCTGCAATGATAGCGACAGCTTTTGAACCAAAACCGGTAATGTTCCAAATGATTTTCGCAATGGGTCAGTTTGGGGGATTATCTTCGGAAGATCCGCACTCTCATTTAAAATCTTTTATATAAATGACAGATCATTTTAAAATTCCCGGTGTTACACAAGAAGCCTTACGATTGACGCTTTTCCTTTACACATTGAATGATAGAACTAGAGCACGGCTAAATTCTCAACTACCAAACTCGATCCTAACTTGGAATTATTTGACGGAAAAATTTCTAAAAAAAGTACTTTCCTCTGACGAGGAATGTAAAAATTAGAAATGAAATTATGACGTTTCGGCAAGAAGAAGATGAAGCGTTTTCGAATGCATAGGAGAGATTTAAGGACCTTCTACGGAAATGTCCTCACCACGGAATCCTTCATTGCATTCAATTGGAGACAATTTATAATGGTCTCTCCAATTCCGCTAAAATTATTCTTGACGCAACGGCCGGTGAAACATTCACAGCTAAGACTTACAACGAAGGATATGACATTTTGGAACGAATTTCTAATAATAATACCGAATGGTCAAATCCTCATGTTGTTGTTTCTAAATCTGCTTCAGGCATCCATGAAATTGATGTCATCTCTGCTTTAAATGCTCAAATTGTAGCTTTAACTAATTTGGTTAAAAACCATTTACGTTTGAATGGAGAGAATAATCAAGTTCAATCCATAATGTCCAACCCACCTATGACTGAATCTTGTGTCTTTTGCGGTGAGGGTCATTCTTATGAATATTGCTCCGGAAATCCCGTCTCGGTGAATTATGTTGGGAGTCATGCTAGAAATAGCCCATTTTCTCCCACATATAATTCAAATTGGAGGAACCACCCCAATTTTTCTTGGACCAGAAATCCTGGACTTCAGCCCCTCGGGGTTACTCAAGTCCAAAATCGGTCACAAAATCCCCTGGGATATGGGCAAGTTGCTTCGCACAACTACCAAAATGGACAATCCTCACACTCACACATGCCTAGGCAAAATGCATCGGATGGTAGTGGTTCACTCAAATCATTACTTAAAGGTTTTATAAACCAAACTAATGCAACGTTAAGAAGTTTCGAAACCCAACTCGGCCAATTTGTCGCGGATCTCAAGTGTAGACCTTTAGGAACTTTGCCTAGTGAAACGGAAACCCCTAAGGGTAAGAGTGAGGAGAGTTCAAAAGTCAATGATGATATAAGTGAAACCGTTGAAAAACTGACACGTCAAAACGAGGTTTTGCATGCTTTTGATATGTCAAAATTTCCAATTTTGAGTCCTTCCAAGGAAGAAACTCAAAAATCTGTTTTTGTCCAGAAAACTGTCCCTATTTCAACTTCCAGTAATGTGCAACTCTCTGCTGAAAATTCCGACAATGGGAAGATTGTGCCCACTGTCCAACCAACCAGATCTATTCAATCAGCTCCAAATTTGCAGAATTTACTTTTTCCAGAAAGAATGAAAAGCAAAAATGTGGATGAGTAATTTAAGAATTTTTTGAACATCTTTAAACAACTCCATATTAACATACCTTTGGTAGAAGCTCTCGAGCAAATGCCAAATTATGTTAAATTTTTGAAAGACATTTTACATAAAAAGAGAAGGTTGAATGAATTTGAAACGGTTGCTTTGACCAAAGAATGTAGTGCACTTCTTACTTGTAAAATTCCTCCCAAGTTAAAAGACCTGGGAAGTTTTACCATCCCATGTTCTATAGGAGAGAAAGAAGTAGGGCATGCCCTATGTGATTTGGGGGCAAGCATTAATCTTATGTCATTGTCAGTTTTTAACAAGCTAGGAATAGGTGAAGTMCGTCCGACGACTGTGACTTTACAATTGGTGGATAGGTCCATTGCGTATCCTAAGGGTAAAATAGAGGATATTTTGGTCCAAGTCGATTAATTTATTTTTCTGGCCGATTTTCTAGTTTTGAACTATGAAGCTGACAAGAATGTCCCAATCATCTTAGGACGACCTTTTCTTGCAACCGAGATAACATTAATTGATATGCAAAAGGGGGAGTTGACCATGAGAGTTAGTGATCAAGAAGTGAAATTTAATGTGTTTAATTCCCTTAAGTTTCATGGAGAGGTAGGCGATTGTTCAGTCATATCTGCTTTAGGTGAAGATCTAGAAATAAGTTTGATTGACGTTCCCTACAAAAATAACATTGGGGAAAATCTTGAGGACATTTTGGAAGAAAATGATGAGTTGAGAGATTTGAAAGATTTGAAAGATTTGGAAGACTTAGCGGCATTTGAGCAACTTGACTTTAAGGATAGAATTGTCCAACCACCATCCATAGAGAAAGCCCTCGATTTGGAGTTAAAGCCACTACCTAGTCACCTTAAGTATGTTTATCTTATGGAGGAGGAAAAGTTACCCGTAATTATTTCTTCAAAATTAAGTAATGAACAAGAATTGAGGTTGATAGAGGTATTAAAAGCTCACAAAAGAGCCATAGGTTGGACCATTGCAGATATTAGAGAAATTAGTCCCTCCCTTTGCCAACATAAGATTATCTTGGAAGAAAATAGAGTTGGAAAGGTGCAACCACAAAGAAGACTAAATCCCATTATGAAAGAAGTTGTGAAGAAAGAAATCTTGAAGTGGTTAGATGCGGGTATTATATACCCCATTTCTAGTAGCGGATGGGTGAGTCCGGTGAAATGTCTACCGAAGAAAAGGTGGAACCACGGTTATCACCAATGAAAAAAGCGAGCTCATCCCTACTAGGACCGTCACCGGATGGCGGATTCACATGAACTATAGGCAATTGAATCTAGCAACCAAAAATGACCATTTCCCTTTGCTCTTTATTGACCAAATGCTAGATAGATTGGCTGAAAAAGAATATTATTGCTTTTTGGACTACTCGGGTTACAACCAAATTCACATCACACTCGAGGACCAAGAGAAAACAACTTTCACATGTCCATTCAGAACTTTTGCTTTTAGGCGTATGCCGTTTGGTCTTTATAACGCACCGACCACTTTCCAACGGTGCATGATGTTAATTTTTTCCGCCATAGGTACATCTTTTGAAAATTGTCTTGACAATTTAAAGAAAAGTTTGGAAAGATGTGAAACTCATGATTTAATTTTAAATTGGAAGAAATGTCATTTTATGGTACAAGAAGGAATCGTTTTGAGTCACATGGTTTCTAAAAATGGTTTGGAAGTTGATAAAGCAAAAATTGAGGTAATATTGTAATTACCCGAACCATCTTCGGTAAAAGGCATTCGAAGTTTTTTGGGACATGCGGGTTTTTACCAAAGATTTATTAAGGATTTTTTTTTAAAATTGTAAAACCCTTATGTAACTTGTTGCATGTCGATCAATTTTTTGAATTTACCTCAGATTGTAAAAAAGCTTTTGAAACCATTAAAAAAGCTCTTGTCTCGGCACCTATTGTCATTGCCCCAGATTGGACCATGCCTTTTGAGGTTATGTGTGACGCAAGTGACTGGTATGTAGGTGCCGTTTTGGGACAAAAGCGAAACAAGATTTTTCACCCCATCTACTACGCAAGTAAAACCTTGGTGGATGCCCAGTTAAATTATACCACCACAGAAAAAGAATTACTTGCGGTAGTATTTGCATTCGATCGTTTTCGATCCTACTTGATTGGCACCAAAGTCACTGTTCATACGGACCACTCTGCCATCAAATATCTCTTTAATAAGACCGACGCTAAACCAAGGCTTATTAGATGGGTTCTTCTTTTGCAAAAATTCGATCTAGAGATAGTTGATCGCAAGGGATGTGACAATCAATTAGCCGATCATTTATCAAGGATTGAAGGAAAATTGTCAAGCGGGGGAAACCATGTGATAAGAGAAACTTTTCCCGACGAGTACATTCTGGAAATACAAGAAAATTATCTGAATGAACTTCCATGGTATGTCGATATTGCCAACTACCTTGCTTGTGGGCTTAAGCCACATCGTCTTCACGGTCAACGTTTTAAGAAATTTCTTCATGGTTGTAAGCACTACTTATGGGACGATCCATCTCTTTACAAAATAGGAGCAGATCAGGTCTTGCGAAAATGTATCCCGAATTTTGAAATCTCATCTTTGTTGAAGGATTGTCATGCTTCACCGTATGGTGGCTATTTTGGTGGACAATGTACGGCGGCAAAAATCTTACAAAGTGGATTTTTTTGGCCTACATTGTTTAAAGACACATTTAATTTTGTGAAGAGATGTGAGCAGTGTCAAAGAATAGGAAACTTGTCCCAACGAAACGAAATGCCTTTAAATAACATTCTTGAAGTTGAACTCTTTGATGTTTGGGGCATTGATTTCATGAGACCGTTTCCTATGTCTTTTAATAATCAATATATTTTGGTAGCGGTTGATTATGTTTCGAAGTGGGTGGAAGCTAAGGCATGCCCAAAGAACGATGCGAAGACGGTAATCGATTTTTTACATAAAAATATTTTAGTCGATTTTGGAACTCCCCGAGTTTTGATAAGCGATGAAGGGACGCATTTTATGAATCGAATGCTATCTACCGTTCTCACCAAATACAACATCCAACACTGAGTAGCTACGACATACCATCCCCAAACGAATGGTCTTGCCGAACTTTCGAACCGAGAAATTAAAAATATTTTAGAAAAAGTTGTAAGACCGGATCGTGAGGATTGGTCGCTCAAGTTGGATGATGCATTATGGGCATACCGAACCGCATTCAAGACCCCTTTGAGAATGTCGTCGTACCAGTTAGTTTTTGGAAAACATGTCACCTCTCGCTCGAATTAGAATTTTGGGCAATAAATGAATTTAATTTGGATGCAAAATCGGTGGGAGCAAAAAGAAAACTCCAACTTAATCAGTTGGAAGAATGGAGATTTCATGCCTACGAGAATGTCAAACTCTACAAGGAAAAAACAAAATTTTGGCATGATCGTAGGATAAATCGTCGAATTTTCGAAAATGATCAAAAAGTTCTCATCTTTAATTCTCGACTAAAGCTTTTTTCCAGAAAACTTAAGTCAAGATGGTCTGGACCATTCACCATTGTAAATGTGGGAAAATTCGAAACTGTGGATCTTTTAAACCCTCAGGACAACAACACTTTTAAGGTTAACGGGCATAGGATAAAGCATTTCCTCCTGGAGGGAATAATCGATCCAACTCAGTGATTTGTGGAAAGGATTTTCAAAGCATGTAAATATTTTGAAAGCAAGAATGGAGAAAAAGGAAAAAAAGTAATAAAGGAAAATCTGGTGTTTTTGAGTAGACAGTGAGAAGTTTGTGCCCACTGTCTGGGTCATCCGAATTTTGAAGAAGAATCAGCAACATTTTATTTTTCTTGTGTCAACAAATACATTCTTTTTCTTGGTAAAGGGAAATTGGTTGGAAAATGAGGTTTTAAGGAAATGACATGTGATGTCACCTTAGGTAAACATGGGTGGATGTGAAATGAGGATTTATGGGTCAAATCATTGGCTAAAGGACAATTGTTGGATGATTAGCATTTGATAAGTGGGTTTTTGGACAAAATTTTTATAAAAAATAAATGGAAAGGTGATGAAAGAAATTTCTACATTTTTTTAAAGGTGATGAAAAGAGCATGATTTTCTTTGTAAAATGACATTTTTTTTGAAAAAATCCTGAAAATAAATTTTTTTAAATGATTATTTTCAAACATATGTTTTTGAATATTGGGTAGAATACTTGTATTTTGTACAAGTACTTGTACCCCCAAAGGAAACATCATGACAATAAGGGTCATCATTTATTTAAAATACAAAAGAAAATAGTCTTGTCATCATTGTCTTTCAAATCATCCTACACAATTCCCTTCCCAAGATTTTAAATTTGTTTAAACGAAAAAACCCACTTATTCACTTCTCCCTCATTTCTCCCTTCATTCCTTCATCTTCCTCCTTCTTCAAGAAAACCATTGGCCAACTGCTCCTCCATGGCACGACCGAAGCAACCTGTCCGCAACCATCCTTCCCGGCGTTCACTTCGTCGGCGACAGTCAGCCACCGCCTCTACCGGTGGTAACACTCAGACAGCCACACCCACAGCATCTTCTTCGGACGAGCCCTCTTCATCGGCGACAGGAGGATCTTCCACCTCTAGTGCCGTCGCCACGAGCACCATTGCCGCCTTCCGCAACCTCCCTCCAGCGACTGTAAGTCTCCCTCCTTTTTCTTCCTCCACAAAACACTCATCCCCCAACCACAAATGTACTCTCTTATGATGATGATGGTATGGCTGTCCTCACAAGGGTGGCTTTATCATCTCATTTGGCCGAATCATCTTTAACCCCAAAACCATTCTCCATTTCATTAAGTACCTCTTATGCCCCACCCACTATTGCACCATCACAACCCACCCCTACACCCATCCCCAATGTGGATGAACCAACCCTAGCCCCTTCACCACATGTTTCCCTAAATCACTCACGGTTCGATTTGAACCAAATGGGGGAGGGTGAGGATGAAAGTTTGGATGATATCATGTTTGATTTTGAAGGAATACCGGAGGGAAGACAACCCGAACTTCATGTTCGAGACACCATCGACCATGGGTACCCATAAACAGCCCGATCAAACACCGGTAACAGCCCCTACTGTTGAGAGAAGGCAAACTCGTTCTTCGAGTCAAGCATCGAGTGGGCCGAAGACTAGGTCCCAACAATGGCGGGAAAAAGGAAAGGCAAAGGTGACGAAGGCTCTCGATGATGATTATGAGCCGAAAGAGGAAGAAACTCCAGTCTTGACACCGCAACGAAGACGGACTGTTTCGTGCAATAGAGGTACATCTTCATCCTTTGATGATCGGTTGGATCTTATTCGGAATAATAGATTTCTTTGTGAACGGACTTTTGACCCGAAACTTAGCAAAAAATTGATGTTCGTAAAGCATCATTTGTTTGCCCATCATTGGGAAAACATGATAGCCATCCCATGCAAAATGAACGAGATATTGGTGAAAGAATTTTTCGCAACTATCAGGAGTTCCAAAAATGACACAATTGTCATTCGAGGAACGCGGGTCAATTGGACAACACCGAAGTTAAACTCGGTGGTTGGTCTCATCGCCCCGTTTGTATGTTCATACCGACAATTTATTGATGGTGGATTTGATGTACCGGAAGAAAAGATCGCACGGGCGCATCTTTTACCCGAATACGGTTGGTCTCAAAACAACCTTAGGAAGATTTTGATGTCCGGGCATTTAACGTTAGAAGCAGCCCTGTGGTTTCAATTCGTGCGTCACAATATCATGCCTTCCATGCATGATCGTACATTGTCTCGGGCGAAGTGTATTTTGGTATATTGTATCCTAAAGGAACTTCCAATCGACGTGGGCGCTCTCGCTTATTCAACCATACTAACATCGAATGTGCGAACTAGTTCGCGTTTGGTTTTTCCAGGTTTGATCACGAAGCTGTTGACAGCCACGAGGGTACCTGTTTCGGAGTATGACATCATCACATTCAACCATTCCTTGCTTGATCAAGGAACGGTCAACCACATGCACAAGCCGGATCATGAGAATGTCGACTTAGCCGATGATGCTACCGGACCACAAGTCTCACCTGGACCTGCAGCCAACAGCCCACGAGTCTCACCTGGACCTGCTGCCAATAGCCCACGAAGGCCCGAAGACCTTGCTGTTCCAGCCTCCAAACCAGCCGCAACTACCCCTCCGACCACTACCGACATACCATCGATACCACCTACGGCCACGGGTTATGGTTCGAAGGTGTGGTTGTCACTCATGGCTAGCCAATAGGAGAAATGTAACCAGAAGATGGGGACGATGGTTGATGAGATTACCGAGAGAATCACTCAAGTCGAAGATCGAGTTGCTGGTCTTACGACATGTTCAGAAAAGTTTTGGATGTATACACGAGATAGGAACCGGGTCGTGAACAGGTTTATATCACACAAGAATGTGATGCTAGCTTCGGAGATACCGCACATTCCCGGAGGCCTTTGGCCTCCCCAAGTCAGGCTTCCGAAGATTCGACGGACCACCACACCGGATGCCAAGGGTAAGGCATCCGCTAGTCGGGACGACACGGGTAAAAAAGATTGATTGTCTTCCTAGGTGTTGTGTTATGACTTTTTGAAACTCAAAAACAATATTTTTTGGATTGGGTATTTAATACTTTATCCGACCGCCTCCTTTTGTGTTCATATACGGCGGTTGTTAATTATGGATTAGGTCTTTTGATTAACTGATTATCTAACTTACTTTTGGTTATTATTGGGCGTTGATAATTTGTTGGTATATCGTTGGCTTATTCCTTCATTTTCAGGTGCAATTTCTTTGATGAAATCTTTGGGTTGCAAAAATTAAAAAGACGTGGGTCATATTTCATTTTTTGGCCCAAACACTTTCTATTGTTACCAAACCAAACACTTTAAACCCATTTCTCCAATGCAGACATTGTTCGGTTTAAGTTTGGGGGAGGTTGTATCCCAAAGTATTGAGAAAAAAATTCTTGAAGTACCAAATGTTTTCGGAAAATTGGAAGACACACAAAAATAGAAAAAATAAAGCAAAATGCTTTAACCCAAACACAAAAAGTGAATATAACTTTTTGGGTTTCTTGAAAGTGTCAAATACACAATAAAAAGATGCGAAAAGGCAAAATCATTCAAAGCAATTGTTGTCATTCTAAGACAAGTTTGGGGGAATTTTTTTTAGCCAAAAACACTAACCCGATAAAAGTTCCACCGATTAATTTTTGCACCTTGAATATCAAAGAAAGGAAGTTGCACAACATTCAAGCCCGACAAGATTTCAACGCCCCTCCGTAAGTCATGATTTCTTGTTCCTCTTTGTTCATATTCCTTACATTTTTGTTACTTGAGGACAAGTAATATCTTAAATTTGGGGGTATGATAACTCTTATTTTTAAGAGTTATTTCCTATTTATTTTATCTCTTTTTGTTATTATTAAATACCCAATTTTCTTGTTTTTCTTCTTTTATTCCAAATTTTTTTTAAAAGATGATGAAACACAAAGGAAGAAGTATTATTCCAGAAACCTGTATTTTCTGATAGCATTGCCCACTGTGGCACCACTGTGAGATGTCTACGAACCTTGTTGCTGCTTCTAGGGAAACGTGCAGCTTGAAGATTCATCCAGATATTTTCTCCAGCTGTATATGAGTTGTCTTCCTTCTTCTATTTTATTTTTATTTGTATTTTTTTTAGCCTTGTACTAATTACCCATGGGGTAATAATTGGGTGTACTTGCTCCCTTCCTCTTCCCTATATAAAGAGGCTTGAGAAGTCATTTTGGAGACATACCACAAAAGCACCAACAACACCAAGTAAGACACAAAATACCTTTTGTGTCTCACTTCTTCTGTTTCTTTCTTTTATTATTAAGCTTTTTAATTTATGTCTTCAATCTATGTCTTTAATTTATATCTTTAATTTATGTCTTCAATTTCTAGTCCATTATTTTATTTCTTTGTACTTGTAATTTAGTTTTACATTAATGCAATTTATATTTCAGTATTATTTTATGTCTTTAATTATTATGTCTAGCTAAATTACTCGTATAAGTGTGAGTGTGAGTTTAACTTAGGATGTTTATATAATATTTGGGTGTTTTTTTTATCTTTTATCACTTCCTAACTTAATCAATTAAGACGGGACTTAAACTCGACGCGGATAAGCCGATCACTTTGAAGTGTTAATATTAGATCTTAGACCCAGAGATAGGTGGATCCGAAATATGGCTTAAGTGATGCACAAAGAACTCGAGAGAGTCTTTGAATAATTACGTGGAGACGCGAATTTTGTATGTATTTAGCTAGGGGTTAAACAATAGGTATTATTATCACAAAGAGATTTGGGTAAGAATCGCATTCCTTTTACTTTTTAGCTAGATCGGCAAGTCTCGAAATGATAAACGTAAAAACCTTATGGAATTTTATGAGACCCAGTTATAAAAGTTCACTTTCGAGAGATTGAAACTTTTATAAACAACTCATAAAAGTCTAACCATTGTATTGCTAATTTTATCTTAAGCAACACTTGCACCCATGCTCATTTTTTAATATTAGAAGTTTATTTCATTATTTTGCTAGTCGGTTCTATTTCGGTTTTTTTATAAACAAAAATCCAACTTTTATTTACAACTCGAAACTCGTGCAAGAAGTTCATGAAAAATATCTGAATCTCAGTAGTACCTTTTCTGTAGGAACGATCTCAGTACTTTGTACCACTTTATTACTTGCAAGCGATCATAGTGTCGGCATGCATTTGCACCGCCATTGTGGGGACATAATGCTCACTGGATGAACACGAACGATTCGTGCCTGTCCGTCCCCAATTGCAAAACTTATATGTTGATACCATGGTGGCGGAGAAGACCTAAGCGGTATGTATGTTGAATAACCTGTAATGTCTATAACGTATAAAACAGTTATATGATATAATTTAAAATAATAACATATAAATGATTGTAAGTATATATCATTTTATAAAATATTAAAATAGTTCAAGAAATTTGAAATACTACTTTCTATAAAAGTGATTACATTTCTAAAAAATTCAATCATTTAATTACTTAAAAAAAATGCAACGACTATCTTTGTATATTATTATTTAACATCTTTGTATATTGCTAATACTGTGTTTTTGAAATATGTTTAATGGCGAAAAGGAAGGAAAAGGAAAGTAAAATACTGATTTTCTTAAAAAAAATAGACGAGAGTAAATAAAAGAGAAGAAAAAATAATGATTAGTTTCGTTCCAAAACTTTCCTCCTAAATGTATTTACTGGGCTATCCAAGAATTTATTTAGCTTTTTAGCAAGGTTGCAGATGAATTTGTTTCTGTATCGTTGGTTGAAGATACGCTACCGAGGGTCTATTTGTTAACCGTATAACGAGTCTCACAATATATTCAACCAACCATACATGAAGAATAATAATAATACAATTACAAAACAATCTTGATATCGATATCAACGCCCCTGCCATGCAACAATGGTGATAGATATCCTCACAAGATTGCAGCAAACCCACTCCATTTTATCACTTGCTTTTATTTGCTTATTTTGAAAGAAAAATACGATAGTTTTATGCACGTTTTGTAGTCCTCCCATGCCCCCAATTAGCCCCCTAGAAACTGGCCTTCGTCAGGGACGTCAGTGTAATGGTCGCCCCCAATTCCGAGCTTACCGCCTCCGCCTCAAAAGTATCGTATCGCCGGAAAAATTGAATCAAGAACAACCTTGTGATCAACACAACAAAGTCCTTTCCAGCACATTGCTTATTTGCGACGGACGTATCTTCGGTCTCCGGTCCATTAGACCATACCACGTACTTCAACAGGTCTTCTCCGGCACCGACGAACCGATCGGGGATGAATTCTTCCGGTCGGTCGAATATTATCGGGTCTTTGGTTGCAAATGGTTGGAACCCGAATAACATCTCCCCTTKCTTGACGTTAAAACGAGCTTCATGTGACTCTATTGTAAGATCTACTTTGGCTTTTGCATATTGCAGTGGCACSGGTGGATCGATCCGGAGGGCCTCGTACACGACGGATTTCAGTARTGGCATCTGCTCAATCGCCRSCAATGTAAGGKTACCTMSGCCGAMGGTTTTAATARCACYTCTGATTTCCTSCGCCAATTTCARATGTAAATCTTTTCCGGCGRGGGCCAWCCATTTGAGTRTATTGGGGAATTGGATCTTTATCCCACCAAAAGTATTGAAACAAACAGCGAATAAGATRTTRTGTGCAGYTTCKTCTRWCGGAATCCCTAATRTTGCTCCGTACTCMAASATCGGAGTAGCAACGGAYATGAAGTAATCGTAAAGTYTCTGGTAACTGCTCTTTATCAGGAACGCCGGCAACTGGAATGTGTGCATAAGAGGTTCCTCCAAGAACCATGGAAGCCCGATGCTGATCTGCGGCGCAAGACTGAATAAAACCCACGCCGTAATCAGCTTCGGAGCATCTTTTCCGAGCTTCGTTTCTTCTGGGTTGCTGTTAAAGAAAGCCCGGCCGAGAAACCGGAAAGCGGCTAGTTCACCTACGTCATTGAAGGCAGCTTTACCGTTTTGGGCTAAATCGACTTCAAGAGCTGCAAAGAGTTCGGTGTATGTCTCTTCGAATTTTGGAATGACTCTGGTGGAGGATGATTGGAGCATGTAGAACAGTAGGTTCTTAAGCTGAGTGTGTCTCAGCTCCGATGGGTCTAGGTAGGMGAGAACACGGTAGCCGCCGGTGAGTTTGGTCGACGGCAKGTAAGTTCCGGTGAACAMATCTTTCTTTTCGACYTTGGWGACATCAAAGAGTATGGGAAAGCTTTTGGCGTCAAGGAGAACGATGACTTTTGGGTTGCTAGCGATGAATGGACCAGGTGGCATGTTGGCTCGGAACACCGTCGACTGGTACTTGTCAGCGCGGGACTTGAAGTAGGCTTCTCGGCCCCCGGCGGCGTAGAAATACTCGAGTCGATCCTTGATAGGGCTGAAAAAGGGAATTCCATAGGAACCTGGGATTTCACGGAGAGGGAGCTCGTTGGTAGGATCTACATCGATGACGGTGGAGGAGGTGGTGAGTCTGGCTGCGCTCTCGAGGGAAGTAAGAGAGGAAGACATTTTTGGGAGTGTGGAGAAAATGGTATTCAAGGTGAAGTATATATAGAGACAATGGATATATGTGGAGAAGAGTATCGATGTGCCTGTTGCTGTTGGAGAAGATGATATCAATGTGCACAGTCTTACGGAGAAGATGAATATTGATGTGCACAGTCTATTGGAGATATCTATTCGAAGAAAGGGTGTTACACAAAATAGAGGGTTAAAATAGTAAACCGATAATAAGTTGATTTTCATAAGTCAAGAAGGTTTAATTTATCAAAAATTGCTTATTATCGGTTTGATACCGGTATAAGCAGTTTTTTTCTTCCTACCCAAACACTAGAAAACAACTTATCTCCGATGTCAGACTGAAATATGTTAAAAAACAGTTTTGATAAGCAATCTCAAACACCTCCTAAATATCTCTTAGACGGTTGAATAAGGATTTTGATTATTTACCATAAAGTTTGTAATAAGTGACATTTTTCTTATTTTTAGGTAATAGATTGCGCAAGAATGAATCTAGACCTTTGATCATATTTAATCTTAAACTCATTCATGAATCACGTTTGATACAAGATTGATTCGGTGGATCTCATCTCAATGTGCATCTAATGTGGAAATCCCTTTTATATTGTTCACCTTAACTTTTATTCTCACCGAAACCCATCTCATAATTATTTATATATACTAAATGATGTTGGAAAAATCAACATGACCTACAAAAAAAAGAGGTTCTTATTGTAGAGTTTCTGAGAGAGTTCTTAATTTGATGAGTGAAAAAAAAAATATAAGAAAAGGTTCTTATAGAAAACCATATTAAAGATGTTCTTATCATCAATGTCATCTCCTCTTATATTATTGATTACTAGAAAGGTATTCGTGCAATGCATTAAGACACATCTTGATTTCAGTGTTTTATTTTATTCTTCTTTTATGTGGTTTTGAGAAACCGATAATGTTTTTATTTTTGAATAAAATATAAATTTGAAAATATCATAAAATTTTGATAAAAAAATATATCGATATCAGTATTAAATTAATATTTTTAAAAATTCTTGTGTTTCGATGTAATTTTCTTAATTCAATTTTTTTAATTATAATTTAATTTAGTTTTAGTAACAAAGAAATTTAATTTAGGTTTAATAATATAATTTTTTATAAAGATAATAACTAAATATTTTGTTAGAACTCAATGATTATCCTAATTATATTTTAGATTTTTTATATTTAACATGAGATGTTTATCCAATATATTTGACTATGTTTATCTGCAGTTAGTTACACGAATTCAAATATAGAGCTTTAAGAAGTTGTACTTATGCACAATTTACTTGTAATCTTAAATTTTATTTAATATGTATCAATAAACAATACTTCGTGCATAAAAATTGGTTTTTAAGAGTTTTTATCAAATGTTTTATAATATAGTATAAATAATCAATAAAATTAAATTATTTAATTCATTAAATACTATTTTATACCCTATTTTATCACGTTAAAAATAATGCATTAATATTATATTATCCCTATGATTAAAAATATTTAAATACTAATCAATTATTACTATATTATACTATTTTTCACTGTGTTTATTTTGTTTAAAAAAATGCATGAATAAAAACAAAACATGAATGCTATCAAGATAATGTTTTAAAACAACTACTATTAGTACCAGGGCTGTAAACGAATCGAACGAACACAAACGGAGGCTTGTTCATGTTCGTTCGTTTAACTTAACCTAACAAACGAACGAACACAAACGGAGGCTTGTTCATGTTCGTTCGTTTAACTTAACCTAACAAACGAACGAACACAAACGGAGGCTTGTTCATGTTCGTTCGTTTAACTTAACTGAACAAAACGAACGAACGCGAACGGTAAACGAACGAAAATCTTTGTGTTTGCGTTCATTCGTTTAGAAATCAGGTATGTTCGTGTTCGTTTATGTTCGTTCATTAACATGCTAAACGAACGTAAACGAACGAACATAAACGAACGGGCTAAACGAACATAAACGAATATTATTTGAATTCAAAGTATATAATCAAAAGATTATATATTAAATTCAATATATAAACGAACGAATATAAACGAACGGTAAATGAACGAACGTTCCCGAACATAAATGAACGAACAAGACTCTTGTTCATGTTCGTTCGTTTAACTAAACGAACAAAAAAATTTGTTCATGTTCGTTCATTTATTAAATAAACGAACATAAACGAACTTCCCACCAAACGGTTCATGAACGGTTTGCTAAACGTTCGATTCGTTTACAGCCCTAATTAGTATAAAGGAAATTCATTTAGCGTCCCTTTTCACCTTATAAGCATCTTCTCGACGTGATTGACGATTTAGCCAAAAATTAATCAAATATCATTATTCAATTTATCTTATCAACTTTTCCCAATAAAATAATAAAAAAATGGACGTTGTGTAAGTAACATAATTGCTACTTGATAATGCTTACTAACAGTGTGGCACAAAAATATTTAACTCGGACTGCCACATAAATCCGACCTGCCAACTTGTCCGCTCCTATGGTCACAATCCAACCGTCTATTCATCACTATAGCCTCATGACCGAACACTAGTTTAACATCTATTGAAGTCGGTTAAAGTGGTGAAACATTCGGATTAGCAACATAAAAATTACGACACTGACACTACAATAAAATCGGATTTATAGGACACTCTCAATTTCTAAGCGTCCTAATAGACTTCTTTATAAGACTTAGTTTATAGGATCAAAAAAATAAAACGTCATATCTAAAGGCGTTGTAATAAGTTTATATGACGTTTTTTTACGTCATAATAAGTTTTTTAAGACATTTTTAATATAAAGCGACCCATTAGCAACTTTATACGACATTATTTGAAAAACTGTCCTATAAAAAATTGAGTTTATAGGACACTTTCTCAAAAAGTGTCCTATAAAGTTGCTAATACGACACTTTGTCCTAAAAACTTGTTAAGACGCCCAAAAACGTCATATAAACTTATTACAAAACCTTTAAATAGGACGCTTTATATTTTAGTCCTATAAATCAAATCCTATAAAACGGTCTATTGGGACGCTTAGAAATTGAGAATGTCCTATAAACCCAATTTTGTTGTAGTGTGACTTCTCTTAATTTTGTATAGTTCCAATTTTTGCTAGGTTTTTGTAAACAACTTTTAACCTCTAGTAACTTATTGTTAAGAAGTTGATTTTTATTAAGTATAGTTTTTGTTTTTAGTAGTTGAACAAATGGTTGAGCTTAATTACAAGCTTCATTAAGGGGACGTCGTTTACCAAACACTTACCCTTTAAGTGTTTATTGGTAAAATTTAATACTATTAATTACTTACCGGGTAAGATTTTAGTCTATCAAAACGACATTGTATGCAATAATTCACCCGGTAAGCACTTACCGTGGTCACAGTCGTCGCACTCACTTAACGGGTAAGATTCATGGTCCTTGTTTCGTTCTTATCGGGTAAGATTCTTAGTTCTTACCATATTCATTCGGTGAGATAATGTGACTTGGTAAGCGCTTACCTAGGTAAGTGTTTGGTAAACGACCCTTAAGACTTGCTGAAAAGATTGTCACCCAACTCTTCTCATTATTGATTAAGTCACATTTTATTCAAAACTAAACATTGTGAATAAATAGCTAATCATAATTATTAGAAGCAATATTTTGTAGGAACTTTGATCCATTTCAAGTTGATTGATTTGAATCCTATGGTTGGTACCTAGATTATTGGGGTGTTTGTGATTGCTTATAAAAACAACTTATTGACTTATTCCAGTGTGGTACCGGTAATAAGCATATTTGGGTGTTTGGGTAAACAATTTATACCGGTGCCAAACCGGTAATAAGAAGTTTTTGAAGAAGTTAAACCGTTCTGACTTATAATAAATTGATAAATGCTTTTGTAGAAAAACATAAGTTGTTTCAAATAAACAATCCCGAATAACCCTCTATATTTAGAGTATACTATACTTTTGATATAAGTGGTTGTCACTCATTTTTAATAAGTTTCGTCCATATTTTAAATTAATTATATTTTTAATCATTGTGGTATTATACTTTGATCCCTCTCACCGGCTTCGTTAAATAAATCCTTAACTTATGGCTAGTTTGGTATTTTTATTATTATTTAAATTATCAATTAAAAGATTAAACAAATTTCTTATCATTATTTATACTATATTATAAAATATTTGATAAAAACTCTTAAAAACCATTTTTTATGCATGAAGTAATGTATATTACTTAAAATTTAAGATTACAAGTAAATTATACATAAGTACAACTTATTAAAGCTCGATGTTTGAATTCGTATAACTAACTGCGGATAAACATAATCAAATATAGGATAAACATCTCATTTTAAAATATAAAAAATCTAAAATATAATTAAGATAATTATCGAGTTCTGACAAAATAATTAATTATTATCTTTATAAGGAAATTATATTATTAAACCAAAACAATGCATTACAGAAATACACAAAAAAAAATTAAATACTTAGTTTGGTACCTTTTAAAATATTTTATAATATTTTCATATTTATATTTTGTTCAAAAATAAAAACATTATCACTTTCTCAAAACCACATAAAACCGTATTATAATATTGATTGCGACAAAAAAATAAAATAAAACAATAAAATCAAGATGTATATCGCTGTATTGTGCGAATACCATTATAGTTACAATTATAATAATTATTATTTATATGTCCATATAAATGTTAAGAACTACCAACAATTAACATTTCTAGCTCCGACTTAGATAGGGTTTTTTTGTTAGGTTAAACCTATTATTGAGAATCGCAATTAGTGGCTTTAGATGATTTCTAGCTTTCAAACAACACAATACCATATCGCTACTACAAATTTCACTTTCATACACGGTTTTACAACCGTGTGTATGAAAGTATTAGTTTTTTAGAACCATGTACGAAACTCATATTTATATACAGTTTCTAAAACGTATAAAAATATGTTTATAACTATGTACGAAAATGCCTATTTTACACGATTTTTAGATGAAATTGTAACGTCCCAAAATTTTCGAATACTTAAATATAACAAAACTAGTATCCCAAGATCAAACATTTACGTTGCAGCGGAAATAAAATTTCTAATCATACAATTTATATCACTATCTAAACTTACAATCATGAGGAGCATACTTTGTTCGATATAACAATGTCTTGATCTGCACATGTCCTTCTTTGATGCTAATCCTTGTTTCTATCTTTATCCAACTTTTCTTTCCAGTCTAATAGCCGCCTGGGTGAAAAAGTTTTAAAAGAGTTTTGGGTGAGCCTTAGGCCYAGTSAATCCACGRTTTTCATGCATGAACAACAACTTTTATAAAAAACAATTTTCACGAAGCTTCATAAATTTAGCATGCCTTGATGAGAATAATGATTTTCACAAAATAAAGATATTTTAGTGCGTGTCTACATCACAAAGCAACAGCGTTATGAGAGATGTTTACTTCACACAGCATTACCTGGCGAACTCACACAGCATGTTCGCACTTACGGCTTAGACAAGCTCACAAAGCATGCTTGTCCTTACAAATTCATATTGTAGTACATCCCCATTGACACACAAATACTCAAAACACATATTATAAAAATATCGAACTTTTTACGCATATATAACATATAAAAAATCTCAAGAAACTTCAAACAACTTTTGGATAATAAGGCATGCAACCATTTTAAAAATAAATCACGTGTAACTCACAATACATGGCGTCGCCCAAACAGATCCTTGAAGTGGCTAGTGTCTCCCCGATTGGTAACTCACAATACACTCAATTTATTTCCTTTTAAAAATAAATCACGTGTAACTCACAATACACTCAATTTATTTCCTTTTAAAAATAAATCACGTGTAACTCACAATACACTCAATTTATTTCATTTTAAAAATAAATCACGTGTAACTCACAATACACTCAATTTATTTCCTTTTTTTTTGGATATTACAGAAACCGTGTACGAATATATAAAATCTTAAACGTTTTTATCATAACCATGTATAAATGTTTAGATTCATACATGGTTTTTTATGTTAGAACCATGTACAAATGTATAAAATTGTAAACGGTTTTTTAAAAACCGTGTATAAATGTATATCATTTATAAAAAACTGCATATTTTGTACACGGTTTCTGAACTAGAACAATGTACAATGACACACACACACACACACACACACATATATATATATACTAGAAGGGTACTTGCGCAATACAGCGAGATACATCTTGATTTTAAAATTTCATTTATTCTTTATTTCAATCGATGTTATAGCATGATCTTATGTGATTTTGAAAAAGTGATAATGTTTTTATTTTTGAATAAAATATAAACTTGTAGATATTATAAAAATTTGACAAAAATATATCGATATTAGTATCCAATTAACTATTTAAAATTCCTATTTTTTGTGTAATTTTTTACTTCATTTTTTTATTATAATTTAATTTAAGTTCAATAACGAAGTAATTTATATTTAGTTTAATAATATAATTTTCTTATAAAAATAACAATTAAATATTTTGTTATAACTCGATAATTCTCCTAATGTTATTTTTAGATTTTTTATATTTTAAAATGAAATGTTTATCCTCTATTTGATTATGTTTATTCGCAGGTAGTTAAACAAATTCAAACATGAAGCTTTAATAAGTTGTGCTTATGCATAATTTACTTGTAATCTTGAATTTTAAGTAATATGTATCAATATACAGTATTTCATGCATAAAAAATGATTTTTAAAAGTTTTTGTCAAATTCGTTATAATATAGTATAGATAAGAAAATTACTTAATAACAAACTTTTTAAACTATAAATATCTTTTTTTCATGTACCTTCTTTTTTTCCCCCAAATCTCGATTTCAATGTTCTATTTTATTATTTGTCTCTGTCGATGTTATAATACGATTTTATGTGTTTTTAAGAAAGCAATAATGATTTTATTTTTGAATATAATATAAATTTGAAGATATCATAAAAAATTTAAAAAAA
The DNA here is from genome assembly GCF_001531365.2 of Cynara cardunculus var. scolymus. Lineage (NCBI taxonomy): Eukaryota > Viridiplantae > Streptophyta > Magnoliopsida > Asterales > Asteraceae > Cynara > Cynara cardunculus. The sequence goes on from NC_037530.1 coordinate 27,853,951, forward strand.
TATATCAATATTAATATCAAATCAACTATTTAAAAGTTCTCATTTTTATGTAATTTGTTTAATTTTATTTTTTTATTATAATTTAATAAGGAAATAAATTATTTTTGGTTTAATAATACAATTTTTTATAAGACTAGAAA
>NC_037530.1:27856720-27878770 GCF_001531365.2 Cynara cardunculus var. scolymus
GGGGGGGGGGGGGAGAGGTTCATTTGAGAAGTTGTAAGCATTTGAGAAGTAAAGAAGTGATATTAGCCAATAATATGGTCAATATTGGTTAAAAATTGTGGCTTTGACTGGTCAAACAAAAACACAGAGGGGTAGTTTCACAACTTTACAAAGTAGGTGGCAAACAAGTGCATATGTGAACCTATAGTTTATATGTGAATTAGTTAATTAGTTCATATGTGAATCAGCTAATTAGTTTATATGTGAATCAATTAATTAGTTCATATGTGAATCAGATAATTAATTCATATGTGAATCAGTTAATTAGTTCATATGTGAATCACATGGGTTCATATGTGAATCAGTTAAATAGTTCATATGTGAACCCATATGGTAGATATGTGAATCACACGAGTTTACATATGCACATGTTTTGCTGCCTATTTGTAAAAGTTTATGAAACTACTCATCTATCTTTTATATACTACATGAGGAATTATCTGATACTTCATAGTCAAATCATAGATTTTGACTAGATAAAGGGCTAGGATCACTTTTTTACTTCTCAAATGAACCTGTGGATTTAAGAAGTGGTAAGCATTTGAGAAGTAAAGAAGTGATCATATCCTTTCCAACGGTCAATATTGGTCAAAAATTACGACTTTGACTGGTCAAAGATTACGACCTTGACTGGTCAAGATTTGCAGCTTTGACTGGTCAAGCTAAAAATAGAAGGGTCATTTCGTAACTTTTACAAAAAATAAGCAGCAAACAAGTGCATATGTGAACCCATAAGTGCATATGTGAACCTATAGTTTATATGTGAATCAGTTAATTAGTTCATATGTGAATCACAGAGGTTCATATATGAATCGGTTAATTAGTTCGTATGTAAATCAGTTAAATATTTCATATGTAAATTACACGGGTTTATATATGAGCATATAAACCCGTGTACTATGTGAGGTATTATCCGGTGCTTCACAGTAAAAGCCGGAAATCTTGATCAGATGAAGGGCTAGGATCACTTCTCCACTTCTCAAATACTTACCACTTTTCAAATGAACCTATGAGTTGGACTCTAGGACTATATATTGGGTATTGTGAATATGAGCTCTTATGTTTTGGACTCCGGGACCCTAGTCAGTATTGCAGAGAGGAACCCATATGGTTTGTACTCTGGGACCGTGTGTGTATTGCGGAGGTAATCTCTTGTTGAGTTAGACCCCGCGACCCTTGGTATTACGATGATCACTATTCGAAATCTTAGTGAAACACTGGATTTATTATCTCATGTCGGCTTTTTCGTGAAAAAATACCAATTGAAGTGGAGAGTTTTTTCAAACAACAAGGGGTTAGGTCAACTATTCAATCAAATGACATTGAGCATGTTTCCCATATCTTCTCGAGAAACAAGTAGGCTATTTCTTTTCAAAATTATGCTCCGAAATGGGAGTAGGTTTGAAAAAGGATCTTAAAGTGTCTAGGGTTAGGCAAGGAGGGTCTCTTAATGCCTTCTTTATTCTTTTGATCAGAGTTATTTCACAAAGACTTGCCATGGTAAGGAAGAAGGGGGGAACATGCACACTTGGAGAGAGCAGTACAACAGAGAGTTATATGCTGCATTCGGGAAGGATGAATCGCTCCCAAAAAGGAATATATTGATTCTCTCCCAATTGGTTGGACCGTAGGTGCGATGATTTACTTCACGGGGGAGGTCTCTGGTTCAAGTCCAGGATGGCCCAGCTGTGCCAGGGAAAACCCAATATTTTGCAAACTATGTCTTAGATGGAGTTTGTTGATGAGATTCAAGAAACAATTTTGCTCGAAGGCATCAATAAGACAATCAAAAGAAGAATTCTTGAAATTAGAAGAGGGCAACCAAACAGTGAGGGAGCATACAGAGAAGTTCATTGAACACTCTCGTTTTACTGAACACTACGTGTCATGAGAGTCTCGTAAAGTGGAGATGTATATCTAGAGATTAAAGCCTTCGATACAAGATTTTGTAATTGCAATGAATCCCTTAACAATTTCATTGGCAGTAGATGCAGCGAAAACAACAGAAATAAATAAGAACCGGCGGGGAGAAGAAAAAGTAGTTGAGAAGCGGAAATGGGTAGAGTCTTCAACTGAGTTTAGAAGACCAAAATTTGTAAAAACAGATAATCATCCGGTTCAACGGATCAGTGAAAGACCATGTTAGAGATGTCACCGTGTCCATCAAGGTGATTGTAATTTTGATCAAAGAAAATGTTACAGATATGGAGAATTGGGGCATTTGTCCAGAAATTGCCGGATACCCCAACGTTGCTATCATTGTAATTCTCCTGATCACATCGAACCGGATTGTCCTCAGTTAAAAACTCTGAAATTGACTCTGGGTGGAAATACTTCAAGTACTTGAGGGGGAGTCAACATTATGATAGGTGAATCTGATAGGGCGAGGAGATGGTCTTTTCAGATATCAAAGGGAGAGGCAGAGGAAACTCCTAATGTGGTAACATGTACATTTCTTATAAACTCAATATATGCAAAGATGTTATTTGATTCTGATGCCAATTATTCGTTTGTATCACCTTTATTTGTTGGGTGTTTATACATGAATGTTGTGCCCCTTGAATATGCCTTAGTAGTTGATACTTCTAACAATAGTTAAGTATCTGTTACTGATGTATTTAATGACTGCCAAATAGAGATTGAAGGGTGTGTGTTACCGATATGTTTATTCCCGATCCCGATAAGGGAATTCGATATTGTGGTGGGAATTGGTTGGTTAGCAGATAATCAGGCCAGCATTGCGTGTAATAAAAAGAGGATACACATGGATTTACCGGGTAAAGGGCCAATCTGATGATAAGGGGAAAGGAAAATTTTAAAGAATTGTTAATTGTTTGTTTGTATGGGATGTTGGGATTATATGTTATCTTTTGTAGTTAAATACTTGTTATGTATACAAGTTTTGTATAGGGATTTTATGGAAAAATTTGGTAGTTACTGTTGTAATGTAGCTTTTGTATAAATAATGAGACCAAATGTGAAAATTATATTTCCTAATATATAAAATATATGGTTATATGCAAATGTGATCATGGGGTGTTACAGGTTCATAACTAGGTTAATTAGCACTTCATACTTGGCATTTAGGCTATGTTTCACAACCTAGTTGATAAATTAGTTGATAATTGATAAGTTAAATGATGACTGATAAGTTAGTTGATGAATAAATTATGTTTGACGAAAACTAGTTTATAAGCATGTAAAATGAGTAAAAATGACATTTTGAAAAAAAATAGTCAAATACAAATATTTCACAATATAATTCAAAAAAAATTCTAATAATATAATTCAAAAAATTCTAATAACATAATTAAAAAAATGTCAAATAATATAATTAATATCTTTTATAATTAATTTTAATCTATAATCTATACTATATTATAAAGCATTTGACAAGAACTCTTAAAAACCATTTTTATGCATGAAGTACTACTTAATGATGCATATTACTTAAAATTCAATATTACAAGTAAATTTTACGTACATATAACTTATTAAAGCTCTATTTTTAAATTCGTGTAACTAACTGCAAATAAACATAATAAAATACATGATAAACATCTAATTTTAAATATAGAAAATCTAAAACATAATTAAGATAATCATTGAGTTCTAAGAGAATGCTTAATTATTATTTTGATAAAAAAATTATATTATTAAACCAAAAATAAATTACTTTATTATTAAATCTAAATTAAATTATAATAGAAAAAGATTACAAATGATTTTGCATAAGTACAACTTATTAAAGTTACATTTTCAAATTCGTGTAACTAAATGCAGATAAACATAACCAAATACAGGATAAACATATATTTTAAATATAAAAAATCTAAAATGTAATTAAGAAAATCATTGAGTTTCTAACATAATGTTTAATTATTATCTTTATAAAAAATTATATTATTAAACCAAAAATAAATTACTTTGTTATTAGGCCTAAATTAAGTTATAATAAAAATTGAATTAAAAAAGTTACACCAAAAAAATGAGAAATCTATACTATATTATAAAACATTTGACAAGAACTCTTCAAAACATTTTTTTATGCATGAAGTACTGCTTAATGATGTATATTACTTAAAATTCAAAATTACATGTTAATTTTGCGTAAATATAACCTATTAAAACTCCATTTTTAAATTTGTGTAACTAACTGCATATAAACATAATAAAATACAGGATAAACATCTAATTTTAAATATAGAAAATCTAAAACATAATTAAGATAATCATTGTGTTCTAACAGGATGCTTAATTATTATTTTGATAAAAAATTTATATTATTAAACCAAAAATAAATTACTTTACTATTAAATCTAAATTAAATTATAATAGAAAATTGAATTAAAGAAATTACATCAAAACAATCGAGAACTATTAAATATTAATTTGATACTAATAATTATATAATTTTTTTAAAAATTTTATGATATGTTCAAATTTATATTTCATTCAAAGATAAAAATATTATTGCTTTCTCAAAACCCCATAAAAACCGTATTATATCGATAAAGACAAAAATTAAATGCTAAACATTAAAATCGAGATATATCTCGATGCATTGCACGAGTACCCTTCTAATATATTATAAAACATTTGATAAAAGAACTCTTAAAACCTTTTTTTATGTACGAATTACTGTTTATTGATACATATTACTTGAAATTGAAGATTACAAGTAAATTGTGCGTAAATACAACTTATTAAAACTTCATTTTTTATTTCACATAAATAATTGTAGATAAACATAATCAAATACCGGATAAACATCTAATTTTAATTATAAAAAATCTAAAATATAATTAGGATAATCATTGATTTTTAACAGAATACTTAATTATTATCTTTATAGCAAAATTATATTATTAAATCAAAAATAAACTACTTCGTTATTAATTTATAATAAAAAATAAATTAAAGAAATTACACAAAAAATGAGAACTGTTAAATAGTTAATTTGATATTAATATTGATTTTTTTTTTCAAAATTTTATAATATATTCAAATTTATATTTTATTTAAAAATAAAAACATTATCGTCTTCTTAGATCATATAAAACTGTATTATATCAGCAGAAACAAAGAATAAAATGAAACATTAAAATTAAAATGCATCTCACTGCATTGTGCAAATATCCTAGTTACTTTAAATTATTTTTTATGAATAATTAATATTTATTTATAACTAATAGTTAATATTTATCTATAATTAATAATTAATATTAACCAGGATTATAATTGAAAAAAAAATATATCAAAAAAACACCTTATAAACTATTTTAAGTAATTTGTCAATAAATTAACTTATGTTTAACAAATACCGTACCTAACTCAAGTAAAAGAAAAGTTGGAGAACAAACTCAGGAGCAAAAGAATAAAAATGGAGACCAAAATCATGTAAAAGCATACCCAAATTTGAACCAAACACGAAAATCTAATTTTATAGTGGTGGTGGTCATGGTTTTGCATTTCGATACATGACATATGTTTATACGATTTCTAACCGCGTATATATATATATATATATATATATATATATATATATATAACTACTTGTGTACCCGCATAATATAACATGATGTCAAATTTTCAAATAAGCCCCACAACTAAAAATGAGTGCAACTATTCATTAAAAAGTACAAAATTTATATTTAAACATTCAATATTATAGGGGAACCCTTATAAATATTTAAACCTCGATTCCTTATAGTTGAGTACCCGTGCGATGCAACATGATGTAATCAAGTACAATGTAACAAATAAGAAATCAAGGTGAATTTTATTGTAAACAGACATAAAAATCAATTATGTTGTTCAAATAATTATAATGAAGGAAGAAACAGATATCTAGTGAATGCATTTAAAAAATAAATAAATTATCTTATACAAACCGAAATAGAAACCAATATCCATCTTTTTGTAAAGGAGAGCTAAAATTAGCTAAAATAAAAGTTTGAATGAATAAAAAATGGTGTGAAGATACGAAAAAAAAAAAAAAAGCTCTTAATAAAGAAGGAAAAAAGCTGGAACGAAATAAAACAAAGTTGAAGTTTCAACTTGGATGTTGTTGGTGGTGTGCATCAACAATTGTACCTTATGCATGTGAAGTTGTAATTAAGAGATTTTTGAAATTTATGCATAAAAGGGTGGTACTTTGGACTTTATAGGTTGTATTTAAGACTTTTAATCTAAATGTTTATTAATATAGTATAAATACATGATTTATATAGTGATTTTCTGTATGGATAAAATAACGTAAGTTATATTCATGTACACATGCTCATAGGAATAAAAAGAAACGTTTATTTATAACTATAAGTTAAAATTATTAAAATTATGAATTTTCTAATTTAAGTTTTGATTTGTAGTTAAGATTGAACCTTGTGGATCTCACAAAATACTGCGTTCTCATTTGAATTAGGGGTGAGCATAGGCGGGTACCTGCCCTTTTTGACAGGAACTGGAACCGGAACCGGCGGTTCTTAAGATATTGGAACCGGAACCGGTTAGAGCGGTTCTTAAATTTTTGGAACCGGAACCGGAACCGGAACCGCCGGGAACCGATTCCGGTTCCGGGTACCCCCTTTCTAAAACATTAAAATTTTGTTATTTAGAAATAAAAAATAAAACATTACCAAAACACTAAATAAATAAGCAAGAATACAAATTATACAGAATAATGGTTACAAATATTGTTTAATGATTACAAACCATAATAAACTAATAGAAATGTTCAAAGTTTAACGATTACATACTATAATGGTAAATGTTCAAAGTTAAACGATTACATACTATGAATCCAAGTGAACACACAATTTGAAAAAATAAGAATCATTCTATATGAAGAATTTAGATGAAGAATGAAGATGACGGCGTGCTATCAAGATGTAAGCCTAATATAAATTTGGTATTAAAAAATAATAATTATTTTTTTATTGAAAAATACCGGGTACCCGGCGGGTCACAGTTTCAAAAAATTGAGAACCAAAACCGGAACCATTCTCAATTGGTTCCGTATTTTAGGAACTGGAACCACTCATATCGGTTCCGGTTCAAAAACGGGCGGTTCCAAGGCGGTTCCGGTTCCGCTACTCACCCCTAATTTGAATGTTCCCTTATATATATAGAGGTTAAATCTTGTAAGGATAAAAAAGGTTAAGGACTTTTACAAATTTCATTCTTCGATTAGGACAAATCAAGGGTCATTAAAATGATATATTCATAGTAAAAGCAAAAAATAAGGTAGATTTGTCAATTTGTAAGGACATGGAAAAGGTATTATGGTTATCTTTCATTAAATCCAAACTAAAAGTCATTTGACAAACAATCCATCAGTATTTTGTTCTTTTCTCCACCAACCACAAATCAAACCGTCGACTTGTTTCCCGTGAACGCCCCTCCCATTTCTTCTTTCTCCGGTAGCAACTCTACACCACCACTACTCCTTCCACCATCGCCGCAGGGACTCTTCTAGACTCACCATCGCCAATAACTCTCCAAATTCTTCGACTATCAATTGCATTCAACAAGGCATCAAACATAGGCTCGAAGATTGCATCGACGATGAGCTCCCCTCCTCCGACTTAGTCTTCGTCGCCCGTCGGGATGAGAAAAGGCGACCCCCCTTCCTCCACAACCTCCTTCCATCATCGATTTATCACTCATCATTCTCACTTCCAACCTACAGCTTCTACCAGTTCTCCCAAAATGTCTTGTTCCTTCTCGATCTTATCCAATTCTTCGTTCGGGTGATCTGTGATAGTAAAACCCTAGTCCTCCATGGAAACCATGATGATAAGATCAAACCATACATGAGATTATTCACTCCGCCATCGAAATTCCCGTCATGTAATAAGGGTCAAGTTGGGTGATTGCAATTCAAGAGATCCTTCAAAACTAGAAGTCTATTTACAGATTTGGAGCTTTTTGTTTCCCAAAATTGTTTTTGATTGCATGGGGTGAAATAACATGTAGAAGAAAATTGTGTTCGAATTCATGACATGAAATAACATATAGACAGAAAATTGTATTTGATTTCATGGGGTGAAAATAGATTATAGATGAAATTTGTGTTTGATTTCATGTGGTGAAATAACATATACATGAACATTATGTTTGGATTTCATTAGGTGAAATAGCATATTTATGAAAATTGTGTTTTATTTCATGAGGTGAAATAGCATCGTATGTCTTTCATTTGGTAAATTATGTGTTCCATCTGGTGAATTTGTGTTACCAAAATGATGATATGGTGAATTTGTGTTACCGGAAAGATGATTATGCCCTTTTTCGCTTATTTATAAAAGTTACAAAACTACTCCTCTTTCTTCCGCATACTCATGCGAGGAATTATCTGTTGCTTCACAGTCAAAGCTACAAATGTTGACCAGATGAAGAGTTAGGATCGATTATTTACTTCTCAAAATACTTATCACTTTTCAAATGAACTTGTCCATGTATGTATGTATATGTACACACTATATTTAGTCGATAAAATACAAATTACAAATAAAAAAAATACCCCTTACAAAGTGCCAAATCGGTCATTAAGTTATCAAATCAACCCTAAAATGTGTCATAGATTGTCAGAGCTAGAAGCCAAAGTAGGGGTCAAAATCGCCAAGGTAAGCAATTTTTAGCATATGGGGCGATTTTCAAGTGGTATTTAAAAAAATCAGATTTTTGTCCCTAAAATAGTAAGCAAGTGGGATCCATACGTATCGATAATGGAAAAATAGTCATTTTAGCTAACAACTGTTAACTTATTTCCACCAAACCCAATTGTTTATCAAGACCTCTTCTCTAATTTATGGTCTTAATTAAGATTCACGTCATATTTCTCTAAAATAAATATTATTTATGAACCGTTTACCAAGCGCTTACATGTAAGCGACATTACCCTTGTTTACCTTATTGTGTAACATCATTGGCCATCAAAATAGATTGTTAGTAAGCGTCTTAAACCCAGTAAGAGTTTAACTATAAAAGTTTTTATCTCAACTTACCAGGTAAAACTTTTGGTACTTGGTATGCTTCTTATCAAATAAGATTCTTGGTTTTTATCATACCCAATTCGTAAAAAAAGTAATATTGATAAACGGTTACACAATAAATATTTGATAAACTACCCTTATTTTTAACTTTCAAATAAACAAAAATAATAACATATCCAACCGCTCTCAAAAATAAAGTAAGTAAAGTATTTAGAGTTTTTATTTAGGGGCCGTTTACCAAACACTCACCCCGGTAAGCACATACCAAGTCGCATTACCTTGCGGATGGATATGGTAAGGACCAAGAATCTTACTTGCTAAAAGCAAAGGCAAGGATCGAGAGTATTACCCGGTAAGTGAGTGTGAGGACTCTTACCATGGTTAATACTTGTCAGGTGAATTGTTGCATACAATACCGTTTTAATGGCCTAAAATCTTACCTGATATGTAAGTGATAATGTTGAATCTTATCGATAAACACTTATCCAAATAAACGGTTGATAATCCCTTAGTTTCTTTCTACATGGACCGAATTCTTCAACATGGTGAAAATGATAGAGATGATGGAATTTTCAAAAGAAACTCCATTTTGTTATTTTCAATGGAATTATATAAAATAAAAAAAAAATATTTTTAAATTATTAAATATTTAATAATATAATTATAATAAACTCTTTAAAATATAAAATTACAATTCGCTCTAATATTTTCTTGGTTTTAGTTTATTTTCCTTTATTTTAAAGAAATTATATATAAATATTTGTTGGAGATCCTTATAATTTATAGGTTTTATTATTGATATTGACATAATTTCAATGATATTTCAATGATGTATTTAATATATTTTATGGTCATAACTATTAATGAGCAAATAATTAAAATTAATTTTTTTGAGAAAACATTATATTTAAACAATGGAGTAAATTACACTTTTGGGTCCCTGACTTATGTTACTTATTACGAAAATTGTCCTTAATCTTTAGCTATTAAAAGATTATCTCTAACATATGTAGAATCAATGGGTTTTTTTTCACTTCCATTAACGTCCGTTAAGTTTTTCTGTTAACTTCAGTCTCTCACTAACTTTTTCGGCCACCAAAAAATCCTTCACTGTAGCTTCATATTAACCGGTGGAAGTTTGGCTTATAAAATTTTTAAGATAAAATAAAGATATCGGTCGTTTGAACCGCTTAATCATCCATTTTACCAACACCTATCTCACACATGAAGAAAAACAATTCACTCAAACAAGTTACTTCACAAGGTTCAAAAAGCTGTATAACGATATACCATTTATTTTGGTCATCGCATTTAATGGATCTTGTTCAATCTCATATGCTAATCAGGTCCTTGACCCTCAAGAGCGTTCATGTCACATCAAAACCTTGAAATCTCAAACCAACAAATTTAGATTTCACTTTCAAATCTTCAAATTCCACAAGACCAGTTTCCGATCCAGTAAAAAAGGATAAACAACTAATAAAGAAAAAATCAACGAAACTCTTCTTGTTGAGAGGAAGTCGATTCGTTTCTATACAAAGTTTCCTTCATTTAGGTGGAGCTAACAAATACCTAAATGTTCGTTTACGAGAGGGACGAAAAGTCACCAATTTTGATCAATGAGGGACAAAATGGTGATAAATAAAAATATGGGACCAATCTCATTAACAATACAATAATTTACCGACAAAAACCAAAACTCACTGCAAACAAATAGAATAGACTACATCTATGAATGGGATGGTATCATTTATATAGATATGTATGGATTCTTGTTGAACGTGATTCTCGTGCAAAACCATCTCAATCATCCACACACACACACATATATATATATATATATATATATATATATATATGTATATTATATTTTATATTATCATTCATAGGGACTCTATGGATTCTTGTTGAACGTGATTGTCAAGCAAAAACTATTTCATATTATATAGAGAGATGAGTGATCAAATACAAACCATCTAATTTGTATAACCCGTATAAACCATCCTGATCCGTCAATTTTCTTGTTTATTCTTATAAAAAAATTTCATGAAATTATTTCATATAATACTTTTTTTTTGATGAAGTTGTTTCATATATGATTATGAAATTTTTATGAAATTATTTCATGTATTTCTCTAAAATTAAAATAATAAAGATGATAATGTCCATGATTAACGCCCTCCACATTAAAAATGATTAATCAACCTTTCATAATTTCAAAAATAAACAAAATGAAAAATTATGATTGGTTGAATGAGGTTTGTACGGTTTGTACAAATAATGTGGTTTGTAAAGTAAATCTCCTATATATATGTGTGTGTGTGTGTGTGTATATATATATATATATATATATGATTTGGGATCATGTGAGACCAAGGGTTTTTCGTGAGACCCGTAAGACCAATTCTCAACCATTGGATTAGATCACAATCTGAAAATTCATAATCATAAAATTGTCACGAGACTTCTCAATAATCACAAAATTGTCACCGTGCAACTTTAGACAATTAGATCATTAACTTATAAAGTTGATCAATAAACATAAATTAGTTTTACGGATCTCACGAAAAACTTTTGTTAACATGTAAATCCAACCATATATATATATTATCATTACTCTATGGATTGTTGTTGAACGTGATTGTCATTCAAAAACTATTTCATTTATATATATATATATATATATATATATATATATATATAATCATTACTCTATGGATTGTTGCTGAACGTGATTGTCATTCAAAAACTATTTCATTTATATATATATATATATATATATATATATGAGCGATCAAATGAAAATCATTCTTATTTGTAAAAATCGTACAAATCACTTTCATACGTTGATTTCATTATTTAATCTTATTAAAAAAAATTCATGAAATTGTTTAATCTTGTGAAATTGTTTCATATAATACTTTTTTTGATGAATTTGTTTTATATATGGTTATGAAATTGTTTCATATAATATTTAATGAAATTTTAATGAAATTGTTTCATTTATTTCTCTAAAATTAAAATAACGAAGATGATAATATCCATGATTAACACCTTCCACAATAAAAATGGTTAATCAACCTCTCATAATTACAAAAAAATGAACAAAATGAAAAATTATGATTGGTTGAATGAGGTTTTTACGGTTTTTACAAATTGAGTGGTTTTTATTTGAACGCTCCCCTATATATATATATTAGGTTCATATAAAACTTTAAAGGCATAAAGTCCAGCTGGTATAGCCAAGAAAGACAAGACGACATTGGTTGAACAGGTACCTCGTGAGGCCCCTATTCGGGTTGGGCAGTCAAGAGTTGCTGTTGTACTTTTGTTCGCTCATCGTGAAGGTAGTGGTCCCACAATAAGCACGCCAATCGAACGACGTGGCTCCATATCCTGTAGCTTAGGTAAGGTGGAGGATTAATTTCAATTAACTTCCGCTTTACCAACAGGGGAGGTGAACTGAGTGAGAGAATACTCTCTCTCTCTCTCTCTCTCTCTTTATATATATATATATATATATATATATATAGACTTGGGATCATGTGAGACCAAAGTTTTTTCGTGAGACCCGTAAGACCAATTGTCAACCCTTGGATTAGATCTACAATCTAAATATTCATAATCACAAGATTGCCACGAAACTTCTCAATAATCACAAAATTGCCACCGTACAACTTTAGACCATTAGATCATTAACTTATAAAGTTGATCAATGAATATAAATTAGTCTTACAGGTCTCACGAAAAACTCTTGGTCTCACGTGAACCCAACCATATATATATATATATATATATATATAAAGAGAGAGAGAGAGAGAGAGAGAGAGTAAACAAAAAATTATATACTAAACAATAAATTTGGTTCTTGCGGTTTGTCGAAAAAATCATCTTTGTAATTTCGAAATTACTATATAACATCCAGATTTGCTCCTTGTCTCTAATGACCATTAAAAAATTCCTTAATGAGGGGTATTTTCGTCGTTTTATTATTTTTTATGTCTTTTAATTAAAAATGAGATGTTTATCATGTATTTGATTATGTTTATATGTAGTTGTTACATGAATTCAAATGTGGATATTAATAAGTTGTACTTATGCACAATTTACTTGTAATCTTGAATTTTAAATAATATGCATCGATAAACAGTACTTTGTGCATAAAAAATGGTTTTTTAAAGTTTTTGTCAAATGATTTATAATATAGTATAGATTATAATCTATTTATCGTCTTCTGCTTTTAGTTTATTAATTAAAAAATAAATCTCATTAAATTAATAAACCATTTTGTTTTTATATCAATTCAGAGTTTTTATTTTTGTTTTTGGAAACATGAAACCGTTTAATTTTTTTAATTCAAAATCGGCTTTTTATATATTTTTAACTTCACATCAAATTGTTTCAATTAAATTATATATTTTTATTTATTCTATAAACCAATCTCTTATGTACACTTGCTGACTTCGTTTTTTATATTCAATAAACTTATTCATATTTGATTATTTCATATATTTATTGTTTTATATTTGAGTGGATTTGTAATGTTTCATGTATGATTAGTTCATATATGGTTTCACATGTGAATGGATTCGTGTGAATAATGTTTTTTCCAGACATGGGAATGAGGTGGGGACCTTAATTCCCGTCTCCGTCTCTGATTATTAATTATCTCTATCTTTGTCCCCATCTCCATCCTTGCCAGGTAATATAATCACATCTTCATCTCCAACGGGGAAACGATGACTTTTTTCCCGTTTATGTAAGTTATTTTAAATTAAATATGTGAGAGACCATATATGTTTAAATCTCAAACATTTTCAATAAACCTAAAAACATAATGAATTTAATTTAATACAAAAAACGACAACATCGTATAAGAGCTAATAACCTAAAACCAAAAAAAAATCAATTAAATCCAAAAATCTTAAAGTCACTTGTACCAAAACATATTGAGTAATATACAAAACTTATTGAGTAATTGCATTTTGACTTGACATCCAAAATATTACATATTAACATCCAAAAAATAATAATTTTAGATTATAAACCTAGTTAGGAAATAGGAAATTATGAACTACCGTTTTAGGAAATGGCCTTTGGCCTAGCGGTATGTGAGTCTTTGGCCTTCTAGGAAGTCAAGGGTTCAAATCTCACCAAAGGTGAGGAGGGTGTATGAGTTTATTTGTTCTATTTGTCGTATATGAATATTATATACTTAAATAAAACAATATATATATATATATATATATATATCATTTATTAGTTAATATATATAACAGGTACGGTACGGGGCGGGGAGTACCATACCCGTCCCCGTCCCCGTCCCCATCCCCGGTTTGAGACAAACGGGGATCCCCGTCCCCATCCCCGATTTAGCGGGGAATCCCCGCCCCTGACGGAGGCGGGTGGACCGGGTTCCCCGACGGGTCAGGGTCCATTCCCATGCCTAGACTTTTTTTCATCTCTCTATGATATATCGAGCTAATCTTATTGATGTGTATTGTTAGTAGGCCCGTTTCTGACATTTTATAGATCTTGACGAACATAAAAACAGGGTCCACTGTAAGAAACAAAGCTTTTAGCAACGACTTTTATCTCGCTAAAAGTCTGTTTATCATCAGAAAAAATATATAACAACATGTCGTTGCTATAATTTGTGGCGGAAACATGTTATCGCTAAAAGACACATAGTCAAAGCTCACTTTTCTTGTAGTGACCTTAGGTAAGTACGAAAAAAAATTCAATAAATGTTTTTCATTTGTATAAAATTGAGTACAAGAAATGCTAATAATTTACTGAGGAAAGAAATCTTATTTATCCTTATTATAGATATATAAGAGAGTACTTAAATTTACGTATTTCGTATTAGGTAATTTGAAACTAAGGGTATAAAAACCATAGTTGATAAATTTTTACAAAAAGTAAGAACTTTTTTTAGTTCATAACAAGAAATATGTGTTATTTTGATACAAAAAGATAATTTGTGTGAATGACGTAATCGTGAATTTCAATGAGAGATCAATAATAAAGAAGATTATCAAGGTTTTCTAGACAAGTAGATAAATGAGGATCAATAAAAATATAAAAGAAAAAATGATCCATTGAGATACAATAAGAATAAATAACGACTTAAACATATAATATGTAAGCTCAACAAATGATTGTCTGAGCACTTAAATAGAATTTTGTGGTATGGTGGAATCTCAATAAAAGATACAAAAGTCAAACAATTGATGAAAACATTTAAATTCTATCTTCTTTCTTTTTTTGTTCAACTAAAATAATATGTTATGATTAAAAGTTTATGAAACATAACATATATAAGAGACATTACTAAATACATCTAGTAAAAAAAAATTATTGATTAATTACAAAACCATGAAAACACGTCATAAATTACAAGAACAATAGATTGATTGTCAAACAATAGAAGATAGTTAAAGCTACTGTTGGTAGGGTATTAATCCAAGAAGAGAATCCCAATGCCTTTTTAGTGGAAAACTGAATGAGGCCAAACGCAAGTATAGCACTTAGGACAGAATTCTACGCCATCTACCGAACTCTTAACCATTGGAACCAGTACTTGTCATGCAAGCCTTTTATCCTTTACTCCGACAACGAGGCATTGAAGTTCAATAGCTCACAACAAAAGTTAAATAGAAGACATGTTGTTTGGGTTGAGTTACTTCAATCTTACAACTTCACACTGCATAAAGCGGAAAGCCAAAATATAGTGGCTAATGCATTGAGTCGAAGACACACCTTGTTGAGTTCTATGAGTATTCAAGTCACTAGATTTGAAACGGCAAGAGATTTGTATGAAACAGATACGAAATTTGGAACCATTTGGTAAAAATGCAAAGCAGGACCAAAGGGAGATAATTTGGTGCATGATGGGTATCTTTTCAAAGAAATACCTTGTGCATTCCTCAAGGCTCTTTAAGACTAACAATTATGCAGGAAGTTCATGGAGGCATGTTAGGTGGTCATTTTGGAAGAACCAAAAGGTTGGCTTTAGTTCGAGCAAATTTCTTTTGGCCGAAGATGGAACAAGATGAAAACAGGTTTGTGGAGCGGTACACCATGTGCATATGACTAAAACTCAAGCAAACCGAGCAGGCCTCTACACCCTGTTACTGATTCCAATTGCACCTTGGCATGAAGTAAGTTTAGACTTTGTTTTAGGGATGCCAAGGACACAAAGTCACAAGGATTCCATCATGGTGGTGGTTGACCGTTTTAAAAAAATGTCCCACTTCATATCATGCAATAAAACTAGCGACGCTTCCAATAATGTTGACTTATATTTCAAGGAGACTGTTAGATTACACGGTATTCCAAGTGGTGCCTGATTGGTTTGAGCTTGAGCTCCAAAGGTCAAAAAGTGCATGGAGGATCCAGCTTCAAATCCAAGGAGGAATAAAAATCCCCTTGTGGCCATGGAGATTCAAATGCGGTGACTCCAGGCTACCCACAAAGCAGGTGATCGCCCTAGGATTAGTCGGCTCGCGTAGCGGGTTGGATATCCAGGTTAATCAAAAAAAAGTATGACAACTTATAGAGATGTCAAGTTCATGAGCCATTTTTGGCGGACCTTATGGAGGAAGATGGGAACCACTTTAACTTTTTCAAGTTCCTATCAGCCGCAAAATGATGGAGAAACCGAGGTAACGAATAAGACACTTGGAAATCTACTTAGAAGCTGTGTGGGAAATAATCTATGACAATGGGATTTTTTGCCAGCCCAACTAGAGTTTGCTTATAACCGCTTGGTTCATCAAACAAACAAGCAAGAGTCTATTTGAATGCGTATACGGGTTGCAACCAATTGGACCCATGGACTTAGCCTAAAAAAAAATAATCAAGGGCTTCAGTGGAGATGCTGAAATGTTAGCCCAAGAGATCAAAAAAATTCATGAAGAAGTGCGTGCAAAGATTGAAAAATAAAATGCTCAATATGTCAAGCAAGCCAACAAAAGAAAACATTCGTGGAGTTCACCCTCGCAGACTTAGTATGGGTTTATCTAAGGAAAGATTGGATTCCTCCAGGAAAGTTTGGGAAACTGAAACCAAGGTAGATGGACCTTTCAAAATATTGGATAGGATTGGTGAGAATGTTTATAAAGTGGAGTTGCCGGAAGGATATGAAGCATCGCCAACCTTCAATGTTAAAGATCTACGACCTTATCATGGAGAAGATTTGAGGACAAGTCTTTTTTTCCCAACTGTAGGGGGATTGATACAGGTGCAACAGAAACAGAGTTGGACTTGTGTGCAACTATGTGTGGCAACACCAGTATAACACAAGTCAAGACCGTAAAAATTAAGTGATCAAGAAGTCCTGAATTTGTTTATGTGTTTTCTAGAATATTAGATTTTATTAAAAGTTTCAAGTTTCATTATGTAGTTGGTTATTATCTTTTGTTTTTATCTCTTATTCTAGAAGGTTAGTTATTTTTCAAGGTTTCCTAATCAAGTTGGTTTCATCTATTTTCCTAAGTTTCTAGGGGTTTTTTAGAAGGATTTGGCTTTTCCTATAAAAGCCCTTTTAAGCTCTTTTGTAAGAGATTGATGATTGAATAAAAACTTCTAAGTTTGTGTGAGCTCAATTTCGTTTCCACTTTATCACAAGAGGTGACGGCCTTTTGTGTGACGTGTCAATCTTATTCTAAGTGACCGTTAGTTGACGATAAATCCTCAACGACGTTTTGAAAACCTTAATGACCCTTCAAACGCGAGAGTTTGGTGTTTCCCTGTATTAGGTTCTCAGTTTGATCTGTGAACATATGTATATATCAGATATATAAGAAATTCAAATAATGTATAATATAAAATATAGAGAAATGTGTCATGTTTTTATTGGGTGTATTAGATATTTTTTAGTAAAAGATTGAGAGAGACCCAATGTGTTATAAATTGTAAGCTTGTATATAATAGGGACCTAGGACGTTAAAACATATAAACAATAGGGACCAAGAATGTAAATATAGAATATAATATAGTGTCTATATAATAGCTATATAGATAAGCTTAAATTATGACAATAAGAAATATGATTAACGTGATATTAAAAAATAAATTTATTAAGTGAAAAAGGACATATACTTATTTATAAAAGAAAAAACTATATATTAAAGGACAATTCCACTCTTTAAACCATTTTGATAATAAAGTTGGTATCATCAATCATTAATTTACACAAGATCAAATAGGCTTTGATTAAACTATATCTATACTATATTATAAAATATTTTGACAAAAACTTTTAAAAATCATTTTTTTATGCATAACGTACCGTTTATTGATGCATATTACTTAAAATTTAATATTACAAATAAATTTTTTGTGCGTAAAACTTATTAAAGCTTCATGTTTGAATTACTGTAACTAACTGTAGATAAACATAGTCAAGATAAACATTTCATTTTAAAAATAAAAAATCTAAAATGTAATTAGGATAATTATTGAGTTCTAACATAATACTTGATTATTATCTTTATAAAAATGTATATTATTAAATAAAAATAAATTACTTCGTTATTAAATTTAAATTAAATTATAATAAAAATTTGAATTAAAGAAATTACACAAAAAAAAAACAAGAACTTTTAAGTAATTAATTTGATACTAATATTTCAAAATTTTATGATATCTTCAAATTTATATTTTATTCAAAAATAAAAAACATTATCTTTTTCTCAAAACCACATAAAAACCGTATTAAAACATTTACTAGGACGGAATAAAACGAAACATTAAAATCGAGATATATATCGCTGCATTGCGCGAATACCCTTCTAGTATTTGTTAGGAGATATGGAAAACATGTTCTAAATAGATCACCATAAAGCAGGGGTTAAGGGAGTTGCTCCTTGCGTTATGCACTAAATAGAGTTCGGAAAGTGAAATTTAGAAGGACGATTAGAAAGTCGAAGTTCAGAAGGCCAACTTATTCAAAACTCGGAAGGGTTGATCAAAAGGCATCTTTAGAAGGTTAAATTTTGAAGGCATGCGGCTAACTTCTGAACTAACTCTAGCCTGATTTAAAGCAATCGTTCTTTAATCTTATATATCAGTAGTTATTTAATAATTGTTTGGCAACAATACAATAACTATTGATTAACTTATAATATTAAATGATTCAATCTAAAAATAGAAGATACCATACACTACAAAATCTATGTATTTTTATTCTCAATTTTACCTAGAAACTTCTAAGAGTATTATGACTTAGGGGCTGTTTGGCAATTGCTGAATGGTTTGATATAGAATCATTAAGTGGTCATAATAATTAAGAGACTCACATGATATAGGACAAAATAAAATATAATTGTTTGGTAATTGTGTACAATGAAATTAAGGCTCTTAATGGTTAAGGGAGATTCAGGATACAAAATCATTCAGATGATTTTAGAACCATTAAGAAACAAACTTTTTTTTTGTCAAACAATATTCACCTCTTAACGATTCAGAAAACAAACACCCTTAGGATTATCCCAATGTAAACTTCAAGTAACCCGAGGTCTATCATGAACACTTTAAAGTATGGTTGGGTGTGCAGCCATAATGATTTGGAGGTTAAGTGCAAGTCTTTAGATGTGAAACTATAATTTGTTTGGATAAAACCGTAAACATAAAAAAGTTTAGGGGTTTTATATTAAAAAATAAAAATTAATAACGCTATGTTTTTAAAACTCATTTTACGAGTGAAAGGAAAGGAAAGGAAAGGAAGGGAAAGGTGAGGAAAGGGAGGGAAATATTTTCTTTATTATGAACACATTCAGGAGCGAGCCAATGTTAAGATMTGCAGCTAGTGTACATATGAACACAATATGAACACTTGTGAACAATARTTCCTTCACTATGAACACATTCAATAGCGAGTCAATGTTGAGATATGTTGCTAGTGTACATATGAACACAATATGAACACTTGTGAACAATAGTTCCTTCACTATGAACACATTCAAGAACGATCTAATGTTGAGATATGCAGCTACTGTGTATATGAACACAATATGAACATCTTGTGAACAATAGTTCCTTTACTATGAACACATTCAAGAGCGAGCTAATGTTGAGATATGCAGCTACTGTACATATGAACACAATATTAACAGCTTGTGAACAATAAATCCTTCACTATGAACACATTCAAGAGCGAACCAATGTTGAGATATGCAACTACTGTACATATGAACACAATATGAACAGCTTGTGAACAATAGTTCCTTCATTATGAACACATTAAGAAGCGAGCCAATGTTGAAATATGCAACTAGTATACATATGAACACTTGTGAACAATAGTTTATTCATTATGAATAATGGGTTTATCCATAATAGCTTGAACGATACTGAAAACTTTACTACCGGATCTCTTCTACCAATCACAAATTCAAAAACATTATAGATAAAAAAATCAATATTATAAAAAAACGAGATCAAAAGTAAATCAACAACAATTATGAGATTTTTTGATTTTGTAACTCCCAATTAATGATATAGGAATTACATACAAACTAAAATTACATATTTACCATTGTCATTAAACTATGAGATGGATACGAACCTATATAAAAGATGGATTTTCATTGATTGAACTTAGTTAACAAAGTTAACACAATAATTTAGGTTAACATTTGAACCAAACGCACGCGTTATCTCTCTTTATATATCAATTTAATTAAATATATCAAGATACGTCCATATAAATTAATTA
The DNA here is from genome assembly GCF_001531365.2 of Cynara cardunculus var. scolymus. NCBI lineage: Eukaryota > Viridiplantae > Streptophyta > Magnoliopsida > Asterales > Asteraceae > Cynara > Cynara cardunculus. The sequence goes on from NC_037530.1 coordinate 27,877,478, forward strand.
ATTATTGCTGTCTCGAAATGAAATATAGTTCGTCCATGCCGATCTTAGATATTATTTTCTAGTAAATCACAACCCATCACCATTGAGTTGTTTATCATCTATTGGCCGGTAAATTTTGGAAATTATCAAAAACTCCATCCACGTGTTTTTCAAATAAAAAATTATTAAACTTTTTTATTTTAAATAATTAAATAATTTGAATATTATTTTTGAACAAATAAACCATTAAACTTTGTTATTTGAATGATTAAGTTCCTAACATTATTTTTTAAATAAATAAACCGTTGAACTTTTAAAAATTAGTTATCAAATTTCTTTTAACTTAAAAAAAGGTACATGTAACAGGTTAAAAACGTTCTCAAACTCTACGTAATTCAAACCTCTCGCACCCATGACATCGTTTCCTTTCGCCGCCTCATCGTCGTCGGTTTTTTATACCAACCAACAATTGTCTCCGTTGGTCCAATAATTGATCTTCCTCTTTTTTATATTATTAAACTTAAATTAAATTTCTTTCTTACTAAATCTAAATTAAATTATAATTACAAAAATTTAATTAAGAAAATTACACCAGAACACAAATAATTTAAAAAAATTAATTTAATATTGATATCGATATTTTTTTCAAAAATTTATGATAATTTATTCAAAAATAAAAACATTATCATTTTTTCAAAACCACATAAAACCAATATTTACTTAAAATTCAATATTACAAGTAAATTATGCAAAATTACAGCTTATTAAAGTTCGATGTTTGAATTCGTATAACTAATTGCGGATAAACATAATTAAATAGAGGATAAACATCTTATTTTAATATATAAAAAATCTAAAATATAATTAGGATAATTATCGAGTTTTAACAAAATAATTAATTATTATCTTTATAAGAAAATTATATTATTAAACCAAATATAAATTACTTCGTTATTATACCAAAATTAAATTATAATAAAAAAATTGAATTAAAAAATTACACAAAAAATGAGGAATTTTAAATAGTTAATTTGATACGAATATCGATATATTTTTGTTATGCATAAAGTACTGTATATTAATGCATATTACTTAAAATTCAAAATTAAAAGTAAATGATAAATAAGTACAACTTATTAAAGCTTTGAATTCGTATAACTAACTGTGGATAAACATAATCAAATACATAATAAACATCTCATTTTAACTAAAATATAATTAGAATAATTATTGAGTTCTAATCAAATAAATAATTATTATCTTTATAAGAAAATTATATTTTTAAACCAAATATAAATTACTTCGTTATTGTAT
>NC_037530.1:27879955-27881649 GCF_001531365.2 Cynara cardunculus var. scolymus
ACTCATTGTGATATACTGTGATACCATTGTGATACCAACTCAAACCTTAAAAACAAAGATGCACAATGTGATACTCATTGTGATATACTGTGATATCGATTTTACCAGAGGCCGGAGATTGGAGGTTGGAGAGATGAGAAAGGAGAGAGGAGTTTTTTAAAAATATCTAATATACCCTCTAATTATAATTTTAACTCAAATTACCATAACTATTAATTTCCTAATTTATTCATTGATTTGTAGTTAAGATTGGACCTCACAATTACCACAAACTAATTAGTTCTCATTTGATTAGGCACTTATATATATATATATCTTAAAAACGAAAGAGATGGGTTAATTTGTTTATAGAATTCGATGAATTATTGAGAGTCACAATTATTGGTGTGATATTATTTAAAATGCAAATAAGGCAGGTGCACATGTGATCAATGTCAACATGTTTTTTTTTTGTTTTTTTTTTCTTTTTCCAATTTGGTTATAAATAATAATACTACTACGCATCTAAATTTGTCATCTACCTCTAACCTGCTTCACTTCAACCAACTCCGTATCATTGACCAAAATCGACTCTTGTTACAACATAAATTTGGTTTAAAATTAGACATATTCAAACCAAATACACAAAAATCCGGAAACCAAACCGAAAGCACCTTTAGTTGATCATGTAGTCGTCTGTACTTGGGTTGTTCAAAAATTGCTTTTTTTATTAACCTGGATATTCAACGCGCTATGCAAACCGACTAATCCTAGAACAACCACCTGCTTTACAGATAGACTGGAGTCATCGCATTTGAACCATAAAAGGATTTTTATTCAAAAATTGCTTTCCTACAAATGTTTAGGTGTGGTAAGACCATTTTGCCCTTTTCTTTTATTTGAAAAACGATGCTTGATAAATAATTGCTCTTTCAAAATTAAAATAACTTCACTAGAAAATCAAACGAAATTATGACATTTATTGAATTTAAAGATTTTGATATATGTTGGTCTAGAAGCAACCTATTGAATACAATCAAGAAAGGAATAGATTATGTAGCCATTCTACTATTGAAATAGAAGCAAAAACCTACCAAAATAGAAATAGAATCAAATTGTGTACAATTGAAGCAAGAACCAAACTATGCTTATTGTATTTGAATCCATAGATCTTTAGCCCTAAAATATAATCTAATAATTTTGTAACCAACCATGGACTCGTCATTTATCTACCAGTATTATTTGAACTGTTTATTTGTTTCAATACAGTGGCGTTAGTATGGTAGTCGAACAATGTGGGGTGTTGATGTCATTGTGTAGAAACATGAATCTGTAGTGGGTAGTACTTTGTCATATGATCTGTGGTGTTCATCGGGGATAACTGAGAGATAAGGGACTTAGGGTTTTGAGTGAAATTCGTTGGAGTTAAACGGGAAAAGATAATTAAGGTTTGGTGTGGATTTATAGAAAAGAGGTCAAATTATCTAAATGGGGTTTATATAAGTGGGTGGTTGTAACCACCTCACTTGCTCCATGAACAATGTCGCATCATATAGCAGAAGTCTTATATCTATACTATATTATAAAGCATTTGACAAAAATTCTTAAAAATCATTTTTTATGCTAGAACTTGATGTTTGAATTCATATAACTAACTACATATAAACATAATCAAATATAAGATAAACATCTCATTTTAAAATCTAAAATATAAT
>NC_037530.1:27882384-27883877 GCF_001531365.2 Cynara cardunculus var. scolymus
TCAATTAAAACATGTTTAAAAAATACATTTTTATTTTAACAAGTTACACCATTATAATCGTCTCGCTAATACCTTCGAAATGAGTCCAATATTGAATAGTTTTTGACTTAATTATATTATTATATATTATATATACTGTGAAAAAAATATTTTTAATATTTACGATTTATACTTTTATAGTTATTTATTTATATATGTACGATATATTTTGAGGTTAGGCTATCCAAATTGCACTATATAATATGTTTTGAATTAATATGTTCTTGGATTTTTTTGATATATATATATATATATATATATATATATATACATGTATTAAATCAACCTTAATCTGAGTTTCTGGACAAGAAAAATGGTAAGCAGTTGAAATTTCATTCTAAAACCCATCTTTTTTTATCTTTTCATGACTTATGATCTGTCAAATTTGTAGTTTTCTTTATTGATTTTGAGTGTTTATCTTAAAACTCAAGTTTCTTGGTTCTTTGCTTGGTGTAAAACGAATACATTTGTGGAGTCGTTTAAATATGTTGGATTTTAAATATATTGGATTTTAAATTGTCATACAATTTTTTTCATCGATAGTCTGTAATTGGAACCATAACTCTTATTTATTCAAATTGTATTAATATGTAAAGACCAAGTGTAACCTATATCATCGTTAAATCTTATCTTATAAAACAAGTGGAACTTCAAAATTGTTAAAATTCATGGCTTCCGCCGCATTGTGCGGGTACACAACTAGTTTATATTTTATTCAAAAATAAAAACATCATCGTTTTCTCAAAATCACATAATTTATACTACATTATAAGGCATTTGAGAAAAACTTTTAAAACCCATTTTTATGCATAAAGTACTATATATTGATGCATATTACTTAAAATTTAAAATTACAAGTAAAATATGCATAAATACAACTTATTACGGCTTGATGATTGAATTAGTATAACTAACTGCGGATAAACATTGTCAAATACAGAATAAACATCTCATCTTAAAATATAAAAAATCAAATACATAATTAAGATAATTATCAAGTTATAACAAAATAATTAATTATTATCTTTATAAGAAAATTATGTTATTAAACCAAATATAAATTATTTCTTTACTGTACCTAAATTAAATTATAATAAAATAATTGAATTAAAAAATTACACAAAAAAAAAGAATTTTAAATAATTAATTTGATACTAATATCGATATATTTTTGTCAAATTTTTAGAATATCTTCATATTTATATTTTATGCAAAAATAAAAACATCATCTCTTTCTCAAAATTACATAATCTATACTATATTAAAAAGCATTTAACAAAAACTCTTAAAAATCATTTTTTATGCATAAAGTATTGTATATTGATGCATATTACTTGAAATTCAAAATAACAAGTAAAATATTGAAATATGCACAAATACAACTTATTAAAGCTCGATGTTTGAATTTGTATAACTAACTGCGGATAAACATAATCAAATAGAAGATAAACATC
>NC_037530.1:27884041-27923126 GCF_001531365.2 Cynara cardunculus var. scolymus
ATTCAAAAAAATTGAATTAAAAAATTACACAAAAAATAATAATTTTAAATAGTTAATTTGATACTAATATCGATATATTTTTGTCAAAATTTTATAATATCTTTATATTTATATTTTAATCAAAAATAAAAAAAAAATCCTCGTTTTCTCAAAATCGCATAGTTTATACTATATTATATAGCATTTGACAAAAACTCTTAAAAACCATTTTTATGCATAAAGTACTATTGATGTATATTACTTAAAATTCAAAATAACAAGTAAAATATGCATAAATACAACTTATTAAAGCTCGATGTCTCAATTCGTATAACTAACTGCGGATAAACACAATCAAATAGAGGATAAACATCTTATTTTAAAATATAAAAAATATAAAATATAATTAAGATAATTATCGAGTTGTAACAAAATAATTAATTATTATTTTTATAAAAAATTATATTATAAACCAAATATGAATTACTTCGTTATTGTATCTAAATTAAATTATAATAAAATCATTGAATTACAAAATTAGACAAAAAAATAGGAACTTTAAATAGTTAGTTTCATACTAATATCGATATATTTTTGTCAAATTTTTATGATATTTTCAAACTATATTTTATTCAAAAATAAAAACATAATCGTTTTCTTAAATCACATAAGACCATACTATAACATCGACTGAGATAAAAAACTAAAATGAAATATTAAAATCAAGATTTATCTCGCTGCATTACGTGAGTACCCTTCTAGTTCACTAAAATATAAGACTGGAGTTCCAAATACTTAGTTTGTCCCATACGGAATTTAGAACATATAAAAAATATAACCATAAACATAGTTCTTGTGTATGATTTACGTTCGTGCTATAACATCATTTTTCCACTTTTCTCTTTTATTGAAAAATTACTTTCAGAAAAATCTATTTATTTTGAGTAATTTATTTGCAATTTATATTCGTTGTCTTTACTTCTTGTTGCAAACATTTAAATAAGAGACCGTTTTACTAAACGTTTACTCGGGTAAGTGAATACGAAGTCACATTACCTTACCGGATGAATATGGTAAGAACCAATAATCTTGCCCCGTAAGAATGAGACAAGGACCAAGAGTCTTACACGGTAAATAAGAGCGACGACTCTTACCACGGTAAACGCATAAATATGGTAAGGACCAATAATCTTACCCGGTAAAAACGAGACAAGAACCAAGAGTCTTACCCGGTAAGTGAGGGCGACGACTCTTACCACGGTAAGCGCTTACCGGGAAAATTGTTGCATACGAAACTGTTTTGGTGGACTAAAATCTTACCCGGTTAGTAAATAATAGTGTTAAAGTTTACCAGTAAGCGCTTACCGGGTAAATGTTTGGTAAACGGCCCCTAAGTCTTCAATGCCTCTTATCTTTAATTTAAAAGTAAACTACGGTTTTCATCCCCGTGGTTTATTATTTGAAACTATTTTCGTTTTTGTTTCTTAAAAACTGTTCTTTTTGTTATTGTGGTTTCCATTTTGTTTCTCTTTTTGTCCCTGAGATTAACTCCATTAAAAAATTTGTTAAATAAGAGGTATGTTCGTCATTTTATCTATTTTTGTAATTTTTTTATTTTTCATTTTCTTCCTTTTTCCATTTAATCATCATTTATTTATATGTTTACATTTTTTATTATTTAATTATTTTTACATAGACCGCCAATATACAAATACTAAAACATACTACAAATCGAAAAAAGTTGCTAGCATAACGAAGTCTAATGCCTATGGCATGATCATCATGCTTGGCACAAGGCATGGGCTTTGTGAACGAATCTGTCATGTTATGATCTATGTGAACTTTAAGAATGACAACTTTTCCCGAGTCGATGACATCATGAATGTATTGAAACTTCCATTTGAATGTGTCGAGTCCTCTTAGTCACTCTTGGGTCCTTCGCTATCGTTATAGTATCGGTAATATCATAATATATCTCCGTCGGTCTTTCAATGCTCGGCACTACTCCTAGTTCAGCAATGAATTTCCTTATCTAGACTGCTTCTTGAGCTACCTCTGATGCAACGATATGCTCGGACTCTATTGTAGACAGTGCAATCATGCTTTGCTTGGAGCCACACAAATTAGGAGTGTACGCAGGTTAGTTGGGCAGTTTTTGACATTTTTATAACCCAACTCAATTATGGCGGTTTGGAAAATCTCAACCCAACCCATTTAAACAACCTGACCCAACCCAACCCTTGCGAGTTGTGGCGGGTTGGTAGTATACATATAAGTAAGGAATGAAATGCGAAAAATACTACTAGAAATATACAAAACGAAGCTATTAGTTATTACAATAATCCATATATATATATATATATATATATATATATTAAAATCCTTAAGCCTTGGAATTACACTTCGAAAGTCTAAATGATAACATCCAATTCAAATCATCAATAAAGTACGACCGTGTTGGACCTCTCTACAAATCATCTAAATGTCTAAAACATGGTCGTTAGTAGTAAACGCGGATTCAGATGCTAAGGTAGATATAGGTATAGCAAGACATCTCTAGTCATCATAGACAAAATGATATACCTATTAGCATTACTAGTGTTCCAACCGCACGTTGCACAGTAGTGATAATACCATCTTCAAAAAAAAATGTTATAGGCTAAAATTTGAAGTCCACTTCTAAAAAAAGTTAGGCAAATGTGTGTGGCAACTACTCATTAACATTAAAAGTTTTTAAGAGAAGTTGACAACAATCTTAGAACCATATGTTAATTTAAGTTATATAACTATGCCCGAGAATGGTGTTACAAAGTACTCTACAAATGTTTGACTAATGTTAGTAGTTTGTTTAATTAGAAGTCACAATTCTAACATAAATCTCATATAAGGTGACAAAATCATGATGTTCATTTTGTAACAAATTTAATTGAAATCTCATTTGAAGTTATGAAAAAGAAACGTTCTATAATATTTCAAGTGAAAATTAGAGGAGTGCGTAAGTTGTAGTAACAATAGTGGAAGTTCAAGGCGATGCATGAAAAACCACATCACCAAGCTAAGATAATTGATTTTCTCTCATAAAAAATTAAAATTAATATCAAGTGGGGTCGATGACCCACATATCAAATATTAAACTGATAAAGACAAATATCACACTTTATCGTAACATTCTATAATATGTAAATTGTAATTAGAGGGGTGTATCAAACCTTGATAGTAGTAACACCAAGACGACAGATAAATAACTATCACCAAGTAGTATAATGGACATTCTCATATACAAAATAAAATACCAAGCAAGTTGAAAACCCATATTTTAGATATCAAACTAAAAACATATAATATACTTGATCTAAACAAAAAAAACCTAAGATTCGGGATAGATATGTTAAACTAAAAACACATACTACATTTGATCTTAAGCAAAAGATCGACATCCGAGAAAAATATGTTTGTTTCATTTTTAGTCATTTTTTTGTATTAATCTCCCTCTTGCCATTTTCACTCCGTTATGCTATGCACAACAATACCAAGGAGTTATCGAAGTCCAAACTCATACCGTCGATAATGGAAAGAGAGTTACAAACCTACGAGACACCGATCCACCCCCTCGAGCCAACAACGACAGCTCTAGTCTAGGACCACAAGGGAATACAGCTCCTCCAAAAAACCCCAATCTGTATGCCAAACCAATGGGCCTCAAGTGTTGTCGATGCGGACAACCGGGTCATAGATCCAATGAATGTACTAACTGAAGAACAGTTAGATTAGTAGACAACAAAGAAAACAGGGATGATGGAGACTATGATGGTGCCGAGTTTGCTAAGGATGACTTCCAACAGAAGATCAACCTCATACTCCAACGAGTACTCCTCTCGTCCAAAGAAGAAGGACAAAGAAAGAACCTTTTTCGATCTCATTGCTCCATCCATAAAAAGGTATGTAATCTCATCATTGATAACGGAAGTTGTGAAATGACGGATACCGAGTCCACCAAATAATAAATTCCAACTAACGACTAATTACAACCAAAATTGTAGTAGTGTAAGTCGGGTCAAATCCACAGAGACTCGGTCTAACGTTATACGACTAGCGAATCAAGTACACGATGAAAATGTAAAAATACTAATAATCATGAGGGGGGGGGGATTGGATTTGATTAATTACTCTAAAAATGCGATAAAATATAAACTAAAACAATTGATTAAAGTCCCAACATCGATTCAATACCGGTTAAGATGTTAGTGCCTATCATCAATTCCAAAAAAAAAAAAATGTAAACGGAAAGGACAAACCCGAATTGGTTTTAATCGTTAACAAGCTCTAACGACCCAATTTTCCATAGATAATCATTGATTAAAATAAGCTCTCTAATCAACCCTTAACCACAAATACAAGTTCAAATAAGCTCTTAAACTCGTAGGTGCGACTAGCTTTATCGGACTAGAAAAAAGTACCAATTCAAAGCCATAAGCTCATAAGCTCGGCTTATCGAGGCTCTAATCGCAAGATTTCAAATATTCAATCCAAAAACCTTATCGAAACCAAATGAATACTAGTGTCACTCTATCAAAATTCTAAGACGATTACGTATCTAAGAATTCTGAATAACCATTCCATAAGAGAATTCCAATCAGTTAGCTAGACTAATTGAAAACCCAAATACGATAAATAATAAGTTTAGAAATCATGCAAAAAGGCTTGTTCAAACATGTTTACAACAAAAACTCAAAGCAATAACAAATCAAAACCTAATTAAATCAATGTTGGAATGAACAAAATTAGCAAAACATAGCTAAACTAGGTTACTGATTCTAAAGGTTTTAGGATTTACCGAAAGAATCATGAAAATTGATGAGAAAAGGTTGTTGTGATCACTTTCGCATCCGTCTTCTCCAATGGAACCAGCTGATGTCTCTCTCTCACCTTCGTCTCCAGCTTCTTCAATCGAACAGCCCCTGCTGTCTCTGTCCTCTCCAGTCGAACGAGCTACCACCTGCTGTCCTCGTTCTCCTTTCAATCGAACAGCCCCCTGCCATCCTCTTCACCCTCGCGTCTCTCTCTCTCGCGACTCCAGTCCCTCTCGCCTTTTCTAATGAACCAACCCCCTTGTCTTTGATCACGTTCCTCTCCAATCCGATCGATCGCACCCCACGTCTTCTCCATTTTGAACCCCACGAACTATTGTCGCCTCCTTCCCTCTCGATCCCACGTCTTGTTACCGTATGCCTCCTCTCCAAACTCTTCTGGCCTATCAAAAATGTGGGGAGATGTGGGCTTTATTTGGGCTTGATGAAGTCTACAAAAGTTAGGCCATAAGTTGGGCTTTTTCATTTTTTTTGGGCTGGACTCTACAAAAGAAAATGTAGGTTAAGTAAACACATTTATTCACATAGTGATGAAAATAAAAGGCTTCTTAACTCTAATTTTCAACCAAGAAAATATAGCTATCAAAACATCCCCACACTTAGAACTTTGACCGTCCTGGGCAAACATTACGAATTTATCATGAGTTGATTTTTAGAGAACGGACAAAAATACATATCATTTTACGGAGGTTCGACTAAACCATATTAGCGAAAATTAACACACAAGACAAACCAAAGATGAGAACATGCTAATTTCACAAACAACTCACAAAGGATATATGCAATACAATTGCTCATTCACACAATGGTGTAGATGTTTTCACTCAAAACATGAATTCACATGTACATACACTACCATAGTCTTGAATTAGATCTCAATTCTCTATCGCTAATGGTCAACCTAGGTGTGAATCAAAAAGGTCTTTAGTAAGGGTTGTAACGTGGCTAAGGGTCAAGGTAGGGAATAATTTGGTGAAGTGACTAAAAGTGGACCTTGGAAAGGAAACTACAACTCAAACATGATTCTCGTGTCTTGTCAAAGCGATCACAAAATTTCTCAATCTCTTAGCTCTTATTCGCTAAAAACATTATGGAGACAATTGTGTTTCTTCCATTGTTCGGCCTCCATATATTCATTCATCATTTTTTTTTCATTTGCACATATGGAACATATATATATATATATATATATATTTTCTTTTTCTTTTTCTCTTTTTTTTATCTTTTTCTCGAACCTCTACTGATCATTATATAGGTGTTGAGGATCGTGTAGATGGTATACAGACCGTACAACAAGTCTGCCTAACTAAAAGCTTGTAGTCTCATTCCAAAGTCTGGTGAGGAAAGTGTTTGGCTAAGGGGTATATATTTGGTGTAAAAGTCAAGAAAAAGGGTAATTAGGCTCAAAAGAGGTGACCAAAAAGGAAAACACATAAGGGTTGGCTTTAGGCTAAATGGTTAAAAGAAAACATCAATGATGGTCGTCTATCATTTTCACACACTAGTATTGCCTAAGTGCAATCTTGAAAAGACCTAATGCAAGTTCTAGAGTGAGATGAACATGGAAGATGCAATGCACACAAAAATGAAATGAGATCGAAAATAGTGTTCGACCATGGCTCAAAAGCTCATGGGTTCATTTTGTCTATAAAATTAGCAAGCCTCACAAAAGTTATCTCAAATGTGCTAATCACGACTAACAAGTAAGTCATACAATCGTCCATGCTATGGTGTTTATGGTATTGAAAATCAAGAAAATCGTTACTCATGTAATTCATTTAACAAATGCCCAAAATCAAGCCAAAAGTTCAAAAAATTTAGCCCTTTCTAACACACTCTTGCACATTAGAAATCAATAATTCCCCATACTTGAACCATATATTGTCCTCAATGTATGCATTCATTGGTATAGTCTAAAACATTAAAAAGCAAAGGGAACGAGAAAACTCCCCTGAATATGTAGACTTGTGCCAAATACACGGTCCAAGCGGGTGGTAAGAGCCTCTTTGCACCCTGGGGGGGGGGGTGTTGAACGTCAATACTCACGAGAATGCCAACCTGGGAAAGCAACTCATCAATCTCGAAAGACAACTAAAACTAAAACTAACTAAACTAGAACGGAAAATAAAGCAATAAAAATTGGGTTGCCTCCCAATCAGCGCCTTTCTTTAACGTCTTTGGCTAGACACTACCGAAACTAACTAACAACGAGCGGTGGCTCAAGAGCCATAACATCAATGTCCGTAGACTGAAACCCTTCATAAAAAGGTTCCAGTCTATGCCCGTTCACCTTAAACGACTTACCTGTTTTCGGGCTTTCAATATCGACTGCTCCATGAGCATAAACCTTAACAACTATGAAAGGACCAACCCACCGTGATCTAAGCTTACCGGGAAACAGCTTTAGGCATGAATGAAAGAGTAAAACCTTTTGTCCAACCACAAACTCTTTCCGAGAGATGATCTTGTTGTGGAAAGCCTTGGTCTGCTCCTTATAGATCTTGGAGCTCTCGTATGCGTTGTTTCTGATTTTCTCTAACTCTTGAAGTTGTAGCTTCCTTAGAACTCCCGCGTCATCCATTCGCATGTTACACTTCTAAACAGCCCAAAAGGCCCTGTGTTCTAGTTCAACAGGTAGATGACATGGTTTATCATAAACTAATCGAAAAGGGGACATACCTATAGGTGTTTTGTAGGCCGTACGGTAGGCTCACAAAGCATCGTCCAAACGCTCGGTCCAATCCTTGCGATTAGGATTTACGGTCTTTTCTATAATGGATTTGATCTCCCTGTTAGAGACTTCGGCTTGCCCGTTGGATTGAGGATGGTATGCGGTTGAAATCCGGTGAGTGACATGGTACTTCTTAAACACCGCCTTGATCACTTTATTGCAAAAGTGCGTCCCTCGATCGCTTATGACGGCCCTTGGTGTGCCGAACCTGGCGAAGATGTTAGATCTAAGGAAAGCTGAAACAGTACGAGCATCATCAGTTCTGGTGGCTTTAGCTTCCACCCATTTCGAGACATAATCGACACACAATAAAATATAGGTGAATCCAAAAGAGGCGGGAAAGGGTCCCATGAAATCAATGCCCCATACATCAAAGATTTCACAAACTAAAATCGGGTTTTAGGGCATTTGATTTCGTGGTCCGATATTTCCCGTCTTTTGGCACCTATCACAACTCTTGCAAAACATATAAGAGTCTTTAAAAATGGATGGCTAAAACAAGCCACAATTAAGCACTTTGTGTGCCGTACGCTTTGGACCAAAATGTCCCCCACAAGCATATTTGTGACAAAATCGAAGTACATTTTGTACTTCGTATTGGGGGGACACATCGCCTGATAATCTGATCAGAGCAATGCTTCCAAAGGTAGGGGTCATCCCAAACATAATACTTCGCTTGACTCTTAATCCTATCCTTTTCAGTTCTAGTCAACGTACCTGGCAAAGTGTTGGTAACTAGATAGTTTACTAAGTCAGCGTACCAGGGTGTCGTCTCTTGAACGGTAAGAAGATGCTCGTCCGGAAATTCATCCTTCAAGGTAGAAGGATCCTCACCATTTAACAAACGACTCAAATGATCGGCCACCAAGTTCTCCGACCCGCTCTTATCCCGAATCTCTAGGTTGAATTCTTTTAAAAGCAACATCCAACGGATAAGGCAAGGCTTGGCGTCCTTCTTCTTCATTAAATATTTAAGAGCTGCATGATCAGAAAAAAACTATCACTTTAGTACCAAGTAAATACTGACGAAACTTCTCTAAAGCAAATACTATGGACAAAAGCTCCTGCTCCGTCATTGAATAGTTGCTTTGGGCATTATCCAACGTCCGAGAAGCATAGTATATCACTTGTGGTTCCTTACCAAACTTCTGTCCCAAAACAACCCCGACCGCGTAATTACTCGCATCACACATGATCTTAAAAGGGAGATCCCAATTTGGGGCTGAATTATGGGTGTAGAAGTTAACTTATCTTTTAATTCATTGAATGCCTTCTTGCATTCACCATCGAAGTGGAAGTCCACATCCTTTTGTAAGAGACAGCAAAGTGGTCGGGTTATCTTCGAAAAATCCTTAATGAATCTCCTATAAAACCCTGCATAACCAAGGAAAGAACGGACTTCCCTAACACAAGTGGGGTAAGGTAGAGTTTTAATGACATCTATTTTGGACTTGTCTACCTCTATACCCTTCTTAGAAACAATATGACCCAAGATAAGACCATGACTAACCATAAAGTGACATTTTTCGTAATTCAAAACAAGGTTAGTCTCTATGCATCTTTTTAAAATCTTGGTCAAATTATTCAAACAGTCCTCAAACGAATTACCATAAACGGTAAAATCATCCATAAACACCTCAATGATACTCTCTACATACTCAGAAAAGATACTTACCATGCAATGTTGAAAAGTAGCTGGTGCGTTATAAAGGCCAAAAGGCATACGCCTATAGGCAAACGTACCAAACGGGCATGTAAAAGTAGTCTTTTCTTGGTCCTCCGGCGCTACCGGGATTTGATGGAACCCGGAGTATCCATCTAGACAACAGTAGTGAGACTTTCCCGCTAATCGTTCCAACATTTGGTCGATAAAGGGAAGTGGAAAGTGATCCTTTCTAGTGGACGAGTTTAACCTCCTATAGTCGATGCATACTCGCCATCCATTTTGGACTCGAGTAGGCACCGACTCACCTTCGGTGTTCCTAACTACCGTCAAACCCGTCTTTTTGGGTACTACCTTAACAGGGCTTACCCATTTGCTATTTGAAATTGAATAGATAATACCTGCGTCAAGGAGTTTGAGGATCTCCTTTTTCACTACCTCCATCATAGGCGGGATGAGGCGTCGTTGAGCTTCATGAAAAGGCTTGTAGTCATCCTCGAGTAGAATCTTATGCATACAAACTGAAGGGCTCAATCCCTTGATATCAGCTATAGTCCATCCAATTGCCTCCTTGTGCTCTTCGAGCATATTCACCAACCGCTTTTCTTCTTCACTTGACAGCTCAGTAGAGATGATCACCGGTAGAGTATTGCCTTGCCTAGGTAGGCATACTTGAGGTGGTCCGGTAACTCCTTCAAGTCAAGTACCGGGGCCTGCAAAATAGAAGGAAATAGCTTAGTGTAAGAAGAAGGTAAATTAACATTTGATACCTGAAACTTCTTGTGCCGGTTAGATTCCATGGCTAAGACCATCTCTTTAAGCTCGGGCCCTAAATCATACTCCTTCATCAACAAATTACTTGTCCTCGCATCTAGGTGCCTTGAAATCGCAACCTCCAACAAATCTCGGTTAGTCAGGTCATACAAATCATGAGTAATAGGATATAAAACATCAACAAAACTAACATAAGACACATCACTAGGATATCTAATGGCATCATAGATATTAAATTTAATGACCTCACCATCAAATTCTATAGTTAACGTACCATCATGAACATCAATTTTTTTTTTGATGTTTTCAGAAATGGTCTTCCCAACAATATCAAAGGTGATTTGGAGGTATTATGCTCCTCCATATCTATGACGTAGAAATCAACCAGGAAGACTAAGTCGTTAACTTGAACCAACACATCCTCAAGGACTCCCTTGGGGTACACATTGGACCTATCGGCGAGTTGTATAACAACTCGCGTCCTCTTAAGAGGTCCCATATTCAGTGATGAATAAATTGAGTAAGACATTACATTTATAGATGCACCTAAGTCTAACATGGCTTTATCTATTGAAACATTACCTAACTTAAAGGAATAGTAAACATACCTGGGTCCTTGCACTTAGGTGGCATCTTCTCTCCTTGAAGCACGGCGGATACGTTCACGCCCATGCTAACCTTCTCGTTCCCGGTCAACTTCTTCTTGTTCATACACAACTCCTTCAAAAACTTAGCATATCGAGGTACTCTTTTTAATAGTATCTAAGAGTGAAATATTTACCTCAACTCGGCGAAAAGTCTCCATAATCTCCTTGTCTTCTTGCTCCTTCTTGTTTTGCTCGAATCTCTTTGGGAATGGTGGTCGGATGACAAATTCGGGCGCCTTTCCTTTGTCCTCTACATTTTTACCTTCAACCTTTTCTTCATTTGACTTGTCACCCGTAATCTCGGCCCCTTTCTCTTCTTTCCTCTCACTCCTTCTTGCTTTGGGTTCAGGATCCGAAACCGTCCTGTTTCTCAAAGTAATGGCACTAACATTAGCTTTCAGGTTAGTTTCAGTTTGGGATGGTAACTTACCTTGGCTCTCAATGCTATTAAGCGAATTCATCATTTACCCGATTTGAGCTTCCAAATTCTTCTGTTGGGCCGTTAAACTTTGATTATGGGTTACCAAATTCTGGATATTCATCCTCGTCTCTTCCTGAAATTATTAAGTGTTAGTAGCAAGATATTTAACAATATCTTCTAAAGACATACCTACACTGCTCGAGGCTTGGTTGTTTGGCTGAAACGGTGCTCTCTGTTGGAATGGCTGCTGGAATTGCCTTTGCTGGAACTGTTGCGGAGGTCTTTGGGCACCAAAACTCTGGTTATAAAACCTTTGTTGTGGTTGTTGTCCTGGAAAGCCTCCGATGGCGTTGACATCTTCGGGTGCAACCAAACATCTTCTTGGAGTTGTGGACACGCGTCCGTTGGATGGTTCGTCCCATTGCATATACTGCATGCCTTAACTTGCTCTTTACCCACAACTAATTGTTTAATGAGATTAGTCAAATCAAATAACCTACTCTCAATGTTACCGGTATTAACCTCGTTAATCTTTTGGGGTCCTATCCTTAAATCACCTCGCATACTAAAATACTGAGAGTTCTCAGCCATAGTGGTGATCAGAGCCCTTACTTGAGTTAGGGTTTTATTGAAAATTGCCCCTCCACTAGCAGCATCAATCATCTTTCTTTTCCATAGGAAGAAGGCCCTCATAAAAATACTGCAACAAAAGTTGCTCGGAAATTCCGTGTTGCGGGCAACTAACGCAGAGATATTTGAACCTCTCCCAATATTCATGGAGG
Source organism: Cynara cardunculus var. scolymus (assembly GCF_001531365.2). NCBI lineage: Eukaryota > Viridiplantae > Streptophyta > Magnoliopsida > Asterales > Asteraceae > Cynara > Cynara cardunculus. Next base: position 27,895,907 of record NC_037530.1, read on the forward strand.
GTTTTCACATCTCTTTGTTTGATATTGCATATTTCCCTACGAAGTGTAGCGGCTCGGGAGGCGGGAAATAATTTATCTAAAAATAACTGCGCCATTTGGTTCCAAGTCGTTACTGAACCGGACGGTAACGAGTAGAGCCAATCTTTAGCCCGATCTTTTAAAGAAAAAGGGAATGTCTTTAACTTTATAAGATCATCCGTAACCTCGTTGGGTTTCATGCTTAAACATACTACATGAAATTCCTTGAGGTGTTTGTTCGAGTCCTAATTCTCCAAACCGTGGTAGGAGGGTAATAGGTGGACCAAACCAGTTTTTAGAACAAAATTTATGTTACCTTGCGGATACCTGATGCAGATAGGAACCTGAGCAACGTCATGTGTTGCCAACTCTAGTAGAGTTCGCTCATCTTATTCGGCAACCATCGCGTCTGCCTTCTCTTCGTCTTTCTCTTCGTACCTTTCTTCCTCTTCATCCGAATCGCTCGATAGGTTAGTATCTTGCCAGATATTTAACCCCGGTGACGAAGGTCCCTCGCCAAACTTCTTCCAAAACTTGGCTTGTTTCCTCAGTCGTTTCGCGGTTCGTTCGATTTCTAGATTTATTGGTAAAGGTGAACCTGTACGTGACGATCTAGGCATAAACAGTTAGTAATACCGAGTCCCCGGCAGCGGCGCCAAAATTTTGATGGATGCCAAGTCCACCAAATAATAAATTCCAACTAACGACTAGTTACAACCAAAATTGTAGTAGTGTAAGTCGGGTCGAATCCACATAGACTCGGTCTAACGTTATACAACTAGCGAATCAAGTACACGATGAAAACGTAAAAATACTAATAATCACGAGGGGGGGTTGGATTTGATTAATTACTCTAAAAATGCGATAAAATATAAACTAAAACAATTGATTAAAGTCCCAACATCGATTCAATACCGGTTAAGATGTTAGTGTCTATCATCGATTCCAAAAAAATGTAAATGGAAAGGACAAACCCGAATTGGTTTTAATCGTTAACAAGCTCTAACGACCCAATTTTCCATAGATAATCGTTGATTAAAATAAGCTCTCTAATCAACCGTTAACCACAAATATAAGTTCAAATAAGCTCTTAAACTCGTAGGTGCGACTAGCTTTACCGGACAAGAAAAAAGTACCAATTCAAAGCCATAAGCTCATAAGCTCGGCTTATCGAGGCTCTAATCGCAAGATTTCAAATATTCAATCCGGAAACCTTATCGAAACCAAATGAATACTAGTGTTACTCTATCAAAATTCTAAGATGATTACGTATCTAAGAATTCTAAATAACCATTTCATAAGAGAATTCCAATCAGTTAGCTAGACTAATTGAAAACCCAAATACGATAAACAATAAGTTCAGAAATCAAGCAAAAAGGCTTGTTCAAACATGTTTACAACGAAACCTCAAAGCAATAACAAATCAAAACCTAATTAAATCAATGTTGGAATGAACAAAAAATAGCTAAACTAGGTTACTGATTCTAAAGGTTTTAGGATTTACCGAAAGAATCATGAAAATTGATGAGAAAAGGTTGTCTTCACTCTCGCATCCGTCTTCTCCAATGGAACCAGCTGATGTCTCTCTCTCRCCTTCGTCTCCAGCTTCTTCAATCGAACAACCCCTACTGTCTCTGTCCTCCCCAGTCGAACGAGCTACCACCTGCTGTCCTCGTTCTCCTTTCAATCGAACAGCCCCCTGCCGTCCTCTTCACCCTTGCGTCTCTCCCTCTCACGACTCCAGTCCCTCTCGCCTTTTATAATGAACCAGCCCCCTTGTCTTCGATCACGTTCCTCTCCAATCCAATCGAGCGCACCCCACGTCTTCTCCATTTTGAACCCCACGAACTATTGTCGCCTCCTTCCCTCTCGATCCTACGTCTTGTTACCGTATGCCTCCTCTCCAAACTCTTCTGGCCGATCAAAAATATGGGGAGGATGTGGGCTTTATTTGGGCTTGATGAATTCCACAAAAGTTAGGCCATAAGTTGGGCTTTTTCATTTTTTTTTGGGTTGGACTCTATAAAAGAAAATGTAGGTTAAGTAAACACATTTATTCACATAGTGATGAAAATAAAAGGCTTCTTAACTCTAATTTTCAACTAAGAAAATATAGCTATCATGAAAACATTGTGTCTTGAAAGCTAGTCGATCATCTCGACCTACCTACTCAACCCCATGAGGCTCCTTATTCTCTTGGGTGGGTCAAGAAAGGCCCGCAAGTTAGAGTCACAAAATCTTGTCGGGTACCCATATCGATTGAAAAATATCACCAAGAAGAAGTTCAATGTGATGTCCTTGACATGGATGCGTGTCAAATCTTATTGGGTCGACCTTGGCAATTCAATAACGATGTTACATATAAGGGGTGGGATAATGTTATGTTATTCCGTCGGGCCGACTGAAAGATTGCGATGGCACCAGTGAGCAATTTTGAAAAGGTTCTCGACAAGAAAACCGAAATTTTATTTTTGATTAACCTGGATATCCAACCCCCTATGTGAGCCGACTAATCCCAGAGCGACCACTTGCTTTGTAGATATCCCGAAGTCACTGCATTTGAACCTCCGTGGCCACAAGGGGATTTTTATTCCTCCTTGGATTTGAACCTGAGACCTCCTGGTACTTTTGACCTTTGGAGCCAAGCTCAAACCAATCAGGCACTAACGAGCAAGAGATAAAACTGACAATCTTCGTATCATGGCTACTAACGAGCAAGAGATAAAACAAGACACGAAGAAAGTTGAAGTCTTTTGGCCTACCATTATCGCTGGACTAATGAGTGCAGAAAAAGTCGAGGTCGAGATTCCAAAAGAAGTACACGAGACTCCAGAACAAATCGAGATAACTCCCGGTAAGGTTCGTGTAACTTTTTACCCTTTCGAGTTTGACCGAGTCTTACTTGTGTGGAAGCAATCACGGCACCATCCTTCAGAACTTGATGATTTCTCAACCCTTCTGAAATCTAAAGACCGATTTATAGATCATGTTTCAAAGAAAAAAATTTCTTTAAATGAATTGGTATTGCATCAAGGTTCGGGAGAATCAAGTGAAGATGATTTTCAAGTGAACTCAAGGGCAAGTTCTTTTCAAGTGAGAGTGACTGATACAGAGAGGTTTCAGCAGTTCATGAGGCTTTTCTTCGATCTTAGGAGAAGAAAGAAACGAACTCCAAAGAGGCTAGAAATACTACATCGAGAACTCGTTAACAGTGGCCTACACAATTTCTTCCGGGACTTGGGTATCGTACCTGGTCACACACGAGTTCTTAACGGTCCTGAACAAATTGCGTTTATTTCTTTATTTAATTATTTTTGTTTCTTAATTAATTTAGGATTAACATTAAAGGTATTAGTTATTTGTTTTATAAATTAGATTAGGATTATTATTTAGTGATCTTTTTTATTATTTAAATAGTTTCTAGTTAATTAAGAATTAGGATTAATTTGGTTTCCATAATTATGTTAATTAGTTTAGCTATAAATATGATTCATTGTTTTTATTGTTATACACATTATTATTAGTATAATTTCTTCTCCTTTTTGAGTTGTAAGAGTTTTTCTCTTAGTTTATCGAGTTTTACGAATTGTAATTCTCAACCCAAAAGGGTATAGACGTTTGTCGATCCTTCCGCAAATCTACACTGCGTCAGAAATCCTTCAAACCAAACATGGGATTGTAATGGAATTCAATTCTAAATCCAATCTAATCCTACAAACCAAACGGGCCTTAGTGTGTGACCCATAGTATCATGTATAATTAGTTTTGTGTGGTAAACTGTTTGTATCTTTCACGTTATATCTAACATGAAGTTCACCACGTACATATATCAACTACACACATACGCACACATTATATATATACATATATATATATATATAGAGAGAGAGAGAGAGAGAGAGGCAGATCATTTGCAAACCATCATATTAGTACAAACTTTACAAACCTAATTTCAACTGTCTATTTTGTCTAATGAGTATCTCATTTGTTTCCTAATCTCAACCCACGAAAGCTTGATATAGTTCATTAGCAGCCATTGAGTCTAATACAACCCATCAGGGCCTAATACATTTCACTAAGAACTGCCCACCAACGGCCGATACAACACAATTGCATGAATATATGTATCATGTATATATATTATATAGTGTATACAAGTATGTATCATAGACAAGGGATAAATCTATTGAGAACCAACAAAAATGTTACGAACTCGTGCATATTGATATATAAATATTTTTATATGATTTTTTTTTCATCAAATGCATCAATACATATTGCTTGGATGGTTTATACAAAATTCAACAAAACTGAATAATCTGACCATTGATTTCATGTTCATTGGTTATTTATTTTTAAACTAAATGTACCAATAGCTAGGGATATAAGGTGTACAGTGGCATTGGACCATCTTGTACACTGAAACCATGTTTTTATACGAGCTTAGATTGCATTGGAATAACTTTTGGTTCTAGTAGTATGCTTATATGTGAACGAATACCGACTTCAAGGTTGTGTCTCTTTCTTGATGTTTTTTGTTTGTTATATTATCGGGTGTTTTTGGTTCTAGTAGTAAACTTATATATGTTTTATGTCGCTTCTTCCCCTTGTAGTTGTATATATTAACTTTTGATGTTGTTTTTGCTTAAATTCATGGGTAGGTTTAAATGTACATATGTTATGGGTTGGGTCCTTGAGAAGAGTATTTTGGAAGTTAATCACCGTATTAAAATCATATGTCAAAACGTCATAGGACATTATAAGAACATATTGGAGCATGTCTAATCATTCATTTGTTTTAGTTGAAACTACCTAAAATCTATATCCTTGAGCACTCTAGCAATTATTGTGGCTTCATTTATATTTGGTATTTTGATGCTAGTTCAAAGAATCAACCATGTAATCACTGGAAAACAAAGGAGCATCTCTTACCTTCTTCAGGTCCCCCCCTCCCTTTTTCTTTCTTTCTGCTTCATGTACGATATTGTGCTATTATTTGAAAGCATAAACCATTTATTACTTTAAGTTCTTCACTTTGGCTTTTTGTATAATGTTGGTGGTCCATCAATATTCTCAAGGTCTTGAAGTCTCACTTTCGAATAAGCAAGTCAAACATACCATTAGTGAACAATTGATTTGGTGACTGGACAGACCATCAATTTCTCGTTGAAATGTCATTCACTTATAGTAGATTCAGAGGTTGCCTCCTTTTGAGTTAGTCGAATTGATTACATATTGATGTTGTTTATATGTATGGGATGATGGCATGTCTGGACTGACTTCAGCTGACACAACTTGGTGCACCATGAAATTCTTAACAAAGAAGGGATTGACATCCAGAGTGTCATTGTGTTTAAAAGGAAAGTTAACCCCTTGTTTTCGGTTATTTCCAAAAGTTAAACCTGTTTATGACATTACTCCCATGAATGGCTATGCTTATTGGTGTGGAATGGAAGGTAATGTTACATGAATATATGTAGTGTTAAGTGTTCATATAAACAACATTCTAATTGGCCAATTTTTCTCATGGATAGTCATATGTGGATCTGGGTGAAGAGATAACCTCCATTGAAATAGAAATACTTCATTTGGAATGGTATCAGCTTTCACTCTATCGAAAATCTTTTAAGCAGCATCTTCACAATATACGCAAGGCCTTCACTATGTAAAACAGAATCCCATTTGTTATCTTGTTGATTAATCATGTGACAAAGTGAAGGCTAAGCTTGGTTAAGTGGGTATCATTGCAGAGTTTCTTCTCCGTAGGAGGGAATTTATGGTTCAGATGATCAAATTTTGGATTTTTATTGTGTCATGCTTGCATATTAAAAGAATTGTGTCATTTTTAGATTTATTTAATATGCATTGCGTACATAAATGTGTATTTGTATAGGAAAATTCGAATAAAATGAATAGTATTTTTCAATTATTTTTAATAAAAAAATTAGAATTACCGACGGATGAGCGGCGGATAAATTTGCTGGTAATTTTTTTATAAATAATTCATTGAAAAAATAATAATTTAAATAATTAAATTATCGACGGATAATTTAATTATTAATTTATTTAAGTTAAGAAAGTTGAAAAAAAAATATAAAATATCAGTTGGCGGATTTCCGACAGACAAATCTGCCAGAAATTCCTCAGAGATGATGTTTTCTGATGAATGTTTTCACGGCCAGAAATCTACCAGATACAGTGATTTACTAGGGTAGGTAAGAGAGTTGTTGTCGATTTTATTAAAGGAACATTTTTAGATTTGGGATTATATTACTAGGGTAGGTAAGAGAGTCACTTGGGTGGGTTTTGCTTGGGGTTGGGACCTTGAGGGTTATTAGAAAAATAACAACATATAAAAAATATAAAAAATGAAATGACGAACATACCCTTTAATTGAGAGACTCTTATAACAGGGTTAGTATTAAGGATGAAAAGACTCAAAAGAGAAACAAAATGGAAACCATAATGACGAATAAAGTAGTTTTTAAAGATTAGGGACGAAAATAATAATTATAAACAATAAACTACATGGACATAAATCTTAGTTTATACTTAATTTGATTATGCAATCAAACCAAGCAAAGATAGAATACCCTTTATAAGCAGGGTGTGTTAGACTAAAAACCATATGAACGTGAAAGTTGCTTCATGGCAAGATGATCACATGTTACAAGTGTTAAATTGTCATGAACTTAAAGATAAATCATATTGAACATGCCAACTTGAATGACATCAAAGTAGATTCAAGAGAGTTGCTAGAAACAAATCGATATGTTCTGTCCATGTATTAGTTGGAAACAGTATGTGCCATGCCTGATTTTATGTTTTGCATAGAAATATGAAAGCCTAAATGTGCTTGTCTTAAGAGAATGAGAAAGTCTCCTTAAAGTAGATGGTAGAGAACAGCGTTTTGCAGCAATAACAACAGATATTTTGCTATAGCATTTGTCTGCTAGAATATATATGTATGTCTTAAACTAAACCTTGCACCATTCTCCTCTTTTTTTTTAATTGTCAACCCAAACATTTCCTCGACTTCACCATCTAAACTTGAAACTTATCTACGTGGAATATAATATATGGTTCTTACCGTTTTATTACTTAATAAAGTGAAAATGTTGATACATGAGTTAAGACTTATTTCTTAAAGATACAATATAACTACTACTAGTCTTAAACATAATGTGCAACATTACAACTGCAGAGTAAATAAGACAATTCAACATTTGCCTTTAGCCTTATCGATATTTAAAACTTCAGTTTCTAAATATATACTAATAGTTAGCTACAAGGGTGGTGCCTGATTGGTTATTGATTTTTTTAACCACAAGGGTGGTGCCTGATTGGTTTGAGTTTGACTCCAAATGTCAAAAGTACCAGGAGGTCCCAAGTTCAAATCCAAGGAGGAATAAAAATACCTTTGTGGCCATGAAGGTTCAAATGCGGTAACTCTGGACTATCTGCAAAGCAGGTGGTCATCCTGAGATTAGTCGACTCGCATAGCAGGTTGGATATCCAAGTTAATAAAAAAATAGTTAAATTACATAGCTTAATGAGTTTATGATTTAGTTTGCATATAAATATTCCCTCCAACTCATACTTAAAACATTTTAAACACCATATAAAACAAGGATTGATTGCCACATCCAAAAATCCATCATATAAGTTGGCATTATTGGTCGTACGTGGTCCATATTTGGCCACTTGGGACTCCATAAAGATCTTTCTATGCATGTTAAATGAATAAAGCATGTAGATAAAATACATCCATCATGCATGACATACATAATAATACCAAGTGATCATAAATATCACAACATGCTCCAAATATATATATATATATATATATATATATATATATATATATATATATATATGATGTTTCAAATGTAATCCATCATATTTGTACAACCAATGCAATCCAATTAATTGAAATATTTATGGAAATGATGAGAGTTCATTTATTATGATTTGAATATTTATGAAAAATGAATAAAGTTCATTAATTATGATCAATATTTTATATTAGAAAACAATCAAAACTTTTATGAAATCACATATTTATCAAATTAAATGGACGATTGAGATTGAGTTGTATTGATTGTACAAATGTCAAAGATTATAGAATAACTTACCCCTCTCCCTCTCCCTCTCCCTCTCCCTATATATGTATAGAGAGAGAGAGAGATATATCTCATAAAATGGATGGTTAATTAATAGCATACTGTATTATTTGGTGGCATTAATGAGACATTAATACTTTGACTTTGTTTTTATTTGATATTTATTTTTTATGGACCATTCATTTATTTTTGAGTAAATTAGGTTTTTCGTCCTTCTATTTGTTTTTGAAGTTATCATTTCATTTTTATGATTTATAATTGATTGTTGTTTTTAGTCTTTAGATTTATAATTTTTTTGTTGTTTTGGTTCCTCATATTTAATGGTACGAGTTAGTCTTAGAAACGAAAATAATAATGGATTGTGAATAGTAAACATGGGACGGAAGTTGCGATTTACTCTATTTTTAGTGAGTGGTTGATTTTTGTTATTTTTAGCTATGATTTTATTTTATTTTAATTGTTATTTTTTCCTATAATTCAACTAAATCTTTTGAAGTTAGAATTCCGAATTGTTAAAAAACTAGTAACGTATATGTAGGTGACGTCGTGTAAATCGTTTTGATTATGAAGCAGAGAATCAGAAACGACAATCTTGTTTCAAGTTTTGTTTTATTCTTCGTTCCGCTCGATGCTAATTTTATAGTTTGTTATGATTTTTAAGATGATATATAAATTCAAAGTTAATATGTTCTATTGGTCAAAGATTTAAAAACAAAATAGTTTGATAACAGTATTTTTAATCAACCCATATCATTTGTTGTTCTTGTCTTTTAAAGATCAATTTATGCATTAATTAGTGGTTTTTGCAACCTGTAATTGAAAAACAAAATGAAAAATTTATGTTTGAATAAAATATGGTAAGAATATTCAAAAACTATATTTGTTATCATAAAAGAAATATTGAATCATAATGGTGGTGCATGATTGGTTTAAGCTTGGCTCCAAAGGTCAAAAGTACATGGAGGTCATTGGTTCAAATCCAAGGAGAAATAAAAATCTCTTTTGTGGCCATGGAGGTTCAAATGCGGTGACTCCAGGCTATTTGCAAACACTACTAGAAAACTGACCATTTCCGGCGGATATCCGGCGGACACTAAAAAGTCAACATTTTATTGACTTTCAACAATTTCCGGCGGATTTCTTAAGTACTCAGTTTAATCTTGAATGTACATCTAATTACAACATTTTATCGGCGGATTTTCTAATTTATTTATTTTTAAAAAAAATTAACAATTTTCCAGCGGATTTCCGGCGGATAATTAAATATTTTTTAAAAAAATATATAACCATTTCCGGCGGATTTCTTAGTACTCAGTTTAATCTTGAATTTACATCTAATTACAACATTTTACCGGCGGATTTCCGACGGATTTTCTAATTTATTTATTTTTTAAAAAAATTAACAATTTTCCGGCGGATTTCCGGCGGATAATTAAATATTTTTAAAAAAATATATAACCATTTCCGGCGGATTTCCAGCGGACAATTAAAAAATTTTCAAAAAAAAATAAACAATTTTCCGGCGGATTTCCAGCCGAAAATTAAATAATTTTTTTAAAAAAATTAATATTTCCGGCGAAAAATTTTAAAATTCTTTGAAAAAAGAATTAACAATTTTCCGGCGGATTTGCGGCGGATAATTAAATATTTTTTAAAAAAATATATAACCATTTCCAGCGGATTTCCGGCTGAAAATTAAAAAAATTTCTAAAAAAAGAATAAACAATTTTCCGGCGGATTTCCGGCGGCAAAATAAATAATTTTTTTTTAAAATTTAACATTTCAGGCGGATTTTCGGCGGAAAATTAAAAAAATCTTTAAAAAAAATTAACAATTTTCCGGCGGATTTTCGGCGGATAATTAAATATATTTTTTTTAAAATATAACCTTTTTCGGCGGATTTCCGGCGGAAAATTAAATAATTTTTTTTTAAAAGTTTAACATTTCCAGCGGATTCCGGCAGAATATTAAATAATTTTTTAAAAAAAAGAATAAACAATTTTCCGGCGGATTTCCGGCGGATATTTAAATAATTTTTCTAAAAAAATTTACCATTTCCGGCGGAAAATTAAATAATTTTTAAAAAAATTAACAATTTTCTGACGGATTTCCGACGGATAATTAAATAATTTTTCTAAAAAGATTTATCATTTCCAGCGGAAAATTAAATAATTTTTAAAAAAAAGAATTAACAATTTACCGTATTGGGCTTTAATGAATCGTATTGGGCTTTAATGAACCATATTGGCCTTTAATGAACCGTATTGGGCTTTAATGAACCGTATTTTGGGCTTTAATGAACCGTATTGGGATTTAATGGACCGTATTGGGTTTTAATGGATCGTATTGGGCTTTAATGGAAGTATTGGGCTTTTATGAACCGTATTGGGCTTTAATGAACCGTATTGGGCTTTAATGAACCGTATTGGGTTTTAATGAATCGTATTGGGCTTTAATAAACCGTATTGGGCTTTCATGAATCGTATTGGGCTTTAATGGAAGTATTGGCCTTTAATGGAACGTATTGGGTTTTGGTGAAACCTTTTGGGCTTTAACATTTCCGGCGGATTTTCGGCGGATATATCCGCCGGTATTTTTTTAAAAAAAATTAATTGTTTTAAAAATAATATTATTATTTATATATTTTTCCGGCGGATTTCCGGCGGACTTATCCGCCGGTATTTTTTTAAAAAAAATTAATTCTTTTAGAAAATATTATTTTTTCCGGCGAGAAATATTTTCGGCTGATTTCCAGCGGAAATTTCCACCGGGATTTTTTTTTTTTTTTAAATACTTAGGGATTTGTTAAGTTAATCAAGATTTTATAAATAAACAGGCGAAAAATTTCCGGCGGCCGTGATCCACCGGAAATGGGGAAAATCCGCCGGAAAAACAATCACCGGCGCCACTTTTTCCGGCGGATTTGGCCGCCGGAAAAAGTGAGTTTTTTGGTAGTGAAAGCAGGTGGTCGCTCTGGGATTAGTCGGCTCGTATAGCGGGTTGAATATCCAGATTAATATATATATATATATATATATATTGAGTACCATAATATTTCTAAAACATAGACCGATAGTAAAATGAAGCAAATGAGTTGGACTCTCATATTTCGTATATGAACTATTTATGAAATCAAGTTGATTTATTCTAATTTAGAAAATCAATATGAAGCATTAACCTGAAAAAATGTGGCTTCATATTGAAAAAATGATTTACCACATAGAACAATTGATATTTCACAAAACATGTTCCTCAATAAATAAATAAATAAAACCTTTTAATAATCAAATCTAAGAACAATATGAGATAGAAACCAGTGCTCTAAAAGGCTCGTCACAGTAGCCGTCGTGGCGCACCGTGCCTCAAAGCTCGTGTCTGACACGACGTTAGAGCTTTTGTCACGCATGGGTCAATGCGCAATTTTATAACGTGGTGTTTGATTTTTCTTACCTATTTAGTGTCTTCTTAGTGAAGTAGTGGATAAAATATAAAGTACATTGGTTTCTTCGACATCTCCATGTGCCTAGACATGATAGAGGCTTGCAAACAACCCCAAAAGTGTGTTGTTAATAATTATACCATGAACAATTAATCATAAAAATTTAAACAAACATCAACTAATTCAGTTTAATATAAAATTCAATTCACACTTTAGAAACTCTTTGACCAGCAAAAGCAAGTGAAATATAACCTGCAAAAAACGAATATTGCAAAAAGATACGATCAATATACATAATAACCCGTCTAGTTTAAGAGGAAGAGTAACCTCTTCAATATGATACAAGAAGAAACTGGAAGTTAAAATTGATGTTCTTCATATTGGGTATCTGGTTGCAAATCACGACAAAATCTATCATATAACACCCATAAAGCAAAAAAGGAAATTAGAAAATCAGAACTTTCTAAAACAGGAAATAGAATAAAATTGATAACTACAAAAAAAAAACAAATAAAGATAGTCTGTGGAAACAAGGATCCCAAAATAATACCTCAAAATACGGGGTTATTTCTCGGATTATCCTTCTTCCTCTTCTTGATTTGCATGACCTCAGACATGTATTCCAGGACGACAACGATGAGACTTTCACTCCTCCATCTATGGGAGCATATTTTTTGGCAATATCTGATAGTTTCATAACCAGTTACGAATAATTAATTAAAAAATCCTCAAAAATAGTTTCAATGGGAATAAAAATCTTGAAGAAATCAGAATAACTTCAAGACAATCGTACAAACACATTGCTCATCTCATTCTTTCTTTAAATTTGACACCAACATAAACTATGCAAAAATCTACCACTGTGATTATCTCACATTTCTCACATCTTCAACGGGACAACTTTTTCATGAAAAAAGGGACGGCGCCTTACAGAAAAACTTCATTAAACAAAACAAATATTACAGAATTACGAATGGCATACCCCTCGAATTACAAATTCATCATCTGAGCAATGACTAAACTCTAAACCCAATAATATAGTTCAAAACCCTCTTAAACACCAAAATTAAACCTTTTCACGAGAAATCGAATATGAAGTCCCAAGTGATGAGCAAAAGTGGAAAAATCTTCATTATCATTGACCTAAGAAGAAACATAAAAAACTCTATCGATGAGGCCCAAGCTGTCACCATCAAAAATTACAAAGCAGCCCAAAATTCTAGACTTAAGAGACCAATCAATATGGTCCACATAAGCCTTTTGTGGACATCCACAACCCAACTTTTTCTGACAACCTGAATTTTCAACCGTTGCATCGAAATTCATCAATGGCGGACTTCCACATAAAGCATCCACGGACGTCCGCGGTCAGATTGAAATTTGTTCATCAGCTTTGCATTAATTGTTTTCTTGATCAACACACAACCTTCATTTCTTTTCTTTTCTTTTCAATAAAATCATATTTTTAAAAACATAATCATTAAGATATCTTGACTTTAATTTTTAAATAAAAAATTATTTATATTAAAAAATTATCCAAAAGTGTACCTTTTAATATTCCGTTGACGAAACAAAATGACTTCGATTTGAATCTTCACAAGAACTCTTGGAGGCATGCTTCATATGATATACATTTCGAGTGCAACATGTTTTTTGATAAAAAAAACAACTCTTTAACTAATATAATCCATTCTTAGATTAAAAAAACAATGAAATAGTTAGAATACACTGTAAATCGGGTTTCTTTTTGTTAATCATCAAAATAACGGGATTATGTCAAATGTATTTAAAAATGAGGAAATTTATTTCCGTACACTTGCGGCAACACACCAAGATGGCTCCAAACGCCTTACCCCCATCCACCATGAAGTGTTGAAGGAAAACCAAGGTTTCAGCGCCATCCACCAACTGATTGGAATTGATGATACTTGGCCAATTGCATTTTTCAAAAACATACTCGAAGAGCTTTGAAATCGTTGAAAAGGCATAGAACAGCTTCATAACTCCAAAGGATCTGATCAGGCTCATCCAAATATTTAACAGCCCATAAGCAATCCAGAACAGAAGAATCCAATCACTCTTAGTTAAATATAAATCCAGCAACCATATCACAAAAACAAAAATCCCATATTGGATAAGTTATAAATCATGAGCTGAAATTATCTTTTAAAAGCAACAAATATATGGCATAAAGAAAAAAACCTCCATCCAGACCATGTTTCAGGAATATTGCAATCTGGCCAAAGGCCATTGCAATCCTCAAGCCGAACCAAAGAATGCTAGCAACTGCAAAGTGTAACCATGAGAGAAAATGAGCCAAAAAAAAGGAGTTAAACACCATATCAATAGCAAGAGATGAAACAAAAATTGTTGCAGTCCCAACCCTTTAACAACAACAAAAACACCAAAGACAATAGCCCCAAAAATTGAGATTAGGACAGTAGCTTCCACCTCCAAGCTAAACACCATATGGATAAGCTCCCGAAGCAACCAAATAAAAAAGAGCAGCTCAATAACCTTGGGAAAATAACAAAAAGCTTGATGCCTATGAAACATCATAGGACACATATTTAGGGGCCTATAAAGCTTGAAATATCTAAGATGAAGAACAACAACCCTTATAGAAATACCATTGTTGTGACAAAGTCGTTAAATTCCAAACAGATAACCATATAATCAAGGATTTTCTATTCAACAACCATAAAACCAAAAGAAGCTCCAAAAACATAATACAAATCATCATCAGACAACAGAGAACTATAATGGCATAGAAGATGATCCAACCAAGGAATAGAACTGATCCAATTGAAAACGGATCAATCGGAGACAATATAGGAATTTTGGTATTCTGTTTACCTTCGTCTTCAAATTTATCCCAATTTTCATTCCATTCGGTTGCTCCTTCTTGAATGGCAGCCAGCTGAACAATTTTAAAAAGAACAAACCCTGTAAACAAAAAGAAACCGATAAACATATCGGTGGTTTCAAGAAAGAAAAGTGGAAGTAACAAAATCCAATGCATATTAAGTAACAAAATCACATACCAATAGATGAATCGAGGAACCTTAAGATTGTTGTCACTGTTGCTGAAAATAAACGAAAGAAAGTAAAAAATGAAAAAAGAAAAACAAAATAAAGGACAAATACTTACCTATGGTTTAAGTTGTATGTTCTCTATTTAATTCTTGAGTTTCTGATTCATAGAATATTGATTCCTTTAAGACCTTGTTGCTCAAAATTGAAAGACAAAATGAGAATCACCGTCGTTTAGAAGAACAAAATCGGGAACTTGTAACTTTGAACTACAATGTAATTGAGAACATATACCTTAACCATTGAAGAAGATATGGAAAATGTGTTATCCAATTCAAATTGAAGAAACAACAAAGATCAGTTTTCAAGTGCTTCCAAGATTTGAACAGAATCCTAGTTCCTTGTGATCCATCAAAAGAAGAGGTACTATATTTTATTAAATCTTGTGGATGAGAAGAACTAGATTCTGGTGTTGGATGTTTGTAAGGAGATATTTCATCGACCACACGGACACGGAGGTTTAGCTGAGAGGAGAGGAATTTATGCGAAACGTGTTGAAAGAGATGAAAAGGCGATTCAATTGTCTGCATGAATATGTTGTACTTGTTGCATTTTAAAAGATGCACTGCTTAAAAGTTCAATATAACCATAACTGATGCATCATAAATGAGTATAGAGAACCATTTTAGGCCTTTTATAATATAGTATGGATTTGTATGTATTCATGATATTATATAATATTATTAAATCCAAAAACATTCAATAATGAGCATAGTTGTTAGGTATTGACAATAAAATTATAATGGTATAATTTGTAATAAAAGAGGTACATCTTTTAATGTATTTTAGTTAATCTGTGATTATGTATTTTAATTTGATAAAGGTATAGAATGAAAAATGAAAAATATCACATATCTTGGATGAAGTAAAGACTCTGGTTCTCATGAAGCTACCACCGCATCAATTTCATTTGGAATTTATGATCTTGTTTATGTAGTGGACCAATTTCGTTAACATATCACCGAGCCATTTTTTATTAAAATAATGACACCGGGCCATTTTTTATTAACATAATGACATCGAGCCCTTATTGCATCACATGCTACTGAATCAACTTCTTTATTTTTATTCACAACAATTAAGACGTAAAAGATATAAAATAAATTAATTTGTAGGCATTCATGATATTTAATAGTATGATTAAATCCAAAATATTCAACATTTAGCTAATTTTGAAGATATTAACAAGACGATTAAAATGTATAATTAGTATAACACTATAGGGTACTCGCACAATGCAGCGAGATATATCTTGATTTTAATATTTCATTTTATTTTTATTTCAATCGATGTTATAATATGGTCTTATATGATTTTGAAAAAGCGATGATGTTTTTATTTTTGAATAAAATATAAATTTGAAGATATCATAAAATTTTGATAAAATTATATCGATATTAGTATTAAATTAACTATTTAAAATTCTATATTTTTGTGTAATTTTTTAATTCAATTTTTTAATTACAATTTAATTTAAGTTCAATAACTAAGTAATTTATATTTTGTTTAGTAATATGATTTTCTTATAAAGATAATAGTTAATTATTTTGTTAGAACTCGATAATTATTCTAATTAGATTTTTGATTTTTTATATTTTAAAATGAGATGTTTATTCTCTATCTGATTATGTTTATCCGCAGTTAGTTACACGAATTCAAACATGGAGCTTTAATACGTTTAGCTTCAATAATGGCATAAGTAAGTCCACTCTCTTTATATTTCTCAAAGTAACAAATCAATACCTCTAAATTATTGACCGCAACATCAAGTGTATGATATCTTTAGATTGTTTTTGCTAACCAAATTGATTATATATAAAATTTTATGCCAAATAACCAAACTGACAATAAATTCAAAACTTGAAAGTTCACTATCTAGCAAAGATTCAGCATCTCTACATAATTTTCCATCATCGCTAACTTGAGATAATTTCAACAAAGCTTTGAGAATTGAAGAAATACAAATGCAATTGACTGTATCTAGATTTGAAGGATTAAGATTTGAGAAACAATGAAGGGTTGAGATTTGAGAGTTTAATCAACAATCGTGTATTCAAGTATATATAGTCGGGCAGTCAGCCTTGCATCGACTAATCATCAAGATCGATTCATAGTCCCATGGACAGTCGTTAGACACGTTATTGTTAATCGTCTTCCTCTGGAACTGGAACGTCATCGTCGAAAATCGAAAAAGTGGAACACTCAAAGAACAATAGAAATCGTCAATTTTAAATCGCCAAAAGTCAATCATCTTGTGAACTGTGATGCGTCTATCTTATTGTCACTGATTCAAGTCCTTGGATTTTTTATTAACAGACCTGCTCAGTTAGGTCTCTGTTTATAATTAAAGCACAAGTCTCAAATTATTAAACCCTAAAACCCAAAACCAATATTATATAAAAATTTGATGCCCCTTTGGGCTTTGATGCCATGTGCGGTCGCAAGGGCTGCATGTGCCCAGGGTCGGGCCTGGGGAAGGGTAGATTAGGTTTTGTTCTGATTTTGAGATTAAGGGGCTGTTTACCAAACGCTTACTCGGGTAAGTGAACACCAAGTCTCATTAACTTATCGAATGAATATGGTAAAGACCAAAAATCTTACCCGGTAAGAGTGAGAGAAAGACCAAGAGTCTTACCCGGTAAGTGAGGGCGACGACTCTTACCACGGTAAGCGCTTACCGGGTAAATTGTTGCGTACGATATCGTTTTGGTGGACTAAAATCTTACCTGATAAGTAAATGATAGTGTTAAATTTACCTGTAAATGCTTACCGGGTAAATGTTTGGTAAACGGCCCCTAAGTTTTGTTTTAATTTTGGTGGGGAGGGTAGATAATGTCAGGAAAAAAAAATTCATGTCAATAATCATGTCAGTCAATGATATTGAATTGGATGCTACATTATTTACCACATAAGTATGTGTAACAACTCTCCTATCCCAAATACACATAATTCACATCATCATTCTCATAATACTAAAATAGTATTATTACAAAACATGAACAATCAAAATGTATCTAAAATACATATGCATAACAAGCTAATATCACAATTAGACTTTTCCTTTGCCTTTATCTTTCAGAGCACGCTGTCCTTTATAAGCTTGAGAATCAAAACCTTTTGATATCTTTTCTTCTTCCTGATGTGCAAACTTCAGAATCTTCAGAGAGTTTTCCAAATTGAAGTATGTGTATGTGTGTGTTTCTTTTCATCAAAAATTATATATACMTACCCAYCCAAAAGGATTTTGAGAGGCGGCTTAATAGCCGACCCTCTCCCTTTCTTTTCTTCTTTTAAATGCTCACACACACACAAATCACATACATACATAACATACATATATATATATCATATATATATATATATATAACCAAAATAATAACCAGACTATTACAGTATGGCAATTGGTTATGCATTTGAGTTGGTTATTTAGGTTTTTAAATGTTTGAAACTTTACATTTTAGGTACCAAAACGAAAGTTTTGAAAGTATGTTACCTAAAATAGGAATCAAAGCAAAGTACGTTACATTTTCAAGAAAATTAAACCAAAACAGATAAACTTATTTTTTTTAATGCATCTTAGTTCATACGATTATTTATGTTAATATGATAATAACGTAAAAAAGTAAAGGATATAAAGTAAATTAGATAATTAATTATAAGGATATGAGTCGTAATTTAGAAATTAAAAATAATTTAATTTTTAATATATTGAAGGTTACGCTTAGTTTAATAATTAATTTTAAATTACGATTTGTTTTAACTGTGGGCTGCTCTAACCCGAACCGAACCGAACCGAATGATGAGGGATGGATGGCCCATATTTGTTGGGAATTGGGTTTCTGGTTTGCTTGTAGAGCCCAAAATCCCTTAACGTACGCCGAACGAAACCATCTCAAAATCTTCACACAGTTCTTCCATTTCTTCAACCAAATCGAACAAGGGTTTTAGGGCTCAATCCAATTCAAAAACTTTCTGCTAAAACCCTCCATATCAATGAGCGCAAAAATGGCGGCCCTTACAACTACTCTTCACAACCTTCCTTCAACCGTAGCTCCGAATCCGAATCGAAGCATCTTCTCCATTCATCGTGTAAGTTCTTCAAATTTTCAGTTTTAGTTCTTCAAATTTTGACTTTTGTATATGTGCTCTCTAGATTTCGTCTTCATCTGGAGTATGGAACAAAGCTTCCTTTCGGATTCAGAGAGCTTCAAATGGTATCGATTCTTCATTCCAAATTTTACATTCTAGTATTATGTCTGGTTCGTAATTTCCTCTAGAGAACAATATCTACTTCGCTTTTGGTGTTGAAATGAAATCAAGTGAATTAGATTTTCCACCGTTTAACTGTCTTCCCCTTTGAACAACAATTTTGATTGTGAAAAGGTTAAAAGTTACTTTGTTACATTTTGATATCATTTTGGCTGTGTGAAATGCAAAAAAAAAAAATGGAAGTTTGCATTTTCTTTTTGCATTTTTCCAACAATTGAATTGAATTTTACACACAATCATCTACGAAATGCAATGGACTGGTAGTGTATCTAACTTCAAGTTTCCGTAGTCTTTTCTTTGGCTGGTTCAAAGAGGATGAAGACCCACGAGCCTTCATTTTCGAAGTCACGCAGAGGGTATCTCATGTGTGCTATAAATGATAACAAATCTGAGGCAAACTCGAAGGCCACAGATCAAAAAGTTAGTGATAGTAATGTGGTCGAACCATTTGGAGGTAAATCAGGATCTGTTTCGTTTATTGGATTGACTCACCAGTTGGTTGAAGAAGGGAAATTGGTGTCAACACCCTTCAAAGAAAGTCGGTCTTTGCTCTGGATCGTTGCTCCTATTGCAATAATCTTATCAGTTTTGATCCCACAGTTTTTCGGCATCATAAGTGATGAACTCATCAAGGATGTCGTTTTGACAGGTATTATATTACAGAGCATATTTTCTGGTGTTGGTTGGTTGTCTTGCTTAGCGTAGTGATTGTATAGAATAATCAAGTGATTAGGAGTTTTTAGATCATTGTATTTCAAAAGAACAATATGGTTTGTAAGAATGACCGATGTTGGACAAACCATGCAAGAAAGAAACATAAACCATGTACTTGTCATGGTTTAAAATCGATCACCCTTGCAAACTGCATTTCTTTTCATTTTGGATTTTGCAAGAACAATGGTTCGTTTGCAACGAAAAACCTAGTACCATGGTTCAAAAAGTGAATCACTCTAAAGAATTTGTTGGATTCTAAAGTTGGGAGACCATTAAACCTTTATATATGTAGGAATTTGACATCATTCTGTAAGGGCTCTTTTAGAGAGAATTCAAAGGGATTCCACATATCCCAATAGGCTTTTAACATTTTTGTGCTAATACATTTATTTCCATGCCATTATTTTCGTGCAGAGATTGTGTATACCGCTACTTCTGAAGTCATGTTTTACATAGGCCTGGCTACATTTCTTCTAGTAACGGACAGAGTGCAAAGACCCTATTTGCAATACAGCACCAAGAGATGGAGCCTTATAACCGGCCTTCGAGGATACCTAACATCTGCATTCTTGGTGATGGGGTTTAAAGTCTTAGCACCTCTATTTGCTGCATTTGTGACTTGGCCGTTGATCGGTTTGGCGGGCGTGGTTTCTGTCAGTCCGTACTTAATGGGCTGTTTGGTTCAGTTTATATACGAGAAAATCTGTGAAAAACGTGGCTCATCTTGTTGGCCTCTTGTCCCAATTGTTTTTGAGGTTTGTAGGTTTTTCACAATTTAATGAATCTTGATGATGGGGGGTTTTGCTAATGTTGGATGATTTTGGCAGGTTTATAGGTTGTATCAGTTGAGTAAAGCTATGCATTTCATGGAGAAGTTGATGTTTCAAATGAGGGGTTTGCCGAAGTCGCCGGAACTGATGGAGAAGAGCGGTGCATTGGCGGCAATGATCGTGACGTTTGAAGTTCTTGCGGTGGTTTGCATCTGGTCGTTTTTGACATTTATACAAAGGCTTTTTCCATCCAGACCTATTGCTGAGAATTATTGAGAGCTGATTTTTGTTTGTGTAGGATGTCTGTTGTAAAGTCAGTCAGTCAGTCGGTCTGTTTCTATGAGCTCATTCAGATGAGGATTGTTTGACAAGAGATAAAAATTCTAAAAACCAAGCCTTTTTACATGATTGTCGATCTAGTTAGACACATGTGCCATGCCAAATTTGTTGTAAATAAAAATAAAAATTACTTTTTTCCTTAATTAATAAATCTTAAAAATTAATTTTTTAAATAAAAATAAGATATTTAAATTTATCTCTTAAAAGTTCTACATTTTCAAAAAGTACAAGTATTAATTATTATTTAACTAGAAGTGTACTTGCGTAATGTAGCGAGATACATTGTGATTTTAATATTTTATTTTATTCTTTATCTCAGTCGATATTATAATATAGTTTTATGTGATTTTGAGAAAACAATGATGTTTTTATTTTTGAATATATGTTTGAAGATATCATAAAAAGTTGACAAAAACATATCGATATTAGTATCAAATTAGCTATTTGAAATTCCTCATTTTTTTGTATAATTTTTTAATTCAATTTTTTTATAATTTAATTTATGTACAATAACGAAATAATTTATATTTGGTTTTAATAATATAATTTTTTTATAAAGATAATAATTATTTATTTTGTTGGAACTCGATAATTATTCTAATTATATTTTAGATTTTTTGTATTTTAAAATGAGATATTCATCCTCTATTTGATTATGTTTATCCACAGTTATTTATACGAATTCAAACATCGAGCTTTAATAAGTTGTACTTATGCATAATTACTTGTAATCTTGAATTTTNTCAAATAAAACTTTGGCACATACTGAATTAACGAGGAATGTACCTGTCACCACTTCAGGATGCTCTTCAGCCTCACCTCTCGTCATTTGAAAGGCTCTCCCTTTAACATTACCTTCTGCCTGTCTTGTTCCTCCCCATCCACTTGGACTAACACGATTATCCACTTGGCCACGACCTGTTGGCACATATCCAGATCCTCGACCCCCAAAATATCCAGATCCTCGACCCCCAAAATATCCAGATCCTCGACCTCCAGCAAAACCAAACCCTCTATTCTTTGCTTGCGGACAATCAATACTTATATGTTGGGGAGAATTACAAATATAACATCTTCGCATCATCCGACAATCTCGAGCTATATGTCCAGTTTCCTGACATTTAAAACAGACTCGAGATTCTGTATTGCAATTTCCTTGATGTCTTTTATGACATCGAGCACACGCCTTATCATTGAATCGTGAGAGTGGTCGATTCATATTTTCCATAAACCTCGGTCTACGGAAATCAGTAACAGTAACTTCTCCCTTTCTTTTCTCTCCAACCCTTTCTTGCAGTTGTCGGTTAATATCTTGTTCTAATATTTCAGCAGCATCAACTGCCGCTTGAAATGTTGCCGGATTTCTGGATATCACATACTTTCGAAGATTTGATTCCAATCCCCAAATATACTTTCTCACCCTGCTGTTTTCAGATATAATATAGGCTTCAGCAAACCTAGATTGTTCCATGAAAACTTCAGTATACTGGCGAACCGACATATTTCCTTGTTCAAGACGAAGRAAATCATCTTCCAACTTTCGAATTGCAGCTTCAGGACAATACTGCATTTTAAACTTTACCACAAACTCTTCTCAAACCATAGTTTTCAAAATATTCGGGTCTGAACTAGACAGAACTTCCCACCAATAAAGGGCACTTGATCTCAAACGAGATACAGCAAACATAACTTTATCTTCTTCTGCACTTTTACTGATATGCAGACTCAGTTCAATCTCCTTAAGCCAACACATAGCTTTGACAGGATCACGCTCACCAGAAAATTTAGRAGGTTTACATGCAAGAAACATCTTGATATCCCCTCCCTTCTGTTCTGAGGACGCAGTAATAGGTACAGATGTACCAGTTATCGGTGTACTGGCTCCAACTTCCTCTTGCTCAAAATTTCTTTCCATATTTGGGTTAATTTGGTTTGTACRTTTTAACAAATTTACCAAACTCTCCTGAAATTTTCCCAACTCAGTTGCCAACATATCTTGAGTAATATATTCAGGGTCGGAAACATTATGTCTACCACTCGCTCTTCCTCGTCCTCGACCAGACATTGAACTTTCTTGAGCTGAAAATTCCTGGTCCCCACGAGTTTCTTGTCTCGTTCCTCGCCCTCTTCCTCGTCCTCTACTACGACTTCGTGTCTCAATTACATTTTCTGGATTCTCTTCTTGCATAACATTCCTTCTTCCGCGACCTCTTCCATWACCAGCAGAGGTTCTTTCAGACTGATTGAGATTATCTGCCATTTTCTCAATACGTAMCCTTTTYTGTCACATTTAAACACACATGATTATTCTCATAATCATAACATAGCAACACATAGCACATTTATCCTCATGTCTACTCATAACTCAAATTATATTAATCATATATAATCTACCTTTCTCATAATAGTTTCAGCTATAACATATTCCCATGTTCATAGACCCAGTGAAACCTATTATCTTAACTCTTCACACCACTAGTTTAAGTCTAWSTATTTCGCAAATACCCAGATCCCTTAAACTAAGGCTCTGATACCAACTGTAACAACTCTCCTATCCCAAATACACATAATTCACATCATCATTCTCATAATACTAAAATAGTATTATTACAAAACATGAACAATCAAAATGTATCTAAAATACATATGCATAACAAGCTAATATCACAATTAGACTTTTCCYTTGCCTTTATCTTTCAGAGCACGCTGTCCTTTATAAGCTTGAGAATCAAAACCTTTTGATATCTTTTCTTCTTCCTGATGTGCAAACTTCAGAATCTTCAGAGAGTTTTCCAAATTGAAGTATGTGTATGTGTGTGTTTCTTTTCATCAAAAATTATATATACMTACCCAYCCAAAAGGATTTTGAGAGGCGGCTTAATAGCCGACCCTCTCCCTTTCTTTTCTTCTTTTAAATGCTCACACACACACAAATCACATACATACATAACATACATATATATATATCATATATATATATATATATAACCAAAATAATAACCAGACTATTACAGTATGGCAATTGGTTATGCATTTGAGTTGGTTATTTAGGTTTTTAAATGTTTGAAACTTTACATTTTAGGTACCAAAACGAAAGTTTTGAAAGTATGTTACCTAAAATAGGAATCAAAGCAAAGTACGTTACATTTTCAAGAAAATTAAACCAAAACAGATAAACTTATTTTTTTTAATGCATCTTAGTTCATACGATTATTTATGTTAATATGATAATAACGTAAAAAAGTAAAGGATATAAAGTAAATTAGATAATTAATTATAAGGATATGAGTCGTAATTTAGAAATTAAAAATAATTTAATTTTTAATATATTGAAGGTTACGCTTAGTTTAATAATTAATTTTAAATTACGATTTGTTTTAACTGTGGGCTGCTCTAACCCGAACCGAACCGAACCGAATGATGAGGGATGGATGGCCCATATTTGTTGGGAATTGGGTTTCTGGTTTGCTTGTAGAGCCCAAAATCCCTTAACGTACGCCGAACGAAACCATCTCAAAATCTTCACACAGTTCTTCCATTTCTTCAACCAAATCGAACAAGGGTTTTAGGGCTCAATCCAATTCAAAAACTTTCTGCTAAAACCCTCCATATCAATGAGCGCAAAAATGGCGGCCCTTACAACTACTCTTCACAACCTTCCTTCAACCGTAGCTCCGAATCCGAATCGAAGCATCTTCTCCATTCATCGTGTAAGTTCTTCAAATTTTCAGTTTTAGTTCTTCAAATTTTGACTTTTGTATATGTGCTCTCTAGATTTCGTCTTCATCTGGAGTATGGAACAAAGCTTCCTTTCGGATTCAGAGAGCTTCAAATGGTATCGATTCTTCATTCCAAATTTTACATTCTAGTATTATGTCTGGTTCGTAATTTCCTCTAGAGAACAATATCTACTTCGCTTTTGGTGTTGAAATGAAATCAAGTGAATTAGATTTTCCACCGTTTAACTGTCTTCCCCTTTGAACAACAATTTTGATTGTGAAAAGGTTAAAAGTTACTTTGTTACATTTTGATATCATTTTGGCTGTGTGAAATGCAAAAAAAAAAAATGGAAGTTTGCATTTTCTTTTTGCATTTTTCCAACAATTGAATTGAATTTTACACACAATCATCTACGAAATGCAATGGACTGGTAGTGTATCTAACTTCAAGTTTCCGTAGTCTTTTCTTTGGCTGGTTCAAAGAGGATGAAGACCCACGAGCCTTCATTTTCGAAGTCACGCAGAGGGTATCTCATGTGTGCTATAAATGATAACAAATCTGAGGCAAACTCGAAGGCCACAGATCAAAAAGTTAGTGATAGTAATGTGGTCGAACCATTTGGAGGTAAATCAGGATCTGTTTCGTTTATTGGATTGACTCACCAGTTGGTTGAAGAAGGGAAATTGGTGTCAACACCCTTCAAAGAAAGTCGGTCTTTGCTCTGGATCGTTGCTCCTATTGCAATAATCTTATCAGTTTTGATCCCACAGTTTTTCGGCATCATAAGTGATGAACTCATCAAGGATGTCGTTTTGACAGGTATTATATTACAGAGCATATTTTCTGGTGTTGGTTGGTTGTCTTGCTTAGCGTAGTGATTGTATAGAATAATCAAGTGATTAGGAGTTTTTAGATCATTGTATTTCAAAAGAACAATATGGTTTGTAAGAATGACCGATGTTGGACAAACCATGCAAGAAAGAAACATAAACCATGTACTTGTCATGGTTTAAAATCGATCACCCTTGCAAACTGCATTTCTTTTCATTTTGGATTTTGCAAGAACAATGGTTCGTTTGCAACGAAAAACCTAGTACCATGGTTCAAAAAGTGAATCACTCTAAAGAATTTGTTGGATTCTAAAGTTGGGAGACCATTAAACCTTTATATATGTAGGAATTTGACATCATTCTGTAAGGGCTCTTTTAGAGAGAATTCAAAGGGATTCCACATATCCCAATAGGCTTTTAACATTTTTGTGCTAATACATTTATTTCCATGCCATTATTTTCGTGCAGAGATTGTGTATACCGCTACTTCTGAAGTCATGTTTTACATAGGCCTGGCTACATTTCTTCTAGTAACGGACAGAGTGCAAAGACCCTATTTGCAATACAGCACCAAGAGATGGAGCCTTATAACCGGCCTTCGAGGATACCTAACATCTGCATTCTTGGTGATGGGGTTTAAAGTCTTAGCACCTCTATTTGCTGCATTTGTGACTTGGCCGTTGATCGGTTTGGCGGGCGTGGTTTCTGTCAGTCCGTACTTAATGGGCTGTTTGGTTCAGTTTATATACGAGAAAATCTGTGAAAAACGTGGCTCATCTTGTTGGCCTCTTGTCCCAATTGTTTTTGAGGTTTGTAGGTTTTTCACAATTTAATGAATCTTGATGATGGGGGGTTTTGCTAATGTTGGATGATTTTGGCAGGTTTATAGGTTGTATCAGTTGAGTAAAGCTATGCATTTCATGGAGAAGTTGATGTTTCAAATGAGGGGTTTGCCGAAGTCGCCGGAACTGATGGAGAAGAGCGGTGCATTGGCGGCAATGATCGTGACGTTTGAAGTTCTTGCGGTGGTTTGCATCTGGTCGTTTTTGACATTTATACAAAGGCTTTTTCCATCCAGACCTATTGCTGAGAATTATTGAGAGCTGATTTTTGTTTGTGTAGGATGTCTGTTGTAAAGTCAGTCAGTCAGTCGGTCTGTTTCTATGAGCTCATTCAGATGAGGATTGTTTGACAAGAGATAAAAATTCTAAAAACCAAGCCTTTTTACATGATTGTCGATCTAGTTAGACACATGTGCCATGCCAAATTTGTTGTAAATAAAAATAAAAATTACTTTTTTCCTTAATTAATAAATCTTAAAAATTAATTTTTTAAATAAAAATAAGATATTTAAATTTATCTCTTAAAAGTTCTACATTTTCAAAAAGTACAAGTATTAATTATTATTTAACTAGAAGTGTACTTGCGTAATGTAGCGAGATACATTGTGATTTTAATATTTTATTTTATTCTTTATCTCAGTCGATATTATAATATAGTTTTATGTGATTTTGAGAAAACAATGATGTTTTTATTTTTGAATATATGTTTGAAGATATCATAAAAAGTTGACAAAAACATATCGATATTAGTATCAAATTAGCTATTTGAAATTCCTCATTTTTTTGTATAATTTTTTAATTCAATTTTTTTATAATTTAATTTATGTACAATAACGAAATAATTTATATTTGGTTTTAATAATATAATTTTTTTATAAAGATAATAATTATTTATTTTGTTGGAACTCGATAATTATTCTAATTATATTTTAGATTTTTTGTATTTTAAAATGAGATATTCATCCTCTATTTGATTATGTTTATCCACAGTTATTTATACGAATTCAAACATCGAGCTTTAATAAGTTGTACTTATGCATAATTACTTGTAATCTTGAATTTT
>NC_037530.1:27923226-27971528 GCF_001531365.2 Cynara cardunculus var. scolymus
ACAATACCTCTTCTATATAATTTCATTACAACAATATCGTTTTTTTATAAATAAAACATAAGACAACTTAAACTAATTTATATTTGAAGTGTTAATAAAAAACGAGGAGTTATTATATGAGTTTTTAGAGATTGCTAAAAAATTGTTAAAATTATTATTTGAATGTTAAAACACTTAAATAAGAAATGATCGATTATTCTTTACGTTTTAAAGTCGAAAAAAGATGATGGATAGAATTTTTAAAGTTGCAGATATATTCTATAAAAATATAGATAAAATGAAAATTAAGGATTAACATAATGGATTTTTAAATTTTTATTCGATTTTTATACGAACAAATCATACGACTATATACATATGGTTAAAATTCATAAAATTTCAAAATAAATGATATATTTTTTATTATAAATAACAAAGTATATTGTCTTTCTAGTTTATTGATTTTAAATTTGATTCATATATAACACAAATAAAAATTATAATTACTATAAACTAATAATTATTATTATCTATTAATCAAAGAACAAAAAAAATACGAGAGAGAATGAGGAGGGGCATAAGAGAGAGAAATAGCGGTAAAATAATGTTATTTTTCAAATTTTCAGGTCATTTATTTTTGACTTTTTAATAGGTAGGTTCAAGGTTGTGCAAATAACAACCACTTTTCAATTAGTTTATCAGCCACCACCTAAGTTATTAACTATTTTTCAAACATAGTCTTAGACTTTCCCCATTCGGATGTAAATAATATTTTTACATTAAAAAATAAAACTTATATAAAATCATTAAAAATATATAATTTCTTTCCAACTCAAAATAAGACATAAAACTATAACAATCTACATACTTCAAAGATTTGGAAATATAAGATTTTAAATCATGAAATCAATATATCCACATTCAAAATGTATTTATGACATCACGTATCATGTTTCCTACTAAATAGTGATGGCCAAATTGGTCCGGTCGGGCCGGGCCGTCGGAGGACCGGGACCGGCAAAGGACAGACCCGACCTAGGACCTATTATGAGACCGAAAACCGGGACCGGTTGGGGTTTTTGGTAGTTTCGTGGGACCGGGACCGATCGGGAACGGGACCGGTTATGGGACCGGCTATGGACCGTATAATACCCCGTATTTGGTAAATCTAATCTCTTGATCGAGAACCAATTTTGTTCAAGTGTGAAAATGTATTTTAGTGTTTTATATCTTAGTCTTTAAGAGCCGTTTATTAGGCCTAATTATTTTCTTAAAAATTCATTTGAGTTCTAAGTTGGTTAGAACAATCTTGGTTAGGACCAAAATTGTAAAGGAAATTGCCAAAGTATGGTTATATTGCTACTAAGCTTAAGATCAACGGTTAGATAGTAAATATTGTAAATATATATAGGAAATTGTTAATTTTTTTTAAGAATTTCAGCTTGCTTCCTCTCTCTAACTCTTAAGATCTCTCCTACCTCTCTCTAAAAATTCCTCATCTCATCTTCATAAACCTAGAGATTTCTTGTTAAATCTTTGAGTTTTTGAAGAATTGATGTTATAATCGAAACTAGGAACTCAAGATAAGGTATGTCTATAGTTTATTTTTCTGATTTCTTCTTCTTTAGGACATTGGTTAAACGCTAAGTTGATTCATGATTCATAGGTTAAAAATTGAAGATTGATGAAATTTCTTCAAGTTGGTGCTGTTAGAGGAGGCAGATTCGTTTCTGTAAGTNCTAAGTTGATTCATGATTCATAGGTTAAAAATTGAAGATTGATGAAATTTCTTCAAGTTGGTGCTGTTAGAGGAGGCAGATTCGTTTCTGTAAGTTTGAAAATTCATATAAAATCAACCGTTTGTCCGATTGATGCGTTCTTTATATCGTTAGAAATGTGTTTGAGTTATCTATAACTTTCTAGTTTACTGAGAAACCTAATTTGAAATTTACATGGCTTGAAATCTTTGATTTTCCAGACCCTGTCTGCAGACACTCGAAATTGCACTCTGTTTGTATAAATTTTGTATAAAATAGACCAGAACTCCAAATTATATGAATCCAGTTGGTATGAAATTCTAAGAGGTATATGTACAACTTTCATTTTTATAAGAAAGTTTGGTTCAGCCTTTAAGTGTGAAAAAAAGGCTTAAACTTTTGGTGTACATAACCTGTTAGCTTCTGTTTGAATTGTGTAAATTTGATTTTAGCAAATGTTGTCTTTAGTCCTAGTCATTGTGTTATATGTTTACTAAGTGTCCTGGTGGTATGTTAAGCATGCTTGAAGGTCCATAAGTTCTATGAAAGGTAATAGCTTGTAGGAACTTGAAGTTGATGAGAAGTGTTATTGAAAATGGTCTAAAAGCCCTTTTTCTGATAAGTGTAGGTAATCTGAAAGGAGGGAATCATTCATAAGCCTCGAATTTTGTTTGATCATATTTAAAACACTTTCAAGGTACGAATATCTACTTTCTTTGATATGTGGGTAATCAATTGTGGTGATTATCCATTCTATGAAATCTTAATTATGACACGTGTTCACAAAAGGGGAGATGATCAAATTGGTATATGAAATTCTTTTATGTGATATATGATATTTTGGTTTATAAATTTTGTGTACCTGATAAAATCTAAACCATTACCGGTACGTTTTTAGACTCATGATCGATTTTATATAAGTTGTAACCTCAATGGTTTTATTAGACTTATTATCAAATGTTTGGTTCTTGATTTGGTTATTTGAGTTTGAGTTTATTGACTTAACTTTGAATAGGCTTAATACTCGGGGCACGGGTGTTGAGACGCCCCCATGATGGCTAAAATAGTCATGGCATTCTCATAAAGGCTACGGCCAAGCCAAATAGAGAATGYTGGATGCATCMTATGAACCGAATACCGGATAGASCCGAATACCAATTRTATTGGTTACCGGATAGAGCCGAATACCGGGTAGAGCCGAATACCAATTATATTGGTTACCGGATAGAGCCGAATACCAGATACCTCTGGTTACCGGGGAATGTGATGGTGTAGTGCCCGACACTTCCATTCCATTACGACGCCTGATTGGACTGATCATCTATCAGGAACAACGTATCCTAATGATACGGATGACCTTCTTACCTTGAATATTTTTTTTATTATATAACTTTCAATTTTTAGAGATTTACACTTAAATTGATTTCACTTGTATCGTAATGTTTCCTTTCAATTATTTATTCATATTTGATATTCTTCTTCTATTATTCGTTCACTGGGCAATTTTTGCTCAGTCGAGGTTTGTTTTGTTTTACCTCGGCAGGTTCAAAATCTAACTTAGGGGCAGAATGAAGGGTCGAGATGGCTTAGGATTCTAAAAGACTAGCGGTTGAATATAGTGTTTTTTCTATGTTGTTAGGTGAATATGTTAGTGATATGTAATATTATGGTTGTAATGTTTTTTTTCGGGAGTTCTATTAGAGCTCTGTACTATAAATGGTAGACTTTTGATCCGTTTTCGGTTGTGACATGTCTCATCTTAAGTTTAGTAGGATGGGGTGTTACAGACCGGCCCGGTCCGGCCCGACCCGAAAATTTAAATAATTTTATCAATAAATGTATTTTTAAATAATTTTATAATGTATTTTTATAAGACAATGTAATTTTAATTATGTTAAAACGTATTTTTAAAGTGTATTTTAGTGACCCAATTGTATATTTTTAATTGTATTAAAAATATATATCATTAAAAAAATTATAAAAAAATCTTACTTTTTAATGCCGGGACCGGTTGGGACCGGAACCGGCAGCCCATAACCGATTATAAAGTACCTTAATTGGTCTTACCATTTTTGACCGGTACCAATTATAAAAAAGCTTAAGACCGATCCAAGACCATTTTTGACCCTCACTACTGTTAAAGAGGAGGAGTCCACCCCAAAACTAGTGAAGTGAAGTGAACTTTTATTTTAATTATTATTATATTAAATTATAAGAAGTATTATTTATTCAATATCTAATAAACCTCAAGAGTTCAAGCCTTCCATTTATTCTCAATCATGACCACCTCCTTCCAAAGTTGACCATCTTTTTCTTTTTTCTTTTTCTTTTTTTGAGTTAATCACATAAATGGTCTCCTTATCCTCAAACTATGAAAATTGCCGTTACAAACACAAAAATACACCAACATTCCTTCACCCATGTTAAAAATGGCCTTTAATAGAAGCTCCACCATCTATAAGTTGCTACTCATGTGATGTGAAGGTAGTTTGATACTTCTATTTTTTTTTTCATAATATATTGCATATGTTTAAATATTTATAATTAAAAAACCTAACTTTTATCGTTCCGATTCCATCTTCTTCCTGCAACAGCACTGCTTAGCCTCTCTCTGCACCGTCAATCCACAACATTATCATCAGCTTTACAACTTCTTCTGCCTCTATATACCCACCTCTGCTTCTACTACTTACTCCTGCGACGATAATTACCATCTACCCTCCTTCCTTTGCTATGTCGTTGTCCTCCCCAAACCTACTAAAAAATGAAGGCTCTAGGCTCCCTTCTCCAAGTAGAGACAAACCCTTAAATTGATTCGAGTGGGAGCACAAAACTGTTGACATAATATAACATAAATAAATATTCATCGTACAAATTACAGTTTCATTAAAATGATTTATAATTGTTTTTTTGCAACATCTAATTGGTTTTTTTCTTCTTTTCTACAACTACTACAAAAAAAATAGAATACAAGCAAAAACTTTTGAACTTGTGACCTATAATACCACATGTAATGACGCTACCGATATGTTGCAACCATTTTTGGTTAATTTAAGGGAATACATATCAATTTAAAGTGGGTCAACCTTTAAGGCCTCTAATTTTTTTCTCTATTGCAACGAATCAATTAAGCAGTATTCACTCAAGGTCTTGTACATGGGTATGTCGTTGCCCATAGAACATGGTGAGTTGGTGACGGTGGTTAGGCTGCAGGGATCACAAAGAACCCATTTATTTTGGCGTTTTGTGGTTTTAGCCACGTACTGTTGTTTCACAAAACAAAGAAGAGGAGAACTGAGTTTTTTTTTTGGGGGGGAACCCTCACTTTTCGATGCTTTTGCAAGCAGGAACTGGTTCTCGGATGAGACTCTTTGCTCTTTCGTAATCCTACCACTTTGTAATTAAAACCAAATGTTGTAAAATGACTAAAATACCCCTCACATGAGGACACTTAACGGATGCCATACCCTCCGACACAACTAGGTACAATCCATGAAAACTAAAAGCAAATAAAAACCTTGTGGACATTGATATAAATTTTCTGTTGATTAGGAATGACAATTTTAGGAGTTTGAGAATAGACAAGGGCTATTTATGTAATTTACTCTATTGGTTTTTCTTTTTTTTTTTATATAAGACATACTCCTCCCACCCTCCACCAAACTTTATACAAAATAAAAAACCAATTTCCAAGAACCTACGGTTTGCCCCCCCAACCGTTGATACGTGCATGTATCCACTCATCCTCGTCTATATATATCTATATCTATATATATATACTCCATCCATCCACTCCCATCAAACACACAAACATTCTCACTTCAATCCAAAATAAATATAATTATAATGGAAGCTTTCATTAATCGCTGCTCATCTTCCTCCTCTGATCATTCGTCTTCTTCAGATTCTTCTCACAAAACCCTAAAACCCAACAAACTTCATGCTACCATTAAAGGTCCATGGAGCAGTGAGGAAGACAAGATCCTTACACGATTTGTTCAGCGCTACGGCCCTCGGAACTGGTCGCTTATTAGCAAATACATCAAGGGTCGCTCCGGTAAGTCTTGTAGGCTCCGGTGGTGCAACCAGCTCAGCCCCAATGTCGAGCATCGGCCGTTTTCTCCGGCTGAGGATCAGACCATTTTAGCCGCCCATGCTCAGTATGGGAACCGATGGGCCACCATTGCTCGCTTGCTCGTAGGTAGGACTGATAATGCGGTTAAGAACCATTGGAACTCTACTTTGAAGAGAAGACATCAATCCGCCGTGTCGGAACGGGAGGTATTGGGGGACGACGGTGGTGATTTCAAGATGATCAGTTTGAGTACAAATTTTCCGACATCGGGATCTCTGGCAGCCGATGAGTATGATCCGATGACCACGTTGTCGTTGGCGCCGCCGGGGATGAGGGAGAGTAGAAGGGAGAGTTTTCCGGCAGGGTTTTGGGATGTGATGAAGGATGTGATCGCTAAGGAGGTTAGGGAGTATGTAACGACGTCGTTCCCTGACACTTCTGGGTTTCAATAACAATTTCTTTGCATTTTATTTTTATTTTTTTATTTTATATTTGCAATTAAATGTTGGTGACACTACTTATTCAAAGTGTAATTTTGTTAATACTTTTTCATGTTACCAAATATTTATGTATCTTGTTTAATTTTATGATACCCAAAGTTTTATGAAGTTAAGAATAAAATAATAGAATTCATTATTTTACATAAAAAGAAAGACAAATTATATTTAAGACTCAGTATTAATTAAATGTATATAAAGATGATGTTTACTTTGCAAATCACGTTATTTGTATAAACCGTACAAACCTCATCCAACCCGTCATAGTTTTTCATTTTGTTTATTTTTTTTTATAATTATGAGAGGTTGATTAATTATTTTTTATTATGGAGGGTGTTAATCATGAATATTATCATCTTCATTATTTTAATTTTAGAGAAATGCATGAAACAGTTTCATTAAAATTTCACTAAGTATTATATGAAACAATTTCATTAACATATATGAAACAACTTTATCAAAAAAAAATTATATAAAACAATTTCACAAGATTTAACAATAAAATCGACGGATGAAGATGATTTGCACGATTTGTATAAATTGGATGGTTTGCCGTTTATCTGTAATTTGATAGTTTTTCTTTTTAAATATTTACTACCATATCATACATTTACACAACTAGTTTAATTATTATTTTACATAATAAAATTTCAAAAACGCATTTAAAGATAATCTGATTTGAAAATACTTTGTAATTTAAATTAAAGAGTGCATATAAATGAACAGCATTTTTAAAATATGTAACATAAAATAAACGTTTTTCAAAAAAAAGTAAATTTGAAACCATTTTTTTAAAACCATTTAATAAAAGCTCTTTATAAAAAAATGGTAAAAATAGGGTGGTTTTTAAAATATTTCGTAAAAACAGGGTAGTTTTAATTTATTTTGCAAAACTAAGATCATAAACTCAACAACTATTTTGAATCTAATCTATTTTAATATAATTAGAAGGATATCCGCACAATACAACAAGATATATCTTAATTTTAATGATTTGTTTTAATATGATAACATTTTTTAATTACACCCTTACCTTCTTTTTAGATATTATATTATACCTTTGTTATATGTCGTGTATAAATCTAGTTATTGTAAATATATAACTAAAATTAATTTATTATATTTAACAATCTTATTTTATAAAAACTATCTCAAATACTTTTAATGACACCCTCTTTATTTTCTTTATTATATTTTATGTATAAGTTTAATTTTTGTAAATATGTAGTTGATACCAATATTTACACAATTTGTATTTTTTTTTTATGTATAAAATCAAACCAGCTAAAATGTTTAAAATGTCTAAAATCAATTAATTTCAAAATTTTTATTATTATGTAAAATTAAATTAACGTAAAAAGTCCAAAAATCATGTAAAATCAAATCAACAAAAAAAATATAACGTGTAATCAAATCAATATGATTTTACTTATTAAAAATGTTTAAAATCGATTAAGTTAAAAACACTTAAAATTATGTAAAATCAGTTAAGTTAAATACATTTAAAATCATGTGGATTGTGCCACCAACTTGGTCATATCCGAAGAAATTGTCTAAATTCCCAACCAAGATTCAATTTATCGTGAAAATTGTAATTTTATTTTAATTGGTATTATAATATTGTCAGATAATAAATTTAATGTGATGCTTCATTCTATCAACATATTTTATTGTTTTGTGGTTTTGTTTTTTGTTTTTTTGTTTTTTGTTTTAAATGAAGTGTGTTTCCACCTTCCACCCATGGTTTCTAAAGGGAGGGGATCCTTTTTGCCCATGTTATAAACGTGCTGATTTACATTTTTCACACGCTAAACATTAATTGTTTAATATAAAATAAAGCAATATAATTTAATCATGTTTAATAGAAAAAACAAAAGTTTAAACCAAACCAACATAATATTCATAACCCAATATTAATTATATGATAACTAGTTGTGTATCCACACAATGCAACAGAATGTAAATTTTGAATAAATATAAGTGAACAAACCGACATACCCATAGATAATTATCGAAAAATAACTCATATTAAAAACAAGGATGTTCCATTCCTTGTAGAAGTAGTTTTTTTACCTGAAATATAAGTAAATATAGATTTATCCATAGCAATTGTTGCATCAAAAAACTATTAGAAAGATGTGTACAATAAAAGATATAAGAAATATAAAAAATGTCATATTTGTACAACATAATATATAATCTAATTTGTGGTTGAAGAGTGGGAGAAACTGTGCTTTGAGGCAGCAGTTATTTCTTACTATGCTCTGGTACATACGACCATTCCAGAATGTGACTATTTTTTTATGAGACTGAGCTAAAGAAGGCATATATATATATATATATATATATATTTGACAGGATTGTGACTCAGGCGTATTTTTAGGTTTCTAATATGAGTAGCAAGTTCAAGTGGGTGAATTGGCTTCATAATCCTCTCTTGGCTATTTCCTATATGTAGTTGTTTGTTCTAGCTTTTTGCTAGTTGTTAATAAAATCTAGTTGCTGTTAAAAAAGATTATTTTTATAATAACTATAAAACCCTTAATCTTTTACTCCTCAAATTTTCATTTAAATACTGAAAAAGAAATATGGTCATACCAATCAGTACATATTTCCATTAACTAAACAACGAATATGTTATATGTTAAAAGGATTTTTGTATAACATCGTGATTTCAACATTACTTGCTATGATATAAAGGAGGCAAAAGATACTCTGGACCAGTATTTATTATAAAAAACTTAAACGAGAACAAAGAAGAAGAAATCCAAAGACTAAACATGGGTTTTCAACAATATTCGATCTAAAGTAATTCTTGATGAATACCTTTGGACAGTTATAAAAATTTGCATCAAATTAAAAGTAATTTAACTCAAAACCAAGCGAATTAGTGCGTAAATGAATTAAAAAAAAAGGAAGAATCCATGGGGAAGGTTGTAGGTGAAATAGGAGGGGGTGGAGATGGAAACCACAATAAAAGGATTGTGGAGCAGATGGAGATGGATTCACCATATAAGGAGATGAGTTCATCGAAGAACTGGAAAGAGGGATGCTTAGTTCGCAACTTACTGTAATATATAATTTATTAAAAATATTTACGTATATGAAACTTATCTGTTTTTAAAAGTAAGTTTATAAATATTACAAACTACTAAATGGAGTAAATAACACCAATCATCCCTATGATTTATTCAAACTCCACCACTTGTGCCAATTTGCTTACATCATTCATCTATGTATCTTTTACAAATGTTAAATCCATCTGTTACCGTGAAAGGCATTTTGGTCATTTCACTATTTTTCTTATAATTTGTAAAGCTAATATACAAGTGTACAATGCATTTTTATGAAAAACGTCACCATCCTCCTCCTTCTCTGGTACTGCTCCTTCACCAAATCCTCTTCAGTGAAATCATTACAAGAAAGAGAAACGCACGATTAACTACATGGAAAATTTTTCAAAGTTCAAATTAAATCCACAATGAAAGAGACTCCCTACCCCCCCCCCCCCTTTCCCCCAAAAAAAAAACTCTAAAATAACTGCTAAATTAGTGAAAGACTTAAAAACAATAAATAAGCAGTCTTATTCCGGATTGCGTTACTCAAAGTGTATCCACCATAGATGTCGGAACATAGATATTGAATTTAAATGGACAAGACAAGTCTCTATATATGCTATTTTCCTTTGTCCAAGCTGAAACCTTATGTCCCTCAGATGTATATTATAGTCACCTTATAAAGCTCAGTGAATTCATGGTTTGCATGAATAAAATCATTTTACATTATACTTGTATTCTCTGGTCGGTACTTATTATGGGGCCATGCCACTTATCATGTGACTTATTGGTCAATGCCTACCCATAAAATTGATCATAAAACTTTCGTATGAAATAACATGCTAAAGTTATTTGAAAACAAAATAAACACATGACATGCAACTAATTATAAATAACATGATGTGAAATAAAGTGAAACATCATGTATACCTACACATCACCTACAGAAAATCATATCAAGTTCAAAATAAATTTGTACATAGATATGCACCCGTTGTAAGTCTCATGAAAACTCACATGTCTGTCGGTGTAGATCGACTATAGGTAGCTCTTGAATGAAAACCTACACATGTCATACCATAATATCTATTTAATAGTTGTATTTCTCCAAAAATCAACAATAATAAACCATGGTCAAACTCGACCTGACCTAAAGTCAAACTCCAAAAACTAAGTCTCTTAATGTCTCAAATATCTCCATTTAATATTGTCGTTAAATTCCTTGTGAGTCAAACGAGATAAAAGTCAACCTTTGGTCAATTTCGATCAGTGTTGGACAAACTCCAAGCCTAAGACTTAATGACGCCTCAAAACAACAAAATAAACATTTTATAATTTTATAAATTTATAAATTTATAAAATGATCTCTCCAAATTACAATGTTCCAATAATTATTTAACCCATTTACGACGCTTTAATCTCATCATTAAATGATTTATTAAAAACACTACCTTAGAAATAATTAATTAATATTCTAAAAATAAATTAACATATTAATTAAACAACAATTTAATTTAACATATTAATTAATTTAGAAAAATTAATTAATTAACATAATCCAAATAATTATACCTTCATCAACTTAAGCCTAAAATAAATTAAATACTTAATATAAATTAATAGACTTCAAAATAATTGTTATTTAACCAAATGTTTCCAAACTTATCTCAAAGTTAAACCCTCAAAACATGGTGATTTCTTTAAAACCAATAACTCGAGGTCATTAATAAAAAATTCAAAACTATAGGGACTTATCTGCAACTTAAATTTTTTATTTTTCCTCTAAACATATCATTTAACAAGTTTAAGGTCTGAAACTGATAAAATCCCAAAACTTCTTAAGCTCAACTCACGAGAGTTGTCCCATCGCTCCCATGGTAGTGTTAGGAGACGTAAATTCATCGGCAACTGAAAAAAGGACTGTTTTGGCCTTCTTTCTTCATCGTTTTCGGCGATTCGTTTTTCAAGAAATCGTTTTCTTCAACCATAAGAACAAGAATCAACGAAAACCATCAAATATTGAGTCCCCATTTTCTCATTTAAAGTTTAGGTTTTGAGACACTAGACTATTAATGTTCGATAAAGGATTCAAAAACAAAGCTAAGTATATAAACAACTCGAAGTTTGGTTGACTATTTTACCTCAAAATGACGATAAACCAAGATTTTGGGTAGGGATTTTTGAGTTCCGATTTCTCTCTCGTTGTATATTTCAAAAACCTGGAACCAAAGAAACTTGTCCTTTTGGCAGGACAGGTCCCCTGAAGTTTGGAACAGTTGACGTCTGTCACCTTTTCTGAACTATTAGATAATGATATTCGACCCCTTGACTTCAATAGTTTGACCGATATTACAATTTTCACCTCTAATTGGACAGTTTCTTTCATTTTTAGTCTGATTTAATATAAATTCCTTTATTCACTTCTCACTTTTATTAAATGGCATAATTGGTTACTTTTCACTCTTTTCTTCACAATTTTGGTCTAATAAAATAAAAACCAAAATTTATTTTATTTTCCCCCCTTTTTTCATATTTATTTATTTACCACATTTTGGAGTGTCCCACGA
Organism: Cynara cardunculus var. scolymus; assembly: GCF_001531365.2. Taxonomy (NCBI): domain Eukaryota; kingdom Viridiplantae; phylum Streptophyta; class Magnoliopsida; order Asterales; family Asteraceae; genus Cynara; species Cynara cardunculus. The sequence continues at coordinate 27,935,158 of NC_037530.1, forward strand.
ATGACACATAGTCGGAGCTCGACTAAGCAATCAGATTTGTGATCTCCAAACTTTCTAGTATAGCCTCATCGATAATGACACTGAAGTTAGTACAAAAATCTTGACTCATAATCTAGGAATTGGATCATTTTTTTTTCATAATATTTACTTCAAGAACAAAATATGAGCTCAATCGGTTAAAAAAAGAGAGGATCAATTTCATTTGTTCTACTTGACATCAAGATCCTAGCCATTGGATTGAGAATCCAAAGGCTTGTGGTAGGAGGAAAGGATACAACGAGTTCAATGAAACATTCAGATATGTATTCAAACCAGATCCTATTTTTAAGGGATATGATGCATTAGGGTTTTTGTCTTCACATCTGATGCATTAGGGTTTTTGTATTTAATAATAAAGTAAACATATATATATATATATATATTTAGAATCCTTTTCAATTGGCCTCATCAACAAATATACTGAGATAGATACCATTTCATTCGCCTACATAAATATGATAATCGCTTACCTAGATACTAAATGTTTGATATTTTATATTTCAAGTACAAAAATAAAGTTTAAAAGTACATTACCTCAAATAGGAGTCAAATCAAAGTAAATTACATTTTATGCCGTTTGCTCTAAGTCATGTGTACTAGATGTATGCATTGGGAGGGTCGTGCGGATTCAAACGGGAAAACCACAAATCTGATTGGACTTCGGTTATGGAAACGAAGACTCAAAATTGGGGTTTTCGGATTTTGGATTGTTTCGGGTTGGGGTTGGTCGGGTTCGAATATAGTTATATGCAAAATAAATATATATTCAATCGATTTTGAGGATAAATTCAATCGGTTAAGAGGATCGATAAACAAAATGTAGGTTGAGTAATTAGAAAAAAGTATGGCCGGATAGGAGTTAGGATTTTTTTTTTTTAAGGATAATTAGATAAGTAAATATATTCATCTATTACTTAAAGATGAAGGATCGTGTGAGAATAGAAGTTAAGGTGAGAAGCGTAAGAAGAGATCTGGACTCTTGATTACTTTTAATCTCACCTCACCCCGGGCGAATCGCACTTTTCACGAGAATTGATCTGGTGTATCTCGATGTGTCTCATTAAGATTGATCTAACGATAAGGATCCCTTCTAATCCTTTTCACCATGCCTTCCATTCTCACTGGAACCTAATCCATATCTAAAAGCTATATATATATATATATATGTGTGTGTGTGTGTGTGTATGTGCGTGTATATATATATATATATATATATATATATATATATATACTAGGTTCGATCCCGTGTATTACATGGGGTAATTTAAAAAAATTAAATTATGTCAGAAACTTATCTTACAGATATGAATGATCATCGAAAGTATGATGCTAGTACTCTTGAAATAACTCTGAAGTATAAATTTGAAGAATAACCCTAAAAAATGATTTTTCAGACTTGAATTTAGAAATGAAACTATATCAATAATTAGTTAAAATGAAGTTAATCCTAGAATAAAATTAAATTTAGAAATGAAACTATATTAGTAAATTGAATTTAAACTTAAAAGTAAATTTAAAATGACTCTTTAAAATTGTACTCTTCAAATAACTCTGAAGTAAAACTCTTCAGACTTCATAGCTCTGTATAGGCAAGACAGAAGCTCTGCATGCACTATGCAGAGGCTCTTGCATGCACTATGCAAATGCTCTGCATGTTGCTCCATCTGGAAAAGAATACTTCAGAGTTCGGGTGAGGTAACTTTGAAGAATGACTCTTCAGACTTGTACTCTAGAAAAAGCTAAGCACCTACCCTGATGGCTTAGGGAACTACGACTCCCTCTTATAAGGTCGAGCCTAAGAAAAGAGAGTCCCCTTTATAGTATAGAATTCCACGGAGAATACCACTCTATCAATAACAAGAAAAAAGTACTACGAAATATACCCAATTGAGTACCAAAGGAGAGAGTGATCAGCTTAGTTGTAAATAGCTCTTGTTTAGCGAGCAACGGGGCTACTATCAACCAGCCGCGACAAAGTATCATATTTCTGGGCGGTTTTGCTAGAATAGGTAACAATGAGATCATCCTTTGATTGGATTAGTCTCACCATCATCTTCTCAAACCTAGTCAAATCAAGAGAGGACTAAGGGAATAATCTTGTTTGGTTCGGTAATAAACCTTATACTTCAAAGGAATGAACTCAAGAACGGTTCCATTGTAGGAAATAACTGAGTAAAACTCTGAAGAATGACTCTTCAGACGTGTACTCTTGAAATAACTCTGAAGTATAAAATCAATCCCAATAAATTAGAGTTCAGACTTCTAAGTCTGAAAAAAAAGACTTTAGAGTTCGGCTGAGCTAACTCTGAAGAATGACTCTTTAGACTTGTAGAAGTCAGAGTTCAGACTTCTAAGTCTGAAAAAAGAAGACTTTAGTCTTTTTTTTTCTAAGTCTAAAAAAGACTTCAAAGTTCAAACTTTAAAGTCTGAAAAAGAAGACTTCAGAGTTCAGACTCCAGAGTTCGGGTGAGCTAAGTCTGAAAAAGCAGACTTCAGAGTTTGGATGAGCTAACTCTTTAGAATGACTCTTCAGGTTTGTACTCTTGAAAAAACTCTGAAGAATGACTTCAGACTTGAATTTAGAAATGAGACTATATCAATAATTAGTTAAAATGAAGTTAATCCTAGAATAAAATTGAATTTAGAAATGAAACTATATCAGTAAATTGAATTTAAACTTAGAAGAGCATGTGTCAAATCTGAAGACGAAGTTTGAAGACCTTGAGTTCAGAGTTATTCAAATACCCAATATATTTGAAAAAGACCCCATGGTAATTTTTGCATCATATAGAGCAAGACCAACCAGAGCTCCTCTAGTCTTTACGGACCAGAGCCTCTGTGGACTCACCACCCAAAAGTAAGGCCAACCAAAAGCCCTTTGGTCAGCCAGAGCCTCTGGTTCGTCTATCAAATGCTTACTTGAGTAAGTGCTTACCAAGTTATATTATCTTACCAGATGAATATGGTAAGAACCAAAATCTTACCCGGTAAGAACGAGGCAAGGACTGAGAGTCTTACCCGGTAAGTGAGGGCAATGACTATTACCATGGTCAGCTCTTACCGGATAAATTGTTGCATAGAAAACAATTTTTGTTGACTAAAATCTTACCCGGTAAGTAAATAATAATATTGAATTTTATCGATAAATGCTTACCGGGTAAGTGTTTGATAAACGGCCCCTAAGTCTATAATCTTAAAGACTTATCTTCAAAGTCTAGATAAGTTTATTACAAGACTTGTACTCTTGAAGTTACTATAAAGTAGAACTTTTTAGACTTCAAAGCTCTGTACAAGCAAGGCAGAAGCTCCACATGCACCATGCAGAGGCTCTGCATGGTGCTTCGTCTGGAAAAGAAGACTACAGAGTTCGCGTGAGCTAACTCTGAGGAATGACTGTTCAGACTTATACTCTGGAAATAACTCTGAAATAAAACTCTGAAGAATGACTCTTCATACTTGTCTCTTGAAATAACTCTGAAGTATAAAATCAATCCCATTAAATAAGAGTTCAGACTTCCAAGTTTGAAAAAAAAAACTTCAGACTTCAGAGTTCGGGTGAACTAAGTCTGAAAAAGAAGACTTCAGAATTCAGATGAGTTAACTCTAAAGAATGACTCTTCAGACTTGTACTCTTCAGAATTGTAGAAGACTTCAGAGTTCAGACTTCTTTCTCTAAGTCTAAAAAATCGACTTCGTAATTCAAACTTCTATGTCTGAAAAAGAGACTTCAAAGTTCAGACTCCAGAATTCGGGTGAGCTATGTCTGAAAAAGCAAACGTTAGAGTTCGGGTTAGCTAACTCTGAAGAATGACTTCATACTTGTTCTCTTGAAATAACTCTGAAGTAAAATTTTTCAGTAAATTGAATCTAGAATAAAATGAAGTTAACCCTAGAATAAAATGAATTTAGAAATGAAACTATATCAGTAAATTGAATTTAAACTTAGAAGTAAACACCATTTTTTTCAGGAATCAGTTACCATACGAATTAATTAACCCAAGAATAAAATCAATTGCATCCTAAATTAGTGGGATTGATTGAATAAGTGGACACATGTCAATCAAATAAGTACAATTAAACTGTTAATGTAAATTGTGTCTAGATACGTTCAAATGATTCTAATTGAACCACTAATATAAATTGTGTCTAGATACATGTTTAGGCGGAAAAATAAGAAAACTGACTCACCAGAATATGACATGTGTCACCCAAGTTACTTATTTATTAAAAGTATAGATGTGTGTATATATATATATACGGAAGGGTTCAAACGTAAACCCTTGTGATTTACGAGAACGTGAAAACAATTGTGGGACTCCAACTTTTTTAACCAGTAATTTAAATTATACTAACTAAAAATAAACCATCAAGGATAGTAAAGTAATTAGTTGTTTTTTATAATTTTTATGTTATTTTAATTAATTGTAATTATTCCATGGTTTTTAATTAAAATCTGATCATGTCTCATGTTTCACGTTTCCATCTATACTTTCATATTCGATTATATTGTGATTTTTCCACTTTCAAATTAGTGCGTTAACTGTGTGAATGATATGGCCAAATGGGCCCGGCCTGGGACCAATTGGGACCGGTTTGGGATCGCCGATTAAGGATCGGTTACGGTTTTCGTCAAAAAACAAGGCCTGACTCGGACTGGTTATGGGCCTGACCTGGGACCAGCCCGATTTAAAAAAAAATGTAATTTTAAATATATTTCTAACTTTCTAAGTGTATTTGATTAAAAAACAATTATAAAATTATAATAAAATGTATTCTCAAGCAGGAGTGTGCATCGGGTGGGTTCAGGTGATAAAATCACAAACCCGATCTGATTTCAGATATGTGTTTTTGGGTTTCGGATTTCAGATTGTTTCGGCTTCGGGTCGGTCGTGTTTCGCGTTGAGGTTGGTCGGGTTCGGGTTTAGTTATAATACAAAAAAAATTATATCCAATTGATTTAGAACATTGTTAATCGATAGTATGCTTAGAAATTAGTAAAGAACATGACCAACTAGCATTTTTAGAATTTTTAAAAGATAATTAGATAAATAAATACATTTATATAGTATTTAAAATATACATATGCATATATATTTTGGGTTTCCCCAAAAATCAAACCTAATCCGAACCCAAATTTTCCCCAAAAAGTCGATTTTCGGATTTCGATGCATTCGAGTTTTGCATAACTACCTTATTTTTGGTTCGGGTTTGAATTTTGTACTATTCGAGTTTTGGACACCCCTACTTTAAGTGTATTTAATTGTATCATTTAATATCTAATCAATATATATAAGTCATATGGTGTATGGAGGAATATATCAACTCACAAACGCTCACAATTCTCACAAAAAAAATGTATATTTTTAACTGTATTAATTAACAATTACATATTTTCAAGTCTATTAGAACAAAACTTTTGTATTCTTTAAAAAGAACTTCAAAAAAAATTTACGTAAAAAATCAAATTTTAATTTTTTTTCATAGGACCGGTTTGGGCCCGACCTGAGACTGGGACCTGGATCGGGACCGGTGTGACACCTCATTCCACATTTGCATTAAACACACTTATTTCATATATAAAGAAATACAAATATTACAAACTGGTCTCAATGTACACATTGCTACATACAAAAGTAGCTATAAACTTTTTCATCTCAGATACATAACTTGTATATAATAAATTTCACAAGTTCATGTATAACTCAGCTTTCACAAAGTTCATGTTCATCAAAAGCAGATTTAAAATTTTCATACTTCAATTTATTTCTTCTCCTTCCTTTTTCCTTCCACATGTGCCCGGCATATAATGCACATTTTTGAAAAGAAAACGAAGGTTAGACCGTAAGGTCTAGTGAGTAATCCATTTGTAGCTATTATCACCAAACACTTTTGGAAAGCCAATCTTTGAAAAGACAACATGTAAATAACATTTATCGTATCAAACCTCATTTTGTCGCCTCATATAGATGAGACATAGATGAGACAACCAATTCGTCGCATCACAAGAGTAATATAATTCATTTTGTCGCATAAAAATAGATTCGACAATACATTTTGTCGCATCACAAGGATACGATAACCCCAACTTGTCACATCCAACAGATGCGATAAACACACTTTGTTTCACCAAGCTGATGCGATAAACATAACTTCTCACACCACACTAGTGCAATAACCCACCTCCTCGCATCACAAAGATGCGATAAAAACAACTCATCGCATCACACTGATGCGATATAATCAATTTCATCGCATTACAAGGATGCGATAACAGTAACTCATGATCAAAATATTATCATTCACAAGACTATTGATAATGCCACCCTTATTACAATATACTCTGCTCGTGATTATGCTACCCTTATTTCAAATTTACCCAACTCTTGATTATGTCACTTTTATTTTAAAATATATACATTACTTGATTATATCACCCTTATTCCATTCAGTTGATCATAACATATCAAAACCCAAAATTATGCTAATAAATATCAAGTAATCATATTCGAAGACACCCTAAATTCGAACCCATACCGTTCCTTATAAAAGCATTTCAAATAAAACTTTGAAATAAATACTCACCTTGAATTCACAAGCAGATAAGAGACTTTAAATCAACAACAAATAATCAGATAAGAACACGGAAACTTTCTTCTTTTCTTCCTTCTGTTTGCTCGAACCCAGGAGCCAAAAACATTCACCAACTTTTTCTTGTTTCTTTCTTATCCCAAACAACAAAAAGGAAAATAAAAAGAAAACACACACACATATATGTACACACATACACACACATATATACTTTTAAATATGGGCGGTGAAAAAGTTGATATTTTTAAACCAATTTTATTAAAAAAAAAATACACCCCTCAACTTTCATCACTTAATAAAAACCATCCTTAAACTTCCAAACCAATTTTAAAAACAACCCCCAAATATTCCAGTCAAATAACCAGGTTATAACAACCGGTGCCAGTTCTCGTAACCGGGCCTTCGTATTTGGTAGGGACCGGGACCAGTTACGTGGTCATTAGTTTGGGATTGGGACCGATTTGGGTCCGGGTCGACCTGGCCCGAGACCGATTTTTGGCCACCTCTAACTGTGATACCAATGTGTTACACATACAATCATCTACAACCATTGACTCCTAATAGATGTGTTAACTGTGATAATATTGTGATACACATAAGTTCATCTTATTGTGATAGTACTTGTTATCACAACATGATAACCAATCACCATGGTAATTCGATTGTGATTCATGTGATAGCAAACCCTCATCGAAGTGTGATAATTAGGTGGTACCAAATGGTCGAGCCCTAGTCGACGTGTTAACTGTGATAATCATGTGATACACATTTAATCGTCAACCCTTAATCGATGTGTTAACTATGATAACATGTGATAAACAAACTTTGTATCACATAGGGTATCAATTTGTGTTACTCCAACAAATTGTGTTAATTGAACACATATGGTATCAATTTCTCGAGTCGTTATAATTACCCTTGTTCGCGTACTCGACTGTACTACTGACTGTGATAAAGATGTTGTGATAATAGTGCGAACACCATTGTTTAGGGTTGTATTAACCATGTGATAAACACATTGTGATAAAACATGTGATAGGAAAACATTGTATCACAAAGGGTATCATCTGTGTTACTCGAACAAATTTTGTTAAACACATAGGGTATCGACTCGACTGTGCTATTGACTATTGCCCCTGTTCGATTACTCCATTGTGCTATCAAAGTGTGATAAATATGTGATACAAACCTAATCGATGACAAACAATAATCGAGCCCTAATCGATATTTATATGATAATAATGTGATACAACCCTAATCGGTGACACACAATCATCGATCCCTAATCAAAGTGTGATAAACATGTGCTAAGCAAACATTATATCACATATCTTTGCACTCTTCTTCTTCGACGCTTCAAAAGAAACTGCAGTTCGCTTTCTATCACCCTAAACCTTCCGAAACATGTGACTTCTTTGTTTTGAGTTTACCTAATACTGGCCTTTATTGCAGGATAACCACTATCGACGATGATTATTCCCTTCCCTATGATTAGAATGATCGTGATCGTGTTATTTGAATGTTATCATTTTAATTTTCAGTTTTAACCTTCCACGTTTTAAATATTTTTAAAGTTTCTTAATATTAATTTAAATTTAAAAAACTCCTTTAGCTTCTCATAAATTGTGATTTAAAACACAACACTTGGTTTATAAACTGATCTCGCGTTCTCGTAAATTACAGGGGTTCTCGTTTGAACTCCCCCCACACACATACATTTACACACACACACACACACACATATATATATATATATATATATGGGGGGGGGGGTTTCGTACGGGGATGGTGTCCAAAATCCAAACTCAACCCGAATCTTAAAATCCCTCTAAAACCGGGTTTAAAATTTTCGGATTTCAAGGTAATCGAAATTTGCATGAATATCTGACTTTTGGTTCGGATTTTGAGACCATTTCGGTTTTGGACACCCTAAAATCATGTACGATTTATATAGTTTAACCAAAGAAAAGAAAATCTTTTAACTTAGGGGTTGTTTGTTTAACTCTTAATAGTTCCATTAAGAGACAATCTCTAAATTGTTAAGACGTGAATCTTGTTTGGCAAAAAAAAGTTTGCCTCTTAATGGTTTTAAAACCCTCTGAATGATTATGGGGCTGTTTGTTTGGCTTTTAATGGTGACATTAAGAGCCAACCTCTTAATCGGTGAGAGGTAAGGGCTGTTTGGCAAAAAAAAAGCCTTTTAATGGTTACATTAACCTCTTAACCATTTTGTGTCTAGGGCCTCACTCAACCATTCAGATTGCATTTGTTCCATCTTTACCCTTCCACACCCCTTCTCTTCCAGCCATTTTGTGTCGCTTTCACGAGAACTCGTCGCCTTCCACAGCCATCGTCGGTCACCTCCACCGTCTCCATCGCTGGTTGTCGCCGGTCACCTCCATAGCTTCGCCGCTCGCCATCGTCGGTTACCCTTCCCACCCCTCTTTTCCAGCGATTGAGGAAGATACTCTATTTATTTGGAACCCTAATACTAGAAGATCGAACAGGTTACCATATTGTGGTTTCAAAGTACAGTCTGGTTGGTATGTGTTGTATGGTTTTGGGTACGATGAGTCCACCGATGATTATAAAGTTGTTGGAATTTCTCGCGTTTTCAAAAATGGAGCTAAGTATGACACCAAGGTGAAAATATACTCGTTGAAATCTAGAAATTGAAAGAAAATTGGTGATTTTCCTCATGGTATTCCCTTGGATGATTCTGGTAAGTTTTCGAATGGAGCTCTTCATTGGGCAGCTAGTCGAGATTTTGGCTCATCTTACTCGTGGACAATAGTTTCTCTTGATTTAGCAAAGGAGACTTATGGTGAAGTTTTGCAACCTGTGTATGATGAAGGTGATAAGGATTTGGCATTGGGGTCTTTGGTAGACGGATTGTGTGTGCTTTGTAATTATCGCGGAAATCGCGCAGATGTATGGGTGATCAAGGTTTATGGAGTGAAAGATTCTTGGACTAGATTAGCTTCCATCCCTTATGTGACTGATCCTGGTAGGGATCAATTTTCGGTGCCTTTGTGTATTTCGAATGATGGGAAAGTTTTGTTGCAATTTGGGTCCAAATTGGTATTGTATGATATCAAGAATGGTTCATCCTCGGAGATTCAGAACTTTGATGAATGTCTTAAAGCGTATACCATTGTTGAGAGCATGGTTTCACCAGATGCCCCCATCAGACACTGGATATAACTATGAGGATGTGAAATCATGATGATACATCTTAACATGGTAAGCTTGTTGATAAATGGGTATTTGCATCATGATTTTGTTGTATATGCATAACTTGGTTGTGAAATCATGATGATACATCCTAACATGGTAAAATGGTAATATGTAGTTATATTTGTAAAATAATTGTTTTATTCAGATATTTGTCAAACAACTCTATTTCATTCAGTACTAAATCATTCAGAGGGTTAAAATGGTAATTTATTGTCATTCAGAGAACAGTTACCAAACAACATTATTCCATTCAGCACTTAACCATTCTGACCCTCTTAACCATTCTGACCTCTTAACTATTCTGCATTAAATCATTCAGCAACTGCCAAACAGCCCCTATGTATCATGTACCTCCTTTAACCATTAAGAGCCCTAATTTTATTGTAAACAATTACCAAACAATTATATTTCATTTTGCACAATATCATGAGAGCCTCTTAATCATTCTGATCATAATGATTCTACACAAAATCATTCAGCAACTGTTTAATCATTTTGATCATAATGATTCTACACAAAATCATTCAGCAACTGTCAAACAGCCTTAACAAATGTGGATGGAGATTTACGGATCGGTTAGGACCCGGCCCGAATGTGGTTCCTTTCTCCCTACTGCTCCTCATCCTCTGCCACTGTTCGAAATAGGGGTTCCAACAAGTTCCAGTGATTATTACGATCAACCGTCGTCATTTACGGTTTCTGAAGGATTTTCACCAGCATAACCAAAAAGGGAAGGGGCGGGGGGGAATCAATGGGTGGTGGTGTTCCTCCCAAACAACCTTTATTTTGCTTAAAATGGCCATGGGATGTCCATTCAAACGCTAATCCCACGGATTCCTGCTCTTCGGGACCTCCTTGGTTATTCAAATCATTTCAAACTGTCGCCTCTCTCGCGTTAACAGTCGTTGATTCGATTTCAAAACCCCAAATCAGAACCCCGCTCCAGTTCTCCTCGAAGACGACAAGGACCAAGGATTTGGGTGTAGAGGAACAAGGGGAGTTAGAACAGAAAGCATTGGCGTGCGCCTTGGCCAATGGTAAAGATGCTACGGTGATTGAGTTCTACTCTCCAAAATGCAGTCTTTGCAATTCAATGGTTGATTTTGTGGGGCATGTGGAGAATAATAATGCTGATTGGCTCAACATTGTTATGGCTGATGCTGAGAATGACAAATGGTTGCCTGAGGTACTCTTTTAAATTTCTTATTCTACTTCTGTTCCAATTAAACTATAGAATCCAAAGGGATATGAAAATTCATTAAAAATTTTACAAAGATTCCAGCAATTCATGCTTGACATTGTGTTATATCAACTGTGTTGCTTAAGTTAAATTATCATTTTTCCTCTAAAAAAAGTGCATTTCTATCTACCAAATACCAACAATAGAAATGCATTCTATCTGTTTGATGAATTGTCCATGGTTAAGGAAATTATGTTCAGTTAATTAAATTGATCAAATAGGTAGTTGGATAATGCAAAGCTCTCAGCAAGTAGTGCTTTATGTGCAAGATTACAATATCCTTTTCAGTGGTGCCCTAACTGTATAAAGTGGTCAAGGTTGTCAAGATCACAAAGAACAAGGTTCTTATTTTGGTATTTTGGAGTGTGAACCAAAGATGTTTTATGTAGACAGTTAGATGCAGTTAACTAGAATGAAACATTAAGTTGAATTTGGATTCAACTAGAGTAATCATTGGATGAAATGGCATAGATGGATATATCCTCGATGATTTTCTATATTGACATGGAACAAAATGATTTCTTTTTGTCCCAAGTGTAGCTATATTAATAACGTATGACTGTTGAAGCGTGTTTTGGATCAAGTCTGTTGTAATCATGTTGTGTTCTGGTTATCGCTAGTGTAATTTTCAAACTACATCGGTGGATCGCTAGTAATTCCAAATCATGAATGTATAATGGTGAACACTTGTTATGGGTCCATGGGAGTTCATAATATGATCTTTTTTTTGGGCATTTTTGTTCTCCTGCCATAGGCCACATATGGTGTGGCTTTTCCCCTTCCTAGGTTCCACCTAACTCACTCAGACTCAATCTGCATCTTAAATAGATCAAGTTAAGATTGATCCCTTGGTCTCTCAATCTCGGTGGCATTCTTAATTTCTGTAAAAGTTAATCTGCTAGTCAAATACTCAGATGTCGCATTGTACCTTAGGTTACATCATGTCCTTCTATCTTAGTTTGTATGTATCAAACCGGTTTGCTTTTTTGTCCTGCCCAATATATAGATTGTGAAGAAAATTACTGATTTCAGACTTGGTAAATAGTTATGCATGCAAGCTGGTGTTTTATAAATTTCTTATTCAAGTAATATTAACAACTCGATATTACCATTTCCAACAACTTTTAACAATGCACCTAAACATTTAAACTTCTGAAGTCAGATGTATTTAACCAATGCAATAATCAATCCATTGCATTCCCATGGTTACTGACACATAGTTTAACCTAAATGTTTGACTATCGTTCAAATGTCTAAAAATGTTCTCCATTGACTAGAAGCATTTAAACATTTGCAATGGACAAATGGGCAACTAAAGCTTGGAATTTTGAAGAAGAAAAAAAGGAAATGTTGCAGTATTTGTGAGACAAAAGGAGTAGTAGGTTATGGCATTGTGTGAGCTAAATCAAACATATTTCCATTGTCAGATTGTCCATGTGCATTTTTCTGCGCCCTGATCTCTCTTTCATGATTCGATTTTTATGCAGCTTCTCCATTATGACATAAAGTATGTTCCATGTTTCGTATTGCTGGATAAGCATGGAAGAGCTCTTGCCAAGACGGGTGTTCCAAGCAGCCGGCTCCATGTTGTTGCAGGTGTTTCTCATCTCCTAAAAATAAAGCGCTCATCTAAAAAATAAACCATTACAATGCAGCTATAAGTGGCAGCATCCTCATTTCCCAGTCCCCATGTGGTTAAGTAGCTTTCAACTTCATAGTAACAGAACTATTTGAGTTTTTGTATATTACCTATTGTAAATCAATTGTATGAACTTGAATTACAAGACATTTCAACGAACACAATCTCTTGTTTCATACTGATCACTGATCATTGAGGTGAATAGAGAAATCTAAAATGACCATCATGCTTGGCATAATTATCTTCAAAAATACATTGAATACCCATCTTTCTAAGCGCTCACAGTTTAGTGTTCCAGAAAAGTGTGATGATTTGTGATTTTATGTACTTTGTTCAAGTTGGATATTTCTGTTTAGAAAAACAGGGGGAAATATTGGGCCTTAAATTGCCTTCTTTTAGCATATTAATGACCTTGGTTGCTAGCTAAATGTGCTTGCCATTTGGCTGAACCACATGGTAAATTTGGACATTATATGCCCTACAGTAACTTGCATTAGCTTCTTAAGTTTCCATCCATAAAAGAATAACAAGCAGAATAAACTTTCAGCAAGCACAGAAAGGTGGAATTTGCAAAATATTAAAATGAAATATAATTTAAATTCTATTTTGAATTCAGTGTACATATGGTGATCTTAGCCTATGAAGAATCAGCATTTTTTGTTTTCCCAACTTCTATATACAACACAATAGTACAGCCCTCTCCCTTATCCACTATCATCCTATCATCTTCTGATGATGCCCTCTCCCTCATCCACATCAAAATGGAGTCATTTGGATTTTAGGAGTTCTTGAAGAATGCTTCTTCCTTCATTCAGGGTATCCAAATGAGAAACTTCAGAAATCCATATGTGTTGCAGTGGGGGCATCATCATGTCCAACCTTTGTAAGCGTTCCTCTAACTGATCCACGCCTTTTGTATCCAACACAGTACCGACGACATTCTGCCAAGAGAAATATAGAGATCTGTTGTGAAATAATAGTCCAGACTCCAGATCACAACAGAGATTTATGAGTTCAGGTGCTTAAATAACAATTTGGTTGTCAACTGTAAGATCTGTATCTATGCTAAAACGTGCATATATCAGAACTTCAGCTGTTCCTGTAACCAAATTTTATGCCATAAATACAGGTTCAGGTTCTCACAAGTTTCTGAATTTTAAGACGAAATGAGCAGTTAAAGACCAATTAACGTCACATGCAGAATATTTAATTATAATGATTTTTCTGTTCCAAGTCCAAAACTTCTATAGTTGTTAAAATAGGACATAGCCAAAATGCATTGGCAATGGTGTCCAGTGTATGGATGCATGTTTGTGTGAAAGAATGAATCCATGAGACATGCCTACTAAATAGAAGTATCGTTGAGCAAGGACTACAGGTTCATCCACAAACTTGGTATAATCAAATTCAAAGGTAAATAAAGGTATCATGAAATACTCACCCAAGTTTTACTAGAGCAAGCTTGGAGTATTAGTGACTTGAGAAACTCCTCATCTGATTCGCGAACAAAACTGTCTGAATTGACCAAAAGTGCAACATCTAGACATGAAGAATCAGATACAGATCCATAGTTCTTGATTACAACTGTGCCATGCTGACCTAAAATCTTGCTCATGCGAGACAGTGTGTAGCTGCAAGGAAGAATCTCTATCTCCTTGTTTGATTTATGTAAACTTCCTCTGAAATGTTTATGTGACAACCATTCATGTAAACCCAATAAAGTCAATGCCCTCTCATTATCACTCCAGCAACAGCATGAGGATGATCCATCATCTATGCACACAAATAAGAAGAAAAGTTGATCCATGAACTTCAACAAGTAAATCAAATATTTGTTGAACCCAAAAAGCATATAGAGAATTTCACTACGCTATACAATTTACACAAGGCCACAGAGCACACCCACTTGTTCATGCTATTAACTATTTACCTAAGGGAACATTAGCTTGGAAATGGGTGTGTAAGTTGCCAAATATGTATCCAGTTTGAACTTTGACGTTAAAAAAAAGAAAGAACATATGGATGATCAAATAGAAAATACAATTAATAAGTTGAGATCTACTGGATTAGTAAAGATTTCCTGTGGATAGTAGTTTTAAAGTTGTTCATACAAAGCAAATGCCCTACATGTCCATGCCTCAATATGGATACCATACTAAGAATACTTTATGGAAGTTTCCAGTATCATAAAACTCCATATTAGTATTTAAGGTTGTTAATATAAACCGACTCCATTTCCTTAATCCAATATGAATGGCAGACATCCCAGGATCACTAGTTAGAATTTGTGGTATTGCTGAACTCCATGGAATCTCTTAATCTGGTATGTGGAAATTCAAAGCTACCAAGTAACGTAGACATGATGATAAATTTCAGCATCCCTAGAAAGATAGTCAAATATTCTTCTCTAATATTTAATCAGATCATCTAGCATAGACAAGAAGCATACCCATTATGAAACCAGCAAGTGGAAATTTCACTGAAGGTATTTTTGAATTAACCGTGGAAGATTGTAGGAGCTCGTTGCTCTTTTCCACTACCAAGACATAAATCGCCACAACCTGCCAACACAAAAACTAAGGGATTACACCATATATAGTACAAGTTCCCTATAGGCAGGCATAATTAAAGCTCATAAAAAAAAGTTTTAAGTTATGATTTACAGTAAGTTTGCTCAGAGGGAGAGTGGAGACTACAATATACATGGACCTACCTCGCAATGGAGCCGAATCTGTTTCTGGTCTGGAAACTGCATTATTTCAGAAATTAAGGCTGCAGCAGCAGTTGGTAATGAAGAAGTCGTCTCCAAAACCGAAGATGTATCATCCAAGTCGTTGCTACATAGGTCATCGTCAACGACTATGGAGTTTATTTCAATGAAAGATGCAGGTGTCAACTTAAGCACATCCCCTTCACTGATACAGCATGATAAAGTTTGCAAGCACTAATAAGAAACTATGAATACCTCATCAATGAATATGCCAAATTTCTAAGATGATAGAGAAAGCGCCAAAATTAAGCTTGCACGAAAAGCATCAGCATGGAATTGTATTGTAATGTGGTGTTAGTACTTGACATATGAGACCAAGGAAATCTTAGCAGTACCAGAAAAAGGTAAAAGATCTCTCACATGAAGCTAGAACTGAAAGACATTGTAGAATTAGTCGTTTGTGCTTCATATTTGTTGAGAAGAAAACCAAACCAAACGAGCAACGTAAATCCCACACAGAGGTATGGTGTGCAGCAGTGTAGGGTAGTATATACAGACTTTGCCTCTACCATAGAGGTTATTTCAGTAAAGGCACCCGGCTTGTATACCGAACAGTACAAGGATACAAGTGAGACAAATAGCAGAAGTGTATGCAAACAAGCAATAGGTAGAGTGAACAAAAAAAGAGAACAGAGACACGTAAAGACATAAGATGAAACAACGAGGACCAACACATCCCAAGTCTAACCTAGGGCTCAGGAGGCTTATCTGTTGGCTCATATAACAAAGATACCGAACAGGTCCCAGTTCTTCCTCAGTTAGTAGAGTAAAGCTTAGAACATATGAGGGCGCAATATTGCAATTGAAAAAGCATTTATACAATTCATCAGATGATCCATGGAAAAACGAAAATATATGAAATTTCAAATTCTAGTCAGCAAATCATTACTGCAAGATGGATGACCTAGGCTACAATTATTTTAAGTCTATGTCAACCAAAAACACACTATGCAATAGAAAGTTGAGGTTTCTATACACCCTTGAAGAGATGACATCTGTTAAATGATCAAACAAAATTTAGTGGATGATGAGTGACAATAAACAGTTGATGGGAGCATCAACCAAGGGAGAAATTTAGGATATTTAGGTTTCAAAAAAGATGTACGAATTGCAAATTTGACCAAAGTATTCCAAAACAGGAAACAATGATGGAAACAAAGCATATAAAAATCATGTTGCGCCTTTCAAAAAAATCATGTTGTAGTTTGAGAATGACACATACTCTGTTAATAGAACACGGTGAAAGTTGGCTTTGATGCCTGGTCCAAATCCGATTGGATAACTTTGTTCACTTAAGCCACTATAAATCTTCACCTGAATGATCAGAACTATGAGAAATATAATTGTATGCATCCAATAAGAGAAAACAACAGTAAAGAAGGAAAGTAGCATTTACAATGTCATGGTCGACTAAAACATGAATACAGACACTGTTTGTTACTCCAGGAATGATACGACGATGAGCCCCATGGAAAATTTTATGGCTTAGATGGGTAACAAGAGAACCCTGGTCAGAGCTATGAACCGCCACCACATGTCCTTGCACAGATAATAAATTCCCCTCAGGCAAATTTACACCAAAGGCCCCGGATAGCATTGATGCACTCTTCATGGTCCGATGAATCCAAGAATTGTTAAATAATCCTTTGATAGAGTTAGTTGGCTGGATAAGATCTTCTTTCAGTTTCCTGAGTTTGACCTCTAAGAAACTTAAATGGTCAGCCGACAGATGTAAGTAAATATCTGGACATATCTCAGGGCGTCCATCAGTGGACCTTAGTACAGGAATTTCAACTTGACAACAATTTGGGGATTGGAACTTTTTGCCAACACCATTTAAATTATGGTATGAACAAATGCATGATTGTGCAGTGCTGGGACCAGCCTCATCAGCAGAGAAAGAGACACTCCAGAGATGTGATTTAGAATCCACAAGTACTTTACCATCACAGGTATTGCCAGAGTCCTTTGCAGTACAGGCCATATCTTTGTTATGATGCTTTATCAAGTAGTATCCACCAATTCTCAGCAACTGCAACAAAAGTCGGATTGTAAGTCATGCTGGACACAATGATGTCCCCATCTGATTTCTATATAGATAAGTTGATGCCTAGAAATGAATGACCGACCTCATATTTCAAAAAACTATCAGACTTGAACTCCAATAGCAACTTCCTTGCATCTCTTTTGCAGAAAGAATCTTCCTGCATATTGGCTACCGTGCAATTTAAGAAGATACCTAAGCTGACCATAGACTTATCACTAGAAACTCGACAGTCAATAGTACATGGGAATTCCTGTAGACAACTTAAATCACACCATTTTTTGTCATAGGACTGTTGGTCATCACCATATGAAAATTGCAAATGCTCGGATAGATTACTTCCAGCATCACTTACTCCAGCATATGATTCAACCACATCTCTCTCTTTTTCATGAAGAACTAAATTCCAGGGCAAAACTATGGCCTCAGCATATATGCTTGAACTATTTGAAACTGTATCATCACCTGGAAACTGAGAAAATTTTGAACTTCTATGAATCAAGAAAATTAAGTAGTACTTGCCATCATCCTAGTTCCCACCTTTTCTACTATAGAACATACCTTTTGCTGTACAGGAAATTTGTGCATCAACCAAAGCAGGTGGAATCTTCCGCTTTCTAGCTCCTTCAAATTATCCTCCCCATCCATGCTAGGACATAGAATATGATTTCTTGATTTTGCATCTCTCATGTAGCAATAGATATAAATGGTAAACCTTTTTCTCCTTGCTAATTGAAAATGACCAAAAATGTTTCCACACGAAAATGGTTCATCTTCGAGTGATTCCAAATGCTTCAGTTGTCTAGGAAATCCTTCCATCACGACACTGAAGTTGTTTATCTGGTGAAATGAAATGAAATGAAATGAAAGAGAGAAAAAAAATCATACATAAATAGGAACAATACAATTCATGCAGATACGAAATACCTGGTTGGTTCAGCTAAATTGAAGCAGCCATCTGGCAAATAAAGAACATTATAAGAATCTAATTACCTCATATATGTCCTTAATGCTGCATACAGATGGAAGGTCAGGTATAACAATGTCAATGCTGCCAGTTGCATCAATTAATTGCAACCTTCCTGAGTATTCAGAAATCTACATACACAAAAGACTACCACAATCACATTTGCAGAACCATGTATAGGAAATGCGGACGAAGCAGATGACCATTTAAGGTAGGAGTGAAAATCCATGGATGAGCACATGCTTGTCTCCAGGCTCACATAATTTTTTTTGGTGTTCTGTTTGAGAGATTAACTTCAATATGTAACACGTATGTGATCCTATATACTATCAAAACCCAGATATTCTAACAGCCTAGCCTTTGAATTATCTGGCATTCCCCTGGTTGATTACTCACATTTTCCTCATTGGATCAAATACAAAAATATCTAAGTAAATTCATAAAGTCAGAAGTCCTATTATGAGAGATTGTCGACTTACTAACCTTTAAAGTTCCAAGCAAAACAACGTTCATATCTTCGCTTTTCAAAATTTTCCTAATTGGTTGATCATGAGACTTCCCTCCACAAACAAAATTGCAATATTGATGGTTCATGTTAGGATCTGTCACTCTTGCATTTAAAAATTTTATGAACTTGTTCTCACACTGACTGATGAGATTGGAGATCGGCACAACCTGAAACAATGGCAATTATTTCTTTACTATGCACCTATTAAATGAAAATGCTTAAACAAAAAACCTTAAAGAAAACCTCTATAATTGCCAAAATGTACCAATTTCGGAGGGTTGTAGTCTAATACTTTGCCACAGCCACATAACTCATGCTGACAATATTCTGTGAGCACTCCATGCTGCCCAACCAAACTAATTGTTAAGGATCCATACATATCAGTTACAACTAGTGTGTTCTCATTGACAATATTCAAAATGATTATACCCGGAATCGGAATACTGATAAGGGTAAACATGAACTGGAATATTTCTGAACTAATCCTTCCATCTGCAAAACACCTTCAATTATTCCTTCAGCTTAGCACAAAGTTTGTAATATTGAAAAGAACGATGTGAAACCATAACAGAATATTTATCCAAGGAAAGTACTTATAACAGATGAAATACTTAATCTGACAATAAACAGCCAAGGTACAAGCACATTACATGCTTTGATCCTAAGATCTCCATCTCAGATAAAACTCCAGCAAACTTTTTCTTCAGAGACGAGACTACAAGTAACACCCTGAGATAGAAGAATTTTGAGCAAATGAGCAAATATGAATTGCCAAGCAAGGCAGATAACACTAACAGTAATAGTAAATTCACATCTTCTTACCATAATCTAGCTGAAAATGCAAGTGATTCAATAAACTTCCTAAGAAGACTTCGAGATTGTAAAGCTTGGTAGCATCTGCAGCCAAAAGGATGATACTTTTGTAGTACATAGAATTTCTAAATAGTTGCCACAAAAAAAAATTAAACTGAACAGACTTCAACAGCACTTACGGACTTACCCGCTTTCTATTGGAGAAAATATATTAACACGGATGCTAGTTTTATAGCATGATCCAAATATTTTAATTTTTGTCCACAAAAATTTGGGATCATCCAGGTGAAAATTTCTCACAGTTACCTAACAGCAGGAAAACCCATATATTAGATAAAGTGTAACTTCCCTACGCAAAAGAAGCTACTTTACATACAATTGCACCGACTCTCAGACCATGTGGCATTGCAAGTTGATGATCTGTGAGCAATATCAGTATATTTTGATCCAATTCAATAACCATTCCCTGCATGTAGACCCCAGTAATACTTCCAGTATGGGCACCACATAGCCCCTTCTCTCTGGTAGTAGTATTCCTTCTATTCAAGGAACTTTTACTCGGAGACATTGGAAGATGGATCATAGCTTTCTCTGTGGTCACATACATCATCAAAGACTTCCCTTGTCCAAGGAAAACCATCTTCTTCTTCAAACCAGAGATCAACAAATTGCCTCCAACCAGCCTAGAAATGGCAGGATACCAGATAAAGGCAGACCCGCAAAAGTAAAGAATCTTGGGTTTCGAAAAATTATGACCATTATTCTGTTCCCCAGTTATATCTTGCAATAACATTACACTGTCCCTGGTACAGCATAATTTGCACTCGCATATGGTAATCTCAGCAAGAAACCCATTAAGGTTTCTGGTACCGCTTTTATTGGCTGTACAGGGAACATTTGTGACAGGGCTAACCGATTCCAATAAGCCGTAAACTAAATGACGAGGAACTCTACTTTGTTCATAGGCAGGCGATAGAGAGTCCAGATAAAATGCATTAAAATTCGATATAGAGTCTTTTTCAGGATGATCAAGAGTCCACCTGATAATTTCAAGATATCCGCCGTGAGGTTTCAACGGAAGGAAATTCCACGCAACAACTCGGATCCTTTGCCCAATAACCCGAAGATCAAGGTCAAGAATGTCGCAACAAACGGCCGCGGAATTGTCAGAAAACTTAAGGCAACTTGAATTAGAACAAGAGAAAGAAGGTGAGGTTAGGGTTAGGGTTCCGATGAGTAATGCTGGGTAGTCAAGAGGCTTAAGAATTTTATAGTTATTAGGGCTCTGTGGATTGGACGGCTGAGTTGTGTCTTCATGTAGTGTGGAACGATGACTCGAACGGCGAAGAGAGAGAGATGAGGCGCCGGTGATGGGGTGGAGACGATGGAGTAGGTCGGAGACTGAAATAAGCTTTACTGAAATCTCTTCTTCCATGGATAGAGAAAGGGGTCGCTACAGTAACGCGGGAAAAATGCTTCCGCTCTAAACCTCATTCAACTTATATCTACGAGGACAAAATGCATTTTTATAAAAAAAATTATTATAAGATTGTATTTTCAATTTTTTTTATTATAGCAATGTATTTTTAAACTATTTTTTATTAAAACATTATATTTTGAAAAATTTACTCATTATAGCATTGGGTAACCTTTTGATTTAAATTTACCCATTATCACAGGTTTCTATTTCACCTCATTATCCATGTAGGTTGTTCAATTGTATTATAATGATGTGATTTTCTTATTACAACATTGCACTTTCAAAATTATTTTATTATAAAATATATCAGTTTTTATTAAACAATTTACTTTTAATTTTAATATTTAGATATTTTACATGTTATTTGATAAATATATTATATGAATTAAAAAAAATTAAATTATTTATTAATATACTAATATTAATAAAAGTAGTAGAAGACAACTTATCTGGCTAATATTTTTTAAAAATATGTGTTTTTTGAAAAAAGAAAATAAGAATTTTTTCTTTTTTACCAAAAAAAATTATCTTTTAAATAATATTAGTTGTATGCCTGCGCAATGCGGCGGGATGTCAAATTTCCTAATAAACCTACAGGAAAATTGCATGAAAAAGTAACGTACTTTAACTTGATTCCTATTTTGGGTAACGTACTTTCAAAACTTCCATTTTGGTACCCAATGTGTAAATTTTTAAACATTTAAGTACCTGGGTAACCACTTGAAGACTAAAATTAGATTAAAAAAAGACTAATTTTATATTTAAAAAAATCCACGTCACTGACCACGTCAGCAAATAATACCGATTTGGATACCACATCACTCGCCACATCAGCATGATAATCGGTTAATACTTCAACCAGTTACCAGGGTACTTAAATGTTTAAAACTTTACATCTTAGGTACCAAAATGAAAGTTT
The DNA here is from genome assembly GCF_001531365.2 of Cynara cardunculus var. scolymus. NCBI lineage: Eukaryota > Viridiplantae > Streptophyta > Magnoliopsida > Asterales > Asteraceae > Cynara > Cynara cardunculus. The sequence goes on from NC_037530.1 coordinate 27,957,402, forward strand.
TAAAAGTACGTTACCCAAAATAAGAATCAAGTCAAAGTACGTTACTTTTTCATGCAATTTGCCCTAAATCTACAACTAAAAAAAATGCAATCATTCATTAAAAAGTACAAAATTTAAATTTAAACATTCGATCTTTCAGGAAACCCTTAGAAATATTTAAACCTCGATTCCTTATGGTTGAGTATCYGTGCGATGCAACAAGATGTAATCAAGTACAATGTAGCAAATAAGGAATAAGAGGTGAACTTTATTGTACACAAGCATGAAAATCAATTATGGTGTCCAAATAGTTATACTGAAGGAAGAAACAAATATTCAGTGAATATATTTGGGAAAAAAAATTATCTTATACAAGCCGAAATAGAAACCAATATCCTAATCAATTGAGATGACCAAAAATCAAACCCAACCGCATCTAGATCAACTGCAGCATAGTTCCATCTACACTTTAACAACCACCGTGAAAGCATCTATATCAGCATCAAACGTCCAAGGAGTCTACAAATCCCTTTTGAATTCCAAAAAATCCAAGGTTATTTTAGCATTCCTCTAGATCAACCATCGAAAAAAGACCCTTTGAGCACCATTATCCAAAATCAAAGTCATCGACTCTAATCTTAAAAGGCACCTGCTCCAAAATTCTCTCTCCGAAATATCACCAACCTTGATGATTCAAGACCTTGCACACGAAGTTCCCGTAAAAAGCACTCTTCAGCCATTTTTTCAAAACCACAGCAACACAAACCATCTTCATGTTCTAAGAATTTAGTGTTGGTACGCGACATCAATCTAAGTAACAATATCCAAAGTTGAAGTTATGGTTTGATATTGAGCAGCAAAGGCTGAGCTGCATAATATTAAAATGAAGTGCTAACGAAAGCCATACGTCAAACCCAAATATTAGATAAAAGAGATAAAACGAAGAAAAGTATTGTAAAGTAACAAGTAGCAAATTAAAATTTAGGTGATGAAACAAAGAATCTAAAGTAGAAGTTCATAGGATAACCTCAAGTAGAAGGGTAAATATTGAGGATTTGAGGTTCACAAAATATGTGGTGAATGTTTAACGCTGTTCATGTTGTACGTATGTTGGACCCAGAAAGGTCACAATTCCCCTCAACTTAATATCCCTAGCTAATTCTTTCTCATCAACATAACAAAAGGCAATGCAGAAATATGAATCTGTTGAGCACCAAACACGAAGCATCACATATAAAAAATGTACATATTAAGCAACTAATGAAATAGTAATCAAATCATTATTTGTGTTCATTTCCTTGAAGCATACATCATCCTAGAAAGATCCCAACAATCGCATATCACACAAATGATCACCAAATATTCAATTTTGTTGTAAAACGTTGACAATCTTTATATGCTGCTTCTGTACCACATTAACTGTACTTTTTGAAACCCCCCTATTACAAACGGAACTAAATCTGGTTCAAATTAGTTCCCCGATTCTCAAATTATTTACGTTTTTCACATGAAGACTCCATCATATACATATATATACACATATATAGACTTGGGATCATGTGAGACCAACATGTTTTCGTGAGACCCCTGAGACCACTTTTTTACACTTGAAACTTCACAGTAAAATGCTGTGAAGGTTCGGATTTTTTTTACCTTCACAGTGTTTTCGCTGTGAAGGTTTAAGTGTAAAAAGGTGGTCTCACGGTTCTCACGAAAACAGACTGGTCTCACGTGAACCCAACCCTATATATATATATATATATATATATATATGAAAACAAATTACAGCATTAAAGATCCAAAATTCAAAATCGGAAAAGTGTCAAAAACATAATTTTTCATAATCATTGACGGAAATATATCAATTGCTTTCAGTCAGTTCTTTTTTCCCCTCTTATCTAATAGAAGGAAGACCTCTGAGGACCTCAATATAAGAACCATCATAATAACTCAAAAATCAAATGGCAAGCCAGAAAGATTTAGCTTGTAAAGTAACAAGAATTTGGGTTACCATTGTGTCAGAGTTGTACTAAAAAGATCCAACTCTTCGACACCATGATACAAATAAAGACAAACCTTAAAAAACAAGAGACGATCGTATTAAGTCTTTCAAAAAAAAAAAACAACTCAAACCCAATATCAAATGATCTCCAAAAACACACGAACACAAACTTAAAGAGGTTTTGGATTAAAGAAAGGGGTACTCTGATCTGGAAAAAAAAGATAGAGAAAACAATGAAGATGATAAAAAATGAGAGTTTGAAATCGGTAAAACCTTACCGGAGATGAAGCAATGGATAATGGAATCCAGAGAAAGAAGAACCCTAACTGAAAGAAGATGGATTTGTGTGAATCGTCATAGTGGGGAAAATGGTTTCGTATGGGGAAGATGGATTCGTACGAATCGTCACTTTGGAGAACGTAACTTGGGAGGAGAAACTTTTAAGTTTAACAATGACAAAATTTTGTAAAATTGTAATTAAGAGATTTTAATATTAAATACATAATACTGTAGTATTTAATGCATTATAAATTATTTCCTAAACTTTATTAAATATGATTTATAAAGTAGTTTTAATATGATTTACAAACAAACAAACATGCATAAATTTATAACAACCAAAAACTCAAATCATAAAATTAGTATAGAATAAATAATTAAATGTTTACATTAGTTGACAAAAAATAATTCGTTAAACAAAGTAACAATTAAACACAAAATTCGTAAGTTTTCTAGCTTCGAAAAGGGCGTATCCGTAATTAATATGGTAAAGTCGGGTATAATCGTGATTGACAAGTGACAACCAAACCAAACCATAACCAGATCTGGAAAGTGGGAAATAGTTGAAATCGACGCGAGTGTTGTTCCACTTCGAAAAATCGTTGCTTGAACAGAAAAATCAAGAATTCAATCAATGATGATCATCGCCAGAATCAATCTCTTGCTTCTATTTCTATCACAAGCAATCGCTTCCCCGCGGTTTAATCTCTCTCACTTCATCTACCCCAAAATCAGCGACGATTTTCGCCCTCAACCCTCTCTCTTCTTAAAGGTAAAACAATGAATTCTGATTTGATTCGGATGTGTTCTGCAGTTTTGGGTCTTTTTAGTCGCCTAATTTATGTTATCATTTCAATGGAAGGCGGTTTATAATTGGATATTGGAAGTTGTTTGAGGAAAAACTTTTGTGTTGGATTTGTTAATTGAACATAATGTTTGCGAATGCTTTATCTCAATTGATGCTTAACTTTGTTGTTCCTTGTTATAGGATGTCCTTGGAGCCATATCTGATTCTGAACACTGGAAGTTGGAAGACGTTAGGGTTTCGAAATTGGAAATAGAGAAGATTAAGTATGGGAATTTGCAGAGATACGAGATTGAGTTTCTGTTGCCGAACAAGAAGGATTTTATGTTCAATTTGTGGGATGAAGTTTCGTTGTGGAAGAGATTTAAGGACAGAGAAGTAGGGGATTTTGAGGTTTTGGCTAATCGAGTGAGCTCAAAAGCAGTTCTTGATCCAATTCTAATAGAAGGGCCTTTTGAGTTACTTGTTTCTGGAGACGACCAGATGTCCTTGGTACTGCCGGTATGCTCCTTTTCTCCAAATGGCTATGCTACTAGACTTGCTTGCATTTAATCTTGTGCTGAGTGTTTGTGTCGTGTTTGTTAATTATTGTCGATCTTACTAATAGCCTGCCTGTCAAGATAATTGCACTGTCAGTTTGTTAGTAACCTGTATTCTGGTTCATTGTGATTGGTATAATTCTTAGAGATTTGGTTATTTGCAAGCTTAAAGAACCACTGTTCTGTTCTTATCCAGCCTTATTCCATGATGATTCATCCTTTGAGTATGTCATGCTTTATTTGATACTGTGGTTTAGTTTTTGGTTCTCACTTTTCTTGTGTATATATTCTTGTTTACTGGATACGATTCTATGAATTTTCATATGTAGACTGTAGTTGTTCACATAAATTTTGGTTTATATCGTGTTACTGAGCTAGAATACGAAACATACTGTACTCAATTGTTTACACTTTGGCTAAATCTGCATGAAGCCTCCTTTTACTTGATTGACTGTGGTCCTGTTCTAATTTGGTAAGTCCTGTTCCAGCTAAACTCATGTACATTTGGATCATGTGTTTCAGTGGAACACATCACATGCCGGTTTGAAGCGGATACTTGTTGGAGAAGACATTACTGTAGAAGTGAAGAATGCACATGCAGTCTCTCTTTTTCAAACATCCAATCTTGGACAACAAGCAGAACAGAATCTTATTGCTCATGGGGAGCAACGTAACCTATGGTTCTTTCCATGTTTGACATGTATGCCATTACTTCCGGTAAAGATTTCTGGCTCTGCATCTATAGTTGCCTTCAGAACTCAAAATCCTGGTGCATACATCGCATCAGATCTTCTATCTCAGGATACTATTGAATTGCTGCCAGAGAAATGTTACTCCAGACATACCCATGAGAAGCAACAATGTCCTATTGAATCCTTGAGGTCGAGGATAAGACTGCTGGAAAAATTAATGAAGAGCTTATTAGGTGACAAGATCAATCCCGATGCTGGCAGGGCAAAGCTTAAAGCAAAGATTGAAGCATCAACTGTTTTTCGATATCAGTTGGAACTAGAAAGGAATATTAGAACCAACGATACTCGGTGGATTACTATGGAGGAATGGCGTACAAGGCCTACTGTTGAGCATGTATGGTTTGAGGTACTGGCAAGAATTGAAAGGAAGAGGTTAAAGCCCTTGGTTGTTAAGAAGATTAAGCCTTTTGTTGGAGTAGATTCTTCTGCATGGAGTAATTTGATGGCCAATATGTCCTTCACTAAATTGTCATCCGTCCTTGTACCTCCGGAGGCTCTTACACTGGATGTGAATTGGTAGGAAACTTGTATTGCACATCTCTGTGGCAATTCTTATACCATGTAATAACATTCATCCTCAGATTATGTACCAGATTCCTTGTAAAAAAAGTTTATAATCAGAAGTTTGTAAATCAAGTTCAAACACGTTATTAGAGAAAGGAGTAGAGAGAGAGAGAGAGAGAGTAGAAATGAACCAAAAGGATACATTTTTTCATTGCAGATGCATCGCCATAAAAGGTGTTGGATACGATCTGGTTCTTAATTCTTGATCAGCACAAGTATGTGTAATGCTTCGATTTTGATTAATTAACTAATGACTGGCTGTATGCTGTGAGATGGAGGAATGAGCATATGGTATATAGCAGCTTCATGGTACTGGTGACAGTTTACAGCATAAAAAGATTTATAGTCCAGTACAAGTTCACAAGAAAAAGTCTTCACAGATGTTTACATGCAAGAGTCTACATAAAAGTTCTTTCCCTTCCTCTCCCTCCTCTGTTTGTGTTTTTAACATCAAGTGCAAATCTAATAGTGGAAATAGGACCTTCATTGATCCAACACATTACAAAAAGTTTGTTGCATAGTTGTCATGAAGGAACCAATTATGGTACTTTTCTTAGACAGCAGAAATTGCTTGGTGGCCCATTAACAGCTCAAAGTGAGTTATCCCAAGACTTTACGTTCCCTACTAAAAAAGAACGTCTGAGTAGCATTGTGCAAAGTTAGATTTTCACCCTTTTATTAAGTTGGCGCAAGTTTTTCAGACAGATTTCTTGCACTTCATCATTGAAATTGATGACTTATAAGTAGCATTGTGCTTTAGTTAAGAGCAAATCCATGCTTCGACAGCCATGGGTGTAGTCCATGGCATCATTGCGATACTAGGGTCTGAGGATAGGGTGAGATTTTTTTTATAATAAAAGGATTGGGTTTTAGCTGTATATGTATTTTATTGAAAACAATGATGCAGTCCTCTTTTTTTTGTCTGTTTGTAACTAGATGCAAAATTTATTTTGACTATGAAAGTTATCTTTTGAAATAGTGGTACAAGAAAATGGAAACGTAGTTTTAATGTACACTAGAGATCTTGTAAAGCCAGCCAAATAGTCTACTGTTCATCCCAATATCTAGTTTATGCTGTACTATGTCTGCTAGGGTCACGTAGCACCATCTCCTGTTATCCCAAATTGTATTTCATAACTACATTTGTGGTTTCATGGTTTGAACTATAGCAGCAAGACCCTTTTCCAAACTAGTTGAAAGGGTAAGACAAAACAAAACCCATCAGGAGTTAATAAAGATATCAAGGAAAATGGAAATTATTGTTAGTGCAGCATGTGAAATGTACAAATATATATATATTGAAGAATGTCTACAATTCTACTTGGCATGTCACTTTCTATGCACTATGGAAACTTGTTGAATGTAACTTCTGTGAAGCTACACTCTGCTTTTGAGACATGAATTTTTCTATATTATAGGATGCCATGTTCCAAATTTGTGCTAGATAATTGCATTTCTCTATAACTGGCTTAGTAGATACTGCTATAGTCCTGTTATTGCATCAGAAGTTGTAACAAGACGAATATAAGGAATAATACACAGAAATTTTCAATTCATATATGTGCATCAAAATTCCACCCCCTTCATAATTTACTTGTTATTTGCATTGTGATACACAGAATAATACAGAATTATAGGTATTATGAAGATGAGTTTCCATACACTTGTAAATACATCTCTAGCGTGTGAATTTTATCTACTCATTAGATATTTGAATCTTTCCTTCACTTGTGCCATCATCATTGCTGCCTGCATCAATCTGCTTCATACCCACCTTTTTATATTTATACCAAGAGGCACACTTCAAATAAACCCCTAAATTCACCATACTTAGTCCTGCTAATAACCAATAAAAGTAATTTAACTTGTCTCTATTCAAATTGTTACTGGCTAACCACCCACCACTCACTTTATTCACCACCTCCACCACTATTGAGCTCAAGTAGTATCCGAAAGCCAATGAACACCATGAGATAGCTGTCCCAAGCGACTTCATGCCTGATGAACTCTCTTCATAGAAAAACTCTAGCAACCCTACCAATGTAAACATATCAGCCACTCCAAAAATGGCATAGTGGAAACCTAGCCAGAAAACTGTGAAAGGCAGAGGGCCTGGGGAATCAACCATGTTATTGTCAATAGCCACAGATTTACGGTGAGTTTCAACGACTCCAGCCACTGCCATCGAGATGGCTGAGAGAACTAATCCTACTCCAATCCTTTGAAGGTGTCGGATTCCTGTTGGTATCCCAGTGAACCTTCTCATGAGTGGCACCAAAATACGATCATAAACTGGGATTAGTAAAAACATGAACACTAGTGGGATTACTGGAATGGAGGGACCAGGAACTTGAAACCCAAGGAGGTTCCTGTCCATGGTTGTACTTTGCTGAATGGTGAAAGTTTGTAGTTGAGCCAAACATGTGTTCATGAACACAGTGCTTAAAATAATAGGGAGCATGCGGATTAAAATTTTTGTTTCTTCAACCTGTGTTACTGTACATAGTTTCCATGACCCTGATGGTCGCAAGTCGGTTAAATCAAGTGCAGTGCTAATAATTGCTGCCCTGTCCAGACATCTGACATGAAAATGCAAGTATTAGCAACCACAAGATATACATAAATAGGAAAGTTTGACTTGTAAATATTAGAAAACAGCACCTGAATTGATTTGTTCTGAGAAGAATATCAGTCGTTACTCCAGCTTCTTTGTCATGAAGTTCATGCAACTCCTCAGACATCTCCGGTATTGGTATATTTCGGTTTCTAATGGCCACCACAAATACCTGAATCCAATGGATAATGGTTAAGTATCTTTATTCCATGTTATGATCTGGGATTCCAGATAAGTCATTTAATGCAAAAGTATGCTGTATATGTTATGTTTCTTGTTAATATACTTGTAGAATTCGAAGAATTGGGCTTCCTTCAGGTACATAATTCCGGTACATGGATTTCCCCATGAGTAGAAAAAGAGCTGCTACTAGAACAGATATGGAGCACACACTGAACCCCCAAGCCCAACCCAGGTTGGAGCTGATCCAGACTACAAAAGTAACGCCAAATATAGCCCCGATTGTGACGCTGAACAGATACCAGTTGAAGAAGCTTGCAAGTGATTCCGCCTCTTTAGGGTCCCTTTCATCAAATTGGTCAGCTCCCAAGGAAGGCAGAGCGGCTTTAACTCCACTGGTCCCAAATGCAACCAAATACAGACCTGTGAACAGTATCGCCTCTTGACCACTTTCTGCCGACTGACATTGATTTACTAGGCTAGGGTTACAGGGAATGGGTCTTAACTGTTGGAAGTGTGCTTGAACTGCTAGGAGTGCATAACCCTGAGCATCAATCAGTTTACACATTAGTTAGATGGACTTGTAGACTATAAGTTGATAAAAAGCTTGCATGTAATGCAGCTTATTGAACTGTAACTTTCTAGAGATATTACGTTTGTTTAGATCAGTTTTATTAGACGTACCACTACTTCAAAAGATGCGAATAGGATGCAAGTCTTAAATCTTGACAAGTATGTGTCGGAAATAAACCCTCCAAACAGTGATCCTAGAAATGCAGTGCCCATGAAGTTTGTGAGCGTTGTGGCTGACTTGGTCAAACTGAAGTTCATATAACCATAGAAATAAGTTACCAAGCTGACAGCCATTGATAAGAATGCCATGTTCTCAAGCCCGACCATACCTGCGTAAATCAGGACACACAAAATAGTCAAGAAAAAAATGCTACTTCAAGTCCACTTATTTAATAAAAAAGCAAAAAAGTTCCTAATGCTAATTAGATGCCAAGATTTGTACTAGTTTAAAATACCATATACAAACATAGCAGCTCTCGTCCCACCCTGCCTTGTTCGGTTTCTAGGATGTATTTTGACATCTCCACTGACCCCCTGCAGATTGCCGCAAATTTTCTTAGTACAAACTAGGTTGTTAATGAAAGAGAGGCCCAAATGTAGAACGTAAACATTACCATTTTTATTAAGGGTGCTTTTCTGCCACAGGACCTTCAAGTTTGGTGCGAGTATGTACTACTGACATGGTGCAAGGTTTTTTTTATAGCAAAGGGCGTTTGTCTTATCATTCTCAGGAATCAAACAGCATCTTTAAGGTTTGACAAATCCTTCTCTTACCCTTGATTAAACAAAACAATATGCTGGTCGGTCAACATATATGCTTTCTTGTCATTGGTTCATATAATTATGTGCAAGCTGAACCAAAGCATGAAGTAGGAACATGTCTACATCTATTTAACTGAAAGTGTTCACTTGTTTGTTCATGTCGTTATCTACCTTTTGGTGATACCATAATTAACTATACACTAGTTGCAGCACTCGTTAGACTGCGAGCTTCACTGTTATGCAGGTTGGAATATTTTATAATCTGTATATGATGTGATGAACACCAAGTCTCTGTTCAGATGTGGCTTACACATAGAAACTATGTGGTAGTAACTTTCACCTGACTCATCATGATGATACTGTAGTAGTACTAGATGCCCGATAGTTGTATTATGACTGTGTTACGAGGGTGGCAAATCTGGATGCTTTGGCAGCTCTGATCTAAAATGGAAATAAGTTGACTTTTGTGGTCATATATCTATATACATATGCATAAAAGATGATGCTTGTGTTTGTGTTTGTGTTTGTGTTTGTGTCTAGAGAAACTTGCTACTGAGTTTTTTTTGTTTATTTATGATCAATAGGTGAACAGATTCATGTTAACGTTTAGTTTACAATATGGCATCTTTTACTGCAAAAATTGGAAGTGGGATTCTTTAAGAAAAGGGAGTAAATGTGTGGTACAAGTCTTATGTTGTGTTTGATGCTTTAAAAGTTGTACATAAATGATTGCAGATTGAGGGTACTTGCTGATGTTAGCTTCATATATAAAACAAATATTGGTTTGACCAATAATATTATATTACGTTTAGTTGTTCAATTTTGGTGTTATGATCATCAGGCGTGCCACTATGACTCAATCATACAAGTCTTGATTACCTTCAGAATGTTCAACATCATGTATATTATATGCAGGTCGGATCTCAACATGCGTTTCATTTAGGGGCCGTTTACTAAACGCTTACCTAATAAGTGTTTACCGGGTCACTTATCTTACCGGATGAATGTTGTGAGATATATAGGAAGATAAAATCTCTCGCTATGCAAATATACACGTATCAACCCATTGTCGTCTTTTACAATTAATAAAAACGGTAAGATACCGAATATCGATCCATAGGGAAAAAAGTGTTAAGGGTTTTAAATAAAGTCTAGAAGAAGATTAGACTTGTTCAGATGGTGAGTTCGAAGAATTGTTTTTGGTTTGGTAACTTAAAACTAAATGATGAAAATAATTAATTTTAAAAAAAAAGCAAGAGTGTAGGGATCAGTTAAGATTTTTGGACAAATAAATCAGATATAACTTTGTAGATAATAACTTATCTTTAACCAACCATCAACTTGTGTAAGGTACTCTCTCGAGGTTGAGAATGACACTTATCCAAGGACCGATTCAAATGTTTCCAAAATAAATTCAGTCATGACAATGGCACAATCTATCCCTTGTATAAGCTGTACGGAATGAAAACAAGTTTCATTGGTTCTAAGTAACTCTCTCGAGTATACCTCTGTATTATTTAAGTTGATGTGTTCGGGGTGACTTATCTCTAAGTTCATGAAACTGTTAACATTTTTATGCAAAAATCAACTTGTCAAGAGAGATGTAATTTTTATCAATATAACTTGAATAAATTTTTGGAAATATTTGTTAATATTTAACAAATTTCTATCATCAAAGTCAATCTTTTATTTTAACATTACCCTACACCCAAGCTATCATTGCTCGGGATCCTTGCATACCTATGTTAAAAAAACGAGAAATTTTTTTTTTCATAGAAAGAAAGTTTTACGACAACTAAAAACTAAAATAATCGTAACCTAAAGACTACGAGGAATTAAAATAAATGACGAAAGTAAATTACAAGAAATATAAAGTAAGTTACGATGATTAATGAACATGGTAACAATAACCTAAACGAAATTACGACAACCATTAAAAACTTATAAATAACTAACTTACGATAAATTATGACAGTAATTTAAGTTGCAATGAATAAAAGATGATGATAATATATAACAATAATATTACAACGATAATATAAAAGACGAGATATGATAATATGAATAACGGTAAAATAGAACTTTTAATAACGAAAACTAAAAATAGTTTAGTTGACAATTTTCTAAAGAAACTTTATATATATATATATATATATATTATATAGCTGAACGATCAAATGAAAACCACCATCATTTATAAAAACCATACAAACCACTCTCATACGTCGATTTCATTGTTTAATCTTATAAAATTTTTTCATGAAATTGTTTAATTTTGTGAAATTGTTTCATATAATACTTTTTTTGATGAATTTGTTTCATATATGGTTATGAAATTGTTTCATATAATACTTTTTTTGATGAATTTGTTTCATATATGGTTATGAAATTGTTTCATATAATATTTAATGAAATTTTAATGAAACATTTTTATATATTTCTCTAAAATTAAAATAATGAAGATGATAATATCCATGATTAACACCCTCCACAATAAAAATGGTTAATTAACCTCTCATAATTACAAAAAAAAAATGAAAAATTATGATTGGTTGAATGAGATTTTCACGGTTTTTACAAATTGAGTGGTTTTTATTTGAATGCTCATATATATATATATATATATATATATATATATATATATATATGGGCCCGTTCAAGAGAGAACTGATTAGTTTGTGGTAACTGTGAGATTCAATCTCAACCACAAATCAACGGATAAATTAGAAAATTAATAATAATAGTAGTTTGAGTTAAATTTATAATTAGAGGACATTTTATGTATTTTTTTTTTAAAAACTCTTTTCTCCTCTCTCCGATCTCCAATCTCCGGCCTCCGGTGAACATTAATCCGACAAGTACCAAATAATCACAAAGATACACAATGTGATACTCATTGTGATATACCGTGATACCATTGTGATACCAACTCAAACCTTAAAAACAAAGACACACAATGTGATACCCATTGTGATATACTGTGATACCGATTTCACCGGAGGCCGAAGATTGGAGGTCGGAGAGAGGAGAGATAAGTTTTTAAAAAATACCTAATATACCCTCTAATTAAAATTTTAACTCAAACTACCATAATTATTAATTTCCTAATTTATCCGTTGATTTGTGATTGAGATTGGACTTCACAGTTAAAACAAACTAATCAGTTCTCATTTGATTAGGAGTGATCAAATGAAAACCGCCATCATTTGTGTAAACCGTGCAAACCACCCTCATCCGTCGATTTCATTGTTTAATCTTATGAAATTTTTTCATTAAATTGTTTAATGTTGTGAAATTGTTTCATATAATACTTTTTTGATGAAGTTGTTTCATATATGGTTGTGAAATTGTTTCATATAATACTTAATGAAATTTTAATGAAACTGTTTTATGTATTTCTCTAAAATTAAAATAATGAAGATGATAATATCTATGATTAACACTCTCCACAATAAAAATGATTAATCAACCTCTCATAATTACAAAAAAATGAACAAAATGAAAAATTATGATTGGTTGAATGAGGTTTGCACGGTTTGTACAAATTGAGTGGTTTGCATTTGATCACTCCCATATATATATATAGGGGCCCATTCAAGGGAGAACTGAGTTGTTTGTGGTAACTGTGAGATCCAATCTTAACCACAAATCAACGGATAAATAAGGAAATTAGTTTTTATGGTTATTTGAGTTAAAATTATAATTAGAGGGCATTTTAGGTATTTTTAAAAAACTCCTCTCTCCTCTCTCCGATCTCTGGCCTCCGGTGAACATTAATCCGGCAGGTACCAATGTATTACCAATTGGGGTACCACCATGTACCATAGAATTTTCACCTGTCTCCTCCTTTCCCAATCCATCTTCTCTGGCCACCCTGTGATACCCATTACCCAATGTATTACCAATTGGGGTACCATCATGTACCACAGAATTTTCATCCGTTTTCTCCTTTCCCAATCCATCTTCTCCGGCCACCCTGTGATACCCATTACCCAATGTATTACCAATTGGGGTACCACCATGTACCACAGAATTTTCACCCGTCTCCTCTTTTCCCAATCTATCTTCTCCGGCCAACCTGTGATACCCATTACCCAATGTATTACCAATTTGGGTACCACCATATACCACAGAATTTTCACCCGTCTTCTCCTTTCCCAATCCATCTTCTCCGACCATCCCTTCATTGTTGCAGCCACCATCTACTTATCTCCCTTCTCCCTTTCACCTTCCGCAACACACGCACGCACCCCTGCACCACCGTACGAACTAACACAAACACAGGGACGAGGAAATAGGCAAAGCACACCCGAACCTTCCCCTTCGCACCGCCTCTGTCGTGTCTCGTCTCCGTCGTCTGCCTCATGAACCACTCCAGCAAGTCCTAGTCAATGCTTTGAAGCCATCAAAGAAACAGTCAAAGCAAAACCAGAAAGGGTTGTTGATTTCATGGGGCCAAATCAAAGAAGAGAGATAAGGTTTTCTAATAAAGGAGAAGATGAGATGGTTGTGGAAGGGAAACCGTCGATGAAGAAGTAGATGGGGGTGATGGGGGTGGCCGGAGAAGAAGTAGACAAAGGAGAAGAGTACCTAAAGCATCTAGGATTTTATAATTATAACATTACCAATTTACCCTTTATGTTATTTTAGGATATAACATTAATTATTTAAATGATTGGCTCATATTGGACCTCACAGTTACCACAAACAACTCAGTTCTCATTTGATTAAGCCCCTATATATATATATATAYATACTATCTTATAAAACAAATTTAGCAAAAGTTTTAAAATCTTAAAATACTAAATGATCAAGATACCTTTTATACATTTTCTCACTTTTTCAGTTTTTCACTTTTTCACCCCCTCCTCTCCTCACATGCACTCACCCCCTCACGTACATTCACCCTCTCACAACCAAATTTTTTTTAAATTATAATTTTAAATTTACACTTTATACTCCTATAATTAGTTAATTAATTTATTTTACGTTCTTTACTTTTAAATGTTTCATTTTAAACCTTTATCGAATTAATATACATAATCATATATCAATTAAAACATGTTTAAAAAATACAT
>NC_037530.1:27971968-27974257 GCF_001531365.2 Cynara cardunculus var. scolymus
ATCGATAGTCTGTAATTGGAACCATAACTCTTATTTATTCAAATTGTATTAATATGTAAAGACCAAGTGTAACCTATATCATTGTTAAATCTTATCTTATAAAACCAGTGGAACTTCAAAATCGTTAAAATTCATGACTCCCGCCGCATTGTGCGGGTACACAACTAGTATATATATATAGATGGAGAGCAAGGAGAAAGTTTGAAAAAGGGGTGCATATGAAGCATCCCCCAAAAGTGGTATCCTCCTTCACCAAGTAGAAACCTTTATTTATACACAAAAAGGAAAAGCACAAGTTGTCCAACTTGTAAGCTTCATCTAAGGCTGAACTACCAGACTTTCATTGTGAAGATTCACCGTCCATTTCATTCCACTTCCTCAACTTGATCAAAAAAAGACGGCTGCTTCAAAACTTGAATTCCATGGTGCTACAATGTGCTATAGCACTTCCTACAGTCTTTCCTACAACATCCTTCGTGAAATTCTACAGTTGATCCAAAAATCGGTGTTAAAACTGAGTATTTACGATCTTATTTTCCATCTATCATTATTTTAAGCAAAGTGAGATTTAAAAGCCAAAAATACTTGACATTCGGACTTTTTGGGGAATTAAAGTAACCGAGAAATTACTAAATGAAAACATCAACTAAATTAATGCTAATCAAGAAACATGGCAATGACCAATAATCTTATCCGGTTAGAGCGATGGCAAGGACTAAGAGTCTTAATCGGTAAGTGAAGGTGACGACTCTTATCCGGTTTGCGCTTACAGCGTAAATTGTTGCATACGATGTCATTTTGATATACTGCAATCTTACCCGCTAAGCTAAGCAATAGTGTTGAATCTTACCGGTAAGTTTTTACCGGGTAAGTGTTTAGGTAAACAACTGCTAAATATAAAAGGATTTATAGTAAACTATCAATGTAAGAAAATCTATGGTTTAAACAATGAAATCAATCCAAATGCAACATTCATGGATGTATATAAATCTGTAGGTTCCAAAACAATATGCAAATTACTAATGCTCCTTGTGTTCAATCCATGTCATATTTGAAGGCTATCACTTCTTGTTGCATGGGCTTGATAACTTATTTATACTCTTGTGGTGCATCTAAGGATTGAAATCTGTTCACCTCCCTAGTGGCGAACTCTTTTTGACTGTTGAAGTTGTTAAATGCCAACTTACTTGTGTACTTCTTCCGCAGGTTCAACAGTTGTGTATCTTGTTTTTGACCTTCCTCAGCGATCTCGGGTTTCTATGATCTGATGTCAACCATATTTGTTTGCCATTCCTTCTTTTCGCATACTTCTTTTCCTGCACGTAGCGGATTCTACTTTACATGGTTCCCGTGATGATATTACGATGCATCTAAAATATCAATAGTGAAATGGAAATCATTTATCTTCCCTTTTTCTGATTGAACCTCCCTTAATATTGGTTTGTTTAAGGTATATACCACCTATTGCAACAACATATAGTTAGTAACTTTCCAACAATGAAACTACAAACATTGGATTTCCTAACTTTGTCTATTTATGCTTTTATTATGTAATATTGCATGGGTTACTTGCATTATTTGGGGATCTGTTCATTTTCGACACCATCCTTATTTTCTGAAAGTTTCCTGTATGGGACAACCTACGTTAGGTGCAATATACATCTGCATAAGAACTCAACTTCTTATATGAGATCAAGGACATATCAGAAGAATTTAGTTTATGAACTTAATCTCATATCTGAAACCAATTTAATGTATTAACTCAATTTCGTGGGTGAACCAATTGTCACAGGTAAAATAATTTCATTGTTGAACCAAGTTTCATAGGTGAAACATATATCAACAAATGTGAACAGATAATGGAATTTGATGGAATTGGAATCCATCAAATGAATTTGACTTTGAAGAAATTGGAATAGAGTTTGATGGAATTTGACCACAAGTTTGGTTGGTAGGAATTGGAATGAAATCTCTCAATAGAATTAGAACAATCGTATTTTTTTGAACTATTCCTCCCATCACCCCGCTTACACCCTACCAACCACCATGTCACTACTATCATCGTCACATCTATCACCCTGGCCCATCCCTACCCAAACTCCGACCCACCACCCCAACCCCACCTCACCACTCCTGCCCACCCCTGATCCATTGGCGGGGCTGTTAGGGGCAGGTAGGGTAGGGCGACGCGATAGGGTGGGGCCAGAGTGGGGCAGTGGGTGGCAGAATGGTAGTTGTGACGACTACAGTGGTAGGATGGTGGTTAATCGTGGGTTGAAGTAGGATAAG
>NC_037530.1:27974285-28017284 GCF_001531365.2 Cynara cardunculus var. scolymus
ATGGGTAGGTGGCGGGGTGGTAGCTGCGATGATGATAGTGGTCAAGTGGCTGGGGCCTGGGAGTGGGTGGATATGAAAACAAAAATAGTGGCATGATGTTTAGTGGTGGGTTGGGATAATGTGGGGCGAGTGGTGGTTGTGACAGAGACAATAATGGTGTGGGGGTGGGTGTTAGGTTAGGGGTGGGGAGGTGGGGATGGGTGATAGTTGTGACGATGACAGTGGTGGGATGGTGGTCGAGTGGCTGGGAGTGGATAGACATGACAACGACAGTAGTGGCATGGTGGTTAGTGTTGGGTTGAAATAAGGTGGGGTGGGGGTGAGTGGCAGTTGTTACAACAAGATTAATGGTGTGGTGGTGGGGGTTAGGTTAGGGGTATGACAGTAAAGGTAGTAGCATGGTCGTAGGAGAGATGAGTTTGCTAAGCTTCTTGTGGATCAATGTCACCACTTTTCTCTGCATCATTTACTAAAACAGTGATCTCATCATTACCTATTCTAGCAAAACCGCCCATCAAAGCCATCGTTAACCATTGGTCGTTAAGGCGTATTCTCAAAATACCTATATCTATTGTTGGTGAGTGACTAGGGGGTGGCTGGGTGTGATGACAACAATAGTGGGATGGTGGTTAGTGGTGAGGTAGGGGGGATGGTGGTTAGTGGTGAGGTAGGGTGGGTGGGGGTGGCGACGACAGTAGTGGTGTGGTGGTGGATGGGGCATGAGGAACAATAGTAGCATGGTCGTGGTGGGTGGTGATGGAATTCAATTCCTTTAATTATGTCAATGAATGATGGATTCATTAACTTGTGGAATTCAATGAAATTTGAAGGATTCCATCCATTTCCAGAAATGAACCAATGAAATTTGGTCATAGGAATTTGTCATTCCAATTCCATAAAATTCCTTCGAATTTCGTGAACCAAACGGCCCCTAATGGTTTTATTTCTGGATGAAATCGATGTACAACTTAATACAAATTTTGAATGAAATCAATCCCAATTTTGTTTTACATCTAACTCATTCACTCATGATTCGATTTTGATTTCCTTCTTTGAATTATCTTCCCCTAATGGTTCGGTGAGCATGTAAACAATCTTCCCTAATTTCCCGCTGGCTATCTCAAAATACCAGAGATTCTCTGAAAATTTTATTCCCGATTTACCCCTAAGTTGGCTTAATTTTTAGAAATTAAATTGAAAAAATATTAAATATTTATTCCTTTCTAGTCGAAAAAGTCCTGACCATAGATGAAATAATTTATGGTTAAAATATGGTTGTATAGGTTGTAACAATCGAACAAGTTACATAATAAACCAATTATATATATAAATAAATAAATAAAAATATATATATATATATATATATATATAAATAAATATATATATATATATATATATATATATTCAAGTATAATAGCTACAGACAATAAACCTTCGGTCACATGTCAGCAAAGTGATAAAAAAGATGCAAGTAGTTAATTCATTTGAATTTGGAGGTTCTGTTTGTCAAAGGTATAAATTGTTGTTAGTTAGAGCACTTCCTATTGGAGGTAAATGAAAACCATTTTACTAATCTAAATATTTATTTAATAAATGATCTCCAACAACTGTTTATATAAAAAAATTCAAAATTGAGAGAAAAAAACTTAAAATCATAAAAAAAAAAAAGTTACATCTAATTCTAACAATTTTTTTCATTTCGAAATTTCAATAATAATTATATAATAGTTATAAAATAACTGAAAGATAAGAACAACAAAATGGAGAGAATGAATATGCAATTGTCATTAATCAAAATTCATTTAAATAGGGATGAATTATAAGTAGATAACTACGAGAGATATCAGTTTTAATCTATCTATATATATATATATATATCTATATCTTTATTGCCATATCCTTTATACGATGGTACATTTATCCTACAACAACTCCCCATTGTGTCGAGTCAAAAGAGTGATGATGCACAATTGTTGCCTCATTAAAATCTTATACCAAAATTAAAACCTAATGGGAAAAAATAAAAAAAAGGACAAACGGAGAAGTACGACGCACTAATTTCTTTGCAATATATAGACTTTTCCTTTAGTCTAATATTTTTTTTTTCCAGATTCGTACATTTATCATAAGAGTTGAAAAGGCAAGATGGTTTATGAACTGTTGCCTGACTAGAATCTTACACCAAGAAACAAAACCTAATGGAAAAAAAATAAAACATTTGAGTAAAGAAAAGAGTACAACATTATCATTATTACAGATATAGTAGACTCCCCCTTTTGCCTGCTTCTCCCCTGATTCTTGCATTTATCAAGAGAGTTTGGAAAACATTTTCATTTTAATACTTTCTACATGTCTCTCAAATATGGTTATAGGTAATAATTTGGTAAAGCAAATATGTCACATTCTCCTGACATATTACTTGATTCACTTGAATCTAGATGAGAGCTTGTTATTGTTGACTGTTTTGAAACTTAAACAGAATATGCTTTGTGTTATCACCCTTGATGTATCTTACTTTCATTTCTTCGATACATTATACTTATTTTTTTATATATACAGGTAGGATAGTGGTTGAACTCAAGCCACTAAATCCTCCATTATATGTAATTATAGTTCTTAACCATTTACACTCTTGAACAATCTCATGTAGTGTTCCCCATGGTAATTCTTTATCCATTTTGGGAATGACCTATGGGTTAGGAAGATACCTAATATCAGCAAAGACATATTGAGGCATTGTTTGGTGTTTTTCTATAAGGGTTGGTACATTGATTGCTCACATTCTTAGTAGGTGTTGGAGTTCCATTATCAATCTTATTTTTCTCTCTGTAGGGAAAGTATAAGCCCAAGTCAATGGTTCCAAAAGATTAATTTGATATTATTAACGTTGCATTGGTGCTGAGTTAAATCTAGCTAACAAGTTCATTGAGAAATACAATATACGGTCAAGTGTATTGTGCTAAGTACAATAATGTGCCTATTAAACTGAGATAGAGAATTCCAGCTCCTTACACCATTTTGTCATCATCCTTTAGATGAAACAGATCTTTCCTTATATCCAACACTTCGACCGATCATGGGAATGATAGTCAAATTCTTTTTATCCATATTAACTCGCCTGATCATTTTTGGACATATCCGGATCGGTGAATTAATATTCTACAAACTTGGTGTTTGAGCTCCAATAACTAGACAAAACCAAGTTTTCCCAAGTCATCTCAAATTCAGATTTCAAACAGGGCCGGCCCTGGGCCTAGGCCAAAGGGGCGACGACCCAGGGCATCAAAAGTGGAGAGGGCATCAAAATTTTTTAAGCTCAATATATGTATTAGGTTCAGTTTGGGCCAAAAAATTTTTATTACCGTTAGTCCATATCCATCATCGAATTCACGATTCATCCTCATTCCTCAATCGCTCTCGCCTCTCGCTCCCGCCCTCACTCTCGCTCCCGCCCTCGCTCTCGCTCTCGCCCTCGCTCGACGCTCTTGTTCTCGCTCTCGCTGACTCACTCTTGCTCGATGCTCTCTCTCTGCCTCACTCAGCCTCAGTCGCCGGTCGATCAAGCCCATCGCCCATCGCCCTCCCTGCTCTCTCTTGTGGTCTTGTGATTGTGAGTATTGAGCCATTGACATTGAGGTTAGGGATTTAACAATTAAGTCTTTTAAGTTTTAACCTAGGTTATTAATTTATTTACTTTATTTTTGAAAATTTTAAAGTTGTTTGATTGGGAAACCTAATAATGAAAGTATGAAACTTTAGTTTGTTTGTTTGGGAAACCTAATAATGAAACTTTCGAAGCTGTGATTGAGTGATTCTTTGATTATGGTTTGTTTCACTTGTTAAAAACTAATGAAACCATAAAATTAGAATTGTTTGATGGGAAACTGATTGTTTTGTTTCACTGTTTTAAAGTTGTTTGATTGGGAAACTGATTGTTTTTGTTTCACTGTTTTATAGAAGCTGTGATTCTTTGATTATGGTTGGTTGGGCTGTTTTACTGTTTTACAAATGACAACCATAAAATTAGAATTTAGAATTTTATTTGAGCCCTGATTGTTTTTGTTTCCTTGTTTTATGGATGCTTATGTTTAATGTTTTCTTATTTATCAATTTGTACAGGTTGCTTAATAGTTCCACTTTCTTGGCAATTTCATAACACAAACCACGAAGTACCAAATCCAGGTGTTATCTTTCTATTCTTTATCTCGTATATTTGTTTAGCAATTTAACTACTTAAGTTATGTTGCCTCGATCACAACCAAATCCAGGTGTTATCTTTCTATTCTTTATCTCGTATATTTGTTTAGCAATTTAACTACTTAAGTTATGTTGCCTCGATCACAACCATCGGGTGCTCAAAATAGGAAAAGAAAGAAAAGGCAAGAAGAAATTGCTCAATCTTTACAAGGATCTTTAAATAAGTTTATTGTTAGACAACAAAATGCTTCTGAAAATGCTAATGATAAAAATGAAAATGCGTGTGATGCAAATGAAAATGCTAATGATAAAAATGAAAATGTGTGTGATACAAATGTTTTTGATGCAAATGCTTGTGATGCAAATGCTTGTGATGCAAATGCTTGTGATACAAATGTTTGTGATGCAAATGAAAATGTTAGTGATGAAATTGTTTGTGCTTGTGATGATGCTTCTAGTGATATTCGTTTGAATATATTTGATCCAAGAATTTGGGATATGCTAAATTCTAAAATGAAAGATTTGCTTGTTGAAAAGGGGCCTATTAGGGAAACTAACATCAATTTCCCTAGAGATAATATAGGTAGACACTTTTCTGATGAATTTTATGTTCGTAAGTTACGTAATGGTGATTGTCATGATAGAAAGTGGTTAGTTTATTCAAAAGAGCTAGATAAAGTCTTTTGTTTTTGTTGCAAACTTTTCAAAGAAGGCCGGTCAAAAAGCCAATTAGCAAGTGTTGGATTAAGTGATTGGAAACATCTTGGTCAAGGATTAAGCACTCATGAAAATAGCATTAAGCATATGACTAGCTTAGGAATTTGGTCCGAATTGCGATTGAGATTGAGTAAAAATGAAACACTTGATAAAGAGCTACAAGATTTGATAAAAAAGGATACTGATCATTGGAAAGAAGTTTTGGTTAGAATWATTGCTGTTGTTAAATGTCTAGCAAAGAATAATATAGCTTTTCGTGGGAAAAATGAAAGAATTTTTGAAGAATCTAATGGTAACTTCTTAGGCGTAATTGAAATGATTGCCGAGTTTGATCCGGTTATGAAACAACACTTTCACCGTATCAAAGAAAAAGAAACTCATTATCATTATCTTAGCCACAAGATTCAAAATGAATTGATTGACATGTTGACATCTAATGTTAAGAGTGCAATCATTAAAAAGATCAAAGAGGCAAAATATTTTTCAGTTATTCTTGATTGTACTCCGGATGCAAGTCATCAAGAACAAATGACTTTGATTTTAAGATGTGTTGACGTGTCTAGCTCTCCTATACAAGTAGAAGAGTTCTTTTTAGAGTTTTTGGTGGTAGAAGATACATCTGGTTTAGGACTTTTTAATGTATTACAAGATGTTTTGAAATCACTTGATTTGGATATCAATTATGTGCGGGGACAAGGATATGACAATGGCTCTAATATGACAGGGAAACATCAAGGTGTGCAAAAAAGATTACTTGATATAAATCCTAGAGCCTTTTATATGCCATGTGGTTGTCATAGTCTTAATTTAGTTTTATGTGATATGGCAAATTCTTGTCACAAAGCAAAAACCTTTTTTGGTACTTGTCAAGCCATATACAATGTCTTTTCTAATTCTACAAAGAGATGGACTGTTTTATTAGAATATATTGATGATTTGACTTTGAAATCTTTATCTACTACTCGATGGGAAAGTCATATTGAAAGTGTTAAAGCTATCAAAACTCAAGTTGGCCAAATTAGAGATGTTTTAGTACAATTGGCTCAAGTAAGTAAGGATGGAAGAGTGTGTAGGGAAGCCGAGTCTTTGGTTAATGGTGAGCTTTCAAGTTTTGAGTTTATTGTAAGTTTGGTTATTTGGCATGAAATTCTGTATAGAATTAATTTAGTGAGCAAGAAGTTACAGTCTAAAGATATGCTTCTTGATGTTGCAATACAAAATCTAAAAGGATTAGTTGAATATTTTGAAAAATATAGGGAAAGTGGGTTTACATGTGCCATTTGTGAAGCTAAAGAGATTGCAAGTAATATTGGAATTGAACCTGAGTTTGCTGTAAAACGTTTTTTCTCAAGGAAAAAACAATTTGATGAAATTCCAAATACGGAGAGAGAACACCAATCCGCTCAAGAGACATTTAGAACTGATTATTTTCTTGTTTTAGTTGATATGGCTCTTTTGCAGTTACGAACCAGATTTGAACAAATGCAAGAATTTGAATCTATGTTTGGCTTCTTGTTTGATGGGCGAAATTTGGTTACTTTACATGATGACGAGTTAAAAAAATGTTGTTTGAACCTTGAACTTGCTTTAACAAATGGTAATGATTCTGATATTGGTGGTGAATATTTGTTTATGGAGTTACAAGCTTTGCAGGGAATGCTACCAGAAGAGGCATCTAAAAGTGGAAATCCTTGGACATCGATACAAATTATGGAGTTCGCAAAGAAAATGGACATGTTTCCACATGTCTTGCTTGCTTACAGGATACTATTGACCGTACCGGTGACCGTAGCATCTACGGAAAGAAGCTTTTCAAAGTTAAAGTTGTTGAAGTCGTATTTGCGGTCTACCATGAGTCAAGAAAGATTGAACGGGCTAGCAATCTTGAGTATTGAGAGTAAGTTTTTAGCTAATATTAGTTATGACGAAGTGATAGATATTTTTGCTTCAAAAAACGCAAGAAGGCATCGTTTTAGGTGAATGATGATGTACTTTATCTTTTGTTACACGGGGTTTTGGTTTATGTCCCCCCGTGATGCACTTTATCTTTTGTTACACGGGGTTTGGTTTATGTCCCCCCCGTTGCATCATTTTTGTTATATTTAAGGGGCACTTTTTTGTTAGAATTGACTAGTTTATTTTGGTTTTTATTTACACGTATAAGGGGCATTATTTTTACTTTCCGCCGTGGGCATCCAAAATCTCAGGGTCGGCCCTGATTTCAAATAGATTATTGTTTCTCTTATTTCATCAAGAGTGCCTATTATGTTCATAACATCGGCATATGGAGCTACAAATGAAAATATGAAACTCGTTTTCTTTATAAACACGCAATGGCATAGTTCATCGTTCTTATCTATTCCTAGTCAAATATTCACTTAGTCTGGTGTACCATATTTGCCTAGATTGCTTTAATCTATAAATCGAGCGTTTTATTTTATTGCAAACACACTATGTGGTTTAAAGTTACTTGATTTGAGTATTTTATATACACACGGGGGATAAAAAATATATTGATCCTAATACATATGCAATAATCATCAAATCCTTATGATGTAAATTCTCCAACATTCCAAGTCATGTAGACTTGATAGATAACCAGAATGGTGAGCCCTTAAATGTATACATAGTGCTAGGAGTGCAATATCATGTGGACAATAATATGACATGCATCCATCATGCCAAAACCAGAACCATAATGTACTTTGATAACATGCATTATGGATGTTTATATCCATAAATATCACATTGTATTCGTTGTAAGAATAAAATATTTTTGTATTATGACCTTAGTTTTAGGATGGTTTCATTCATGTCTTGGCTAAGCATCAGGGTATACAAAAGTTTTGGGTATTCTAGAGGGCATATTATGATGATGATGTTGCTTCTTGTGTTAATTACCTCATTTTGCCTTTCACTCGAAAGAGAATGTGTCTGTGTATTTTGCAATACACGGATCATTATGTCATGACCATGGTGTCTCACGTGGTCATGTCGAAACATATATGTGTCATTGTCCCAAATATATGTTTCTTTAATACCATATATTTGATGTACATATATCCATTTTCATTCTTATAATATGATTTCCAATTGATACGGAAATTTTAACAAGGTTCCTATTAATATAATGCTCTAGTGAATATTAATCTTGTAGTAATAAAAAATGAGAGTTCATCATCTAAGTATTATGGTGGGAGGAATTATAAAATAAATATTAGTTTATATTTTAAGATTGTGTGGGAGGTCCCACAAAAACACCCAAGTTCTCGTCGATACATTCCTACAATGAACATAGAATATTGGGAGTTCTATCTTTGCTTTCATGTATTTATTTACATTTATATTGGTTATATATTTGGGTTTACATCAAAAAATAAAATTAATTTAATACTTGAAAATAAATTTCAAAATAAACCTATGCTTAATCAATCTTAAATTAATATGATATAGTTCATTTTCAACTTTTCTTTTTTTGATATGAGCGATTATTAGTACATTTATTCTTTTATTGTTCATTATCTTATGGGCAGTAATTACATCTCTCCTCTAAAGATTGGAAAATCCTTTTGACTCTTGCCATGACTCTAACCCTTTCTGTGGACTCATCCTTGTGGTGTATATTTGTCAAATGAGTGAAATTGTCGTTAACCCACTATCCTTCGGAGTTATTTCCATCTCTAATGTTTGCATTATTGACCCTAGGAATTTTCTTTGTCCTAGGATGTCTAGCATTATTGTTCGAAAAAACCTTGTCATGTCTCTCAACCACTTGTAGTAGATCGATGAGTTTGTTCTAAAAGTTATATTTGAGTTTATACTCGTTCATTAGTATGTGAAAGATAGAAAAAATGTTAAGAATCACGTCCTCTTCTGGGAGTTCCATGCCTTAGAGATTGAGACGCATTTTGCGACGTGATATTTCTTTGTTGAAATTAATTACATTCTTGTAATCGAGTGGGTTTTATTCCACTGTATGATTAGTTTGAAATGTATATGGTAATAAATTAGTTACCTTCTTGCGAATTGAGAATTTGGTATGTAAACCTCTCAACCTTGTTACATATATATAGTGTTTAGAGGCAAAAAAAATACACAAAAAAAGGGTAAAAAACAACTAATTAATGGCTATATTTAAAAACAATGTCTTTTTGAATATTTTAGGCCGGTCCATAACCGCTCTCGGTCCTACAAATCCGACAAAAACCATAACCGGTCCCGATTCCGGTCCTCCGACGGTCCTGGACCGGACCGGACCGGACCGGTTTGACCATCACTATTCTAGGGTGACAGTAACAGTTTATAATTGATTAGTTTATAATATATTTTAGGTAACGATTGATATGTGATTGAATTTTGTTATTTTTTATCTTTACCCCATATTCATAAACAAATCATTTTTCAATTAATTGTGATATATCAAATCATTCACTTATTTTGTAATGAATGACGAATTCATATTTTGTCATAGAAATTGTCACCAAAAAGTAATATGTTTTATATTTTTTGTGTTTTATCATACATTCCTAATTGTTATTCATGCATTAAGTTTGGTTTTAGATATGAATAGTTGAAACAATATATCATATGTTGTTTTAATTCACAGTGAATCTGCATATATAAAATGCGCACATCTCATTCCATATTTGATTAGGGATGTCTAATTTCAAAGATGGCCTTTCTTTTATTCAATTCTAACAATCATGCCCTTAATTGTATACACAATTACAATATTGGCACCGTTTTTAATGACAACCATTGATCATATATATATATATATATATATATATATATATATCTAGTCGTAAATGATTTGTATTGGTTGTAACCTTGTACATGTTTGTATTTAAAGGAGCATATATATATATATATATGTATGTATATAAGAAGTCATTCAAGGGAGAACTGGTTAGTTTGTGATAACTGTGAGATCTAATCTCAACCACAAATTAATCGTTAAACTAGGAAACCAATAGTTTTGTTAATTTGACTTAAAATTTTAATCAAATGGCATTTTAGGTATTTTAAAAATCTTATATATCCTCTCTCTTCTCTCATCTCTTCGGCAAACCTTATTCTAGCAAACACAAGGTGCACACTGTAATACACTTTCATATAAAGAAAAAACACAGTGTGATACACTTAGTAAAGCAATATTACCTGATATATTGTGTTACACTTTGTAAAACAACAAAATTATATTGTGATACACTTCCTATAACGATAAAAATATATTGTGATACACACTATGATAGCAGATCTAGTTGATGAATACAACTGCAATATCACTATGCTACCATTGTGTTACCACTGTATTACACTCGATGTTTCATCATTTATTAAAATATCCCCCTTTTATACTTACTAACATTAGTATTTTGTATTCTTATATTAAATAGAAATAATCCGTCAATTTCARAGTTTATTTATAATCATCTTTTTCTTARRAATTTATYTATTTYATTTTCATAATAACAAAAGAAATCGGTATTTTTTTTTTYAATTTACAAATCTTTCYAGATTTAYTAATATTATAGTTGTGATATTTTTCATATTTTGAGTATATTATTTTGTTTCATTTGTAAAATTCATGAATAAGTTAATTTCCTTACAAATTTTATTAATGAAATCATATTATCCAGTTTTTCAAAATGTTTCATTCATGAAACTAATTTCATTTTGGTTAAAAACCATGAAACTAATTTCACTAATGAAATCATATTATTCAGTTTTCAAAATCTTTCATTGACTGAACCACATTTAGTTTCATTAAATAAAACCAATTTCATTTTGCTTAGGAACCATGAAACCAATTTTACTAATGAAATCATGTTATTCAGTTTTCAAAATGTTACATTGACTGAATCATATTTAGTTTCATTAAGAAAACCAATTTCGGTTTGTTAGGAACCATGAAACCCATTACACTAATGATATCAGGTTATCCAATTTTCAAAGTGTTTCGTTAACTGAACCATCTTCAGTTTCATTCATGAAACCAATTCATTAATACAACAAGATTGTTTAGGAACTATCACGAAACATAATACATAATACTGATGAAACCAAAAATATAAAATACAAAAACCCAAATCTCCATACAATCTTGTTTAACTTACAAAACACCCAATTCACTCATGAATCAAAAGTCAAAAAAATTATACATGAATACTTGTATTTACGGTAATAGTGGAAAAAGATTATCTTCTTCATATTCATGTAGGTTAAATTGATATTATAACCTCAAGAGATCAACTTTTGGATGATCCATGTTAATTAACTAAAACCTTACCAAAAATATATCTCCCTTAATATTAGCCGTAGATAAAATAAATGGATGGGTATGATTTGATTTGAATGTAATGGTAAATTCGTTTAGTAATATGTTGTTTGAAATCTTGTTGTTTTCGAACCCAGTAGTTTGATAGAATTGGCTTTTTTGTCACATGTGATAAAATGCCTAGAACACATTGTATGTTGTTTAATGCTTGATGATGTTGATTTGTTTTCAATTTAATGTAATAGTAACTTTGTTTAGTAATATTTCATTTGAAATCTTATGGTTGTCGAACCCAATAATTTGATACTTAGAACTGGACTTTTTATCAAATGTGATAAAATACCTAGAACAACATTGTATGTTTGTTTAATATTTGATGATGTTGATTTATTTTCAATTTAACTGGAATTTTTATGATATGTCGAATAATTTCATGTGCTTTATTTACTTAGTGGTCTAATTCATTACAAGTGAATTTTTATCATGTAATAATCTTCATAACTTTAGTTTTTTACTTTGTTATGCTTATTTAGTGTTGGTTGTTAGTTCTTGTGGATGAGTTCATTTATACAAATTTGTATCGGACTCTTTTAATTTGGTTTATATAAATTTTAATTTTATTATTTATAATATATGTAAAGTTGTTCCATAGATAATCATTATGATTCAATCGTGTTACAACCTAAATGAGTAATTGAAAGCTCTTTTGGTGGTAAAGGTTGTATCCCGTCTGTACGAAGTGATATTCAACTAGTTGTTGGTTTAATCTTTGGACAGTTGGATGATGGAATTGAAATGTATCGAAGGTATGCCAACATTGTCGGGTTTGACATTCGACTATAAGCACAGAAGACAAGGAAGGGTGGTATAGTCAAACTGAAATATGTTGTTTGTCATAAGCATGGGAAACCAAAAAAGAGGTTGATTGACTCCGTTGAAGTGGATGGATGTCGTAGACAAGTACGAAACACGAGCTTTAAAGTTACATATTGTAAGACATCTGTTAAGTTTAAATACATAGAGGGGACCCTGTCATCATATAGACTATACTATTTTTATCCTAACCATAATCATAATTTGCTGGATGATGCTGATATAATTTTATCACGTGAAAGTAGGCAACTCAACATGATGATAAAGTTACAATATACATATCGTTGGGCCTGTAAGAGCTCACAAGTTGCAGGTTTGTCTGAAAGGAGGCTACAATGAGATTGGTTCTAGTGTTGTTGATTATAAAAACTTCAAGAGGGATCACAATAACTAGGTTGGTTATGGAGACGTACAGAGGGTGATAAACATGTTGAATGACAGAATACAGTATGGGATTTGCGTTTGAGTATAAAAATGAGAATCGTCATTTGGTATCAATGTTCTAGGCCAATGAGTTGACCAATGTTGAATTTGCAGAGTTTGGTGATGTTATATCGTTTGATGCAACATATCGTTCAACAGGTAAGTTAGTTTAACGTTATGATATTTTGGAGTTATTCTTTTTAATGATTTCGGCTTATATTTTATTTTTTTGTCATCGTACATGGTTTTTGTACTATTTACCGGTATTGATAACCACAAGAGATTGATTGTTTATGGGTCGGGATTGATTAGCGAAGAAACCATCCAAGCATATACCTGGTTGTTGGAGTCATTTTTGAAGGTTCATGGTCACCAACCAACCTTCATTTTGACTGATCAAGATTGTTCTATTAAAAGAAG
The DNA here is from genome assembly GCF_001531365.2 of Cynara cardunculus var. scolymus. NCBI lineage: Eukaryota > Viridiplantae > Streptophyta > Magnoliopsida > Asterales > Asteraceae > Cynara > Cynara cardunculus. The sequence continues at coordinate 27,987,196 of NC_037530.1, forward strand.
CATTTACCGTTATTGTTGTAAATAAACCTGTTTTGTTAGATAAATTCGCATATCAAAATTCATAATTATACAATCATTTCTTTTAACACTTCTACTACATGATTTTACTCAAAGTAAGTAGCATTAGCTTTGTCAAAAATGATATTGGAAACATTAATGAAAAGGATAAACATTAAATACCATGGATTTTCGGTTATTTCAAATAGAAAACGAATTGAAGTTGTCATCAAATATTACTTTCGCTTTCACTTGTAACAAATGATCTCGTAACTCATTAAATTAGGGGTATTCGTGGTCCTGTTTGAATGATTTAAACTTCCAAACCGTAAAACAAATTGTAGTGGCAATTTTTTTTCAATAGTTTTGGTCGCAATTGAACGAACCAATCAAATCAAACCATAAAAAGACGATCTGGTCTAACCGGTTTAGACAGTTTGGGGCTCTTATGGGTTTTAAACTAAAAAAATGTAACATCTATATCCAAAATTAATTTTCTACGAATATAACATTATTAAAAAAATAATATACATAATTATAAAAGAAACGTCTATCTCTAAAACTAAAAAATATTGAGCAAATTGAAAAAGAGTTAAACAAGTCCACCAACAACAATAGAAATTTTGGACAACGTTGAGCAAGTTGAAGAACAAGTTGGAATTTTGGATGATTGTGAAGAGGAAAATGACGATGTTCTCTCAACCCCACTTGAGATTCAGATAGTGGGACCAATGGAATTTCCATGCAAGACATAAGTAGATTTTTATCCGTAGTTGCATCGAACTTTGATAAATTTTCTAAAAAAGTGGTTTCAGAGGAAGATCAAGAGGAAGATTCTTCAAAAGGCCTCCATCCATGAATTAGAATATTATATCATATGACAAGTTTAAGGATGAGTGCTACAACTATGGAAAGAAAGGTCACTTCACCGCATATTGTAGATTCAAAAAGTAAAAATCTTCTTTCTCCTCAAGATCTTCTCAAACCTCTCGATCATCATACAAAGGATCAAGAAATTACAGACAAAAGGGATAAGCACATAAGTGAAAAATTAAGAGACTTTCAAGGAGAAGGTAAAGGGATGATGGTTGGGCAATATAACCGGTCAGACTCTATTTCATCCTCCTTTAATGATGAACAGGGATATAAAGCACATATATGCTTTATGGCTCATCTTAATGAACTAAGTGATTTAGATAAAAAAAAGTTGTTGCTGGATCCATATAATCTCTAAAGTATGCGTCTTCAAAACCTCCTAATCTGGAAAGACAGGGATCAGGTCATATTCAAATTTGGTACTTGGACAGTGGTTGTTCAAGACACATGACTAGTTACATTTTCCTTCTCAAAGTCTATGTGTCAGAAAAAGGACCATCAGTTACTTTTGGAGATAATTCTAAAGGGTCAACTCTAGGGTATGGTGTTCTGAAAACGGGTTAGTAACCTTCAACAAGTAGCTTATGTGGAAGGACTCAAACACAATCTTTTGATCATAAATCAACTAGCTTATGTGGAAGGACTCGAACACAATCTTTTGATCATAAATCAACTATGTGACAAAGGTTTCTCTATCAGGTTTGTTGAAAGAAAATGCACCATATTCTCACCTGACAACATGTAAGTTTTCTCAAGGTCTCGCAAAAACAATTTTTATGTGATTGGCATGTATTTTGCATGTTCTCCCTCTCTCCATAATGTTGGTTTTTTTGTCTAAATCCACATCTGAACAAAACCGGCATTGGTATAAAAGGCTTTCTCATCTAAATTTCAAAACTATCAATAGTTTGTCTTTGAAATGACTGGTGAAAGGTCTTCCTCCTGTTTCCTTTTCAAAAGAATAAACTGTGTGGATCTTGCGAAAAAAGAAAAATTTGCAAAATCAAAGAATTGTTCTACTATCTCTTTACCTCCTCATCTTCTTCACATGGATTTGTGGACAAGTTAACGTTCAAAGTTTAGAAGGTAAGAGATACACTTTAGTCATTGTAGATGAATATTCTAGGTACACTTGGATATTTTTCCTTCAGGTAAAAAGTGATGTAGTTGAAGAAATTATATACTTCATCAAAGGTTATAAATGACGTGAGGCGTAGTGTGGCGGCAAGGTCAAGCCTCAACCCTTACATGTTACAGCGAGGCCACGACGTTTTTCAAGGCGTTCCCTAAGGTGGCATATATACACATACATACACACATACCCACACTTTTATGTGTTAGTTTGAGTAATACTTTAGAACAAATTAAATTCATATAAAGTAATAAAAATAAAAACCATTGATATCAAATATATAAAACTTATAGAAAATGATATCAAAAGTTCAAAATCGAGATTAAATCTCTTGAATCTATACTCATTATTTTTTCCAATTTTCAAAGAATTCGTGTTCGACTTTTTGTGTGGAGGAATATGAGTAAGTATTCACCTCTTTAAGGTTTTAATTTTTTAAGTTTCCTTTTTATGTTTATTTAATTCCTAAGTCTCATACATTATAATGCAATTTCAGTAGTCATTTTTCATTTCAGTTGGAAAATGCGATTTTAAAATGCATCAAAGCTTTGGGTGGTAAAAAAATTGGGATCGTAAGGTATAGTTTGGTTTTCTTGGGGTGATAGTGGAAAAGTTGTTACTCCCGGGAACAAATCCAGTTGAGACGGAGTGGGGCCTGTAGCTCAGAGGATTATACTTTATTGCTCAAGTTATATATTAAAGTAACCATACACCTTAAAAAATAATATGGTGTAACGTGCCATAACGTATCGTAACGTGTTACAATGCAAGCCAAGCCTCAGAGGGGAGTCATAGGGGTAAACGTGGTGGAGAACCCAAGCCTTGACATCGTAATGCGCCATAACATGTTATTTAGAAATTAGAACCATAACTTTATTAAAAAGATTGAAGTTCTAAATGATAAATCAGTCTGATATCTAAGATGTGATAATGACACTGAATTCAAAACCAATATTCTAGAAAACTTTTGTTCTAACAAAAGAATTTCTCATAATTTTTCCTCTCTTAGAACCCCTTAGCAATAGAGTTGTTGAGAGAAGAAACAGAACTCTGTGTGAGGCAGCCAGATCCGTGATCTGTGAAGCCTATCTTCCTACGTATTTTTGGGTTGAAGCTGTAAACACTACATGATTTGTTCAAAATAGGTCTACTGTTGTGTAACGACATCTGAAGACACCTTATGAACAGTTTCATGGAAGAAAGCTAACATGGGTTTTTTTCATTTTTATTCTGCTATGCTTTGAATGACAAAGATCATCTTCGAATTTGATCAAAAATCTAATCACACAAGTAATAATCTTTTCTAAGTACCGAGATGTACCCTCGTTTTTTATTTAAAATTTGATATGTACATTTTCATATGAATCCATTCCATTGCACCTATATATAAATATTTTGTCTATGTTTCCTTTTTAATTAATACTAATGTGTATATTATAGATATTTATATATACAATATATATAAATATATATATATATATATATATATGTCAACTCCTGAATCTTACATATGTATTTATATATTTCCAGAATTCTTCCAACCACCGCACCTTTTACTATTTTATCTATTTGTTTGGTCTTCTTCTCCACAAACCATGCATATGCCGACTCAATTTTTTTATATATCTATACATACCAAGTAATCAAAAGTAATACTTGTTTCATACTTCAAATACTTCATAAATCAAGTCATTTGGAATCCAAAGTATATATTATATTTCGGAGAGAACTTTAGAGATAAGATTTTTCCTTGTAGAAGTCTTATTAGTATTTGTATTGATCCAAAAGTAAAAAACTTTCAACAAAATCAGAGACCAGTTGAAGTGAAACCAAGATAGTCACCAAAGCGGTTTGGATTGTCATCTAGCTGATTGAAGATCATTTAAAGTTTAAACTAGTCTGACAATATCACTCTTGGCGAGCCGATTCTTCAAAATGTGTGATAATTGGGTTTTTTCGGTTATAGAATTTGGGATGGTTTTTGAAAAGCATTGGTAAGTAAAGAACTTTAAGTTGTTTATATGTGATTATTTATTCATTTTAGTTCCACCGCCTATGATTATATGTGTAATTTATTATATGAGGTTGTGTGTTAATTGTGGATTACAAAATTATTAACCTCCACGACCTGTGTTTTGATAACATATAAAAGTGACAAGATAGATTTATCTTATCCAATCTATCTTGAAAAGAAAGGAAAAGAGAGAAGACTTAATGTGTGTAATTCTTATGTAAAATACTACGTGAAGTTGTTAAAGTTGATTATGTGATTATATTTTGAAATCAATGTTGTAAGATTCATCTTCGAATACGTGCATGTAAGGTGAGTTTATGTTATCAACTTCCTATATTTGGTATTTGAAATATTTGATATGTTTGATTTTATGAGGAAAAAAGGCAAACTGTTCTTGAAGCTATTATGAGTTGATAACGAAACCGGGTTTAGAACTGTAAAAGTTCTTAATATGAAGTTTTTGTGATGAAACTGTTTTGATGCCATTCTTGGAAAAAACGATAGATTCGGTTATATTTTTATGAGGAAATAAATGTGAGATATCAAGTAGAGGTGTACCTTTGAATAAGGGTGGCAATCGTGCAATCTGAGTTTTGATCATACATTTTGTTATTACATCCATGAGATGCAATGATCTTGAGTTATCACTTATGTGTGATATGAGGACTCGAAATTATTGCTCTTAGTGATATGATAATAATGTTGCTATGAAGAGGAGGAAAATGGTTTATAACCAAATAGGCTTTTGATTGCATGTGTTTTGAGTTAATAATATTTCTGGGTTAATCTGGATTATTTTAATAAAGTAAATGTCTCTCTATGTGAGAAGTTTTCAAAACTCATGCAAAACAAATATGAAATGAGTTTGATGGGTGAACTAACATTTTTCTTAGGTTTACAGGTTAAACAATCGAAAGAAGGAACTTTCATAAACCAAAACAAATATGTTAATGATCTATTAAAGAAATTTGACTTCAATTAATGTACACCCATGAAAACACCAATGGTTCATCCATTAAAATTGCATTGAGATCCAAATGGAAAAATTGTTGATGTAACTAAATATAGAGGAACGATTGGTTTTATGTTATATTTCATTGCTAGTCATCGAGATACATGTTATCTACATGTCTTTGTGCTAGATATCAATATATTAATTAATTTATAATCTAAGTTAATTAATTAACATAATTGTATCTTAATGTAATATGAAAATAATTAATTAACTTAGGCACAAATTTAATAATTAGAAGTCTATTGAATAACCAATTAAATTGGGCCTTTTTAATTAATTTGGAAAAACATTTAGTATAAATCTTTAATAAAATCTGATGGCCCATAATAAAACAAAAGCCCAACAATAGTTGACCCAAGATATATCAAATCTGGACCAAGCACCGACTCGAAACCGCACCAAATCCGACCCAAGTTCGGGTTTATCACTCGGCGCGACTGCTGCCGCCGGCAGCGACCTTTTCCAGGTCGTTGACCTTGTCCTTTTGACCGTTTTCGATGGTTCTTTTTGCTAAAACTCTAGAAAATTATTTTCCTCAACCGTAGAAACAAAAATCAACAAAAACCATCAAGTATTAAGTCTCATTTACTCATTTAAAGTTCAGGTTCTAAATCCACTCGAAAATCAGTAAAAAAATGCAAAATCGGGCCTCTAAAAACAAAATCTGAGACGTAAAACTACTAAGGTTTCATAGAGGACCTAAAAATGAAGCTAACCATATAAAGAAATCGAAATTTGGTTAAGCATTTTACCTCCAATCGTAAATAAACGGAGTTTTTTGAACTCGAACTTCAACCTCCGTTTTTTCTTTCAAAACTCGACGAAATACCGATCTTCTTAAGCAAAAGTGTAAAGGAAAGTGTTGGCTACATATATCTGAATCATTGTTGTCTTAATAGTTGAAGTTTTGAATCAATAGGAAGCTTCAAAGGAGTTGTCATTTTCAAAATTCTGAAAATAATCAGATATGTCTTTTTGTCATAACAGGTCCTCATGTATGAGAAATTCGCTAACTGACAATACCCCTAAATTTCCAGAAAATGACACTTGGCCCTCCGACTTCAATACTTTGGCCAACTTTACACTTTTCAACCTCAATCAAACGTTTTCTTTCAATTTTAGTTCGATTAAACATAAACTCTTTTCTTTTCACTTCTCACTTTCATTAATGACATGATTGACCACCCTTTTCATATTTTTCTTCATATTTTGGCCCACGAAAATAAAAACAAAATTTATTTTATTTTCGTTTTTTTCATATGTATTTATTGACCCTTTTTTGGGATGTCACAGTTGGATACGGGCTAATGCCGTCACAGTAACTAAACTAATCAATATGAGAGTAAATGATAAACAAAGGGGTCTACACCGTTTGAAAATAGTCGACCATGGTTCCGGCTAAAAATCCATTCGGCCATGTACAACCACGGTCTAAAAAGAGGATACGGCGGTCTTAGAAGCAGAAACGACATTCGATGCATAGATCTCTAAAACCTACAATATCTACAACAAATGTCACCACAGTATTGATGAATCAATTCACTTTCACTTTGATGAATGTGGCTCTACACCTTCCTCTTCTACTGATATATTAAATGATGGTGAATTAAATGAATGGATCTCCTCTCATCTTATATAATCCTATCCAAGTGTTTCTTCAACAATCGGTCAAATCACTTAGACCAATCATCCTCTCGTTCTAGATTCAAAACAAATTAGTGAACAACCAAGTACATTTGCATGCATTTATTTGATTCAAATTGAAGTTGATACTTCAGACCCCTCCACAAGTTTTTCTACCACCATCTGAAACCTCTCTCCCAACTTCTACAAAATGTTGCATCTAAACCTATTATTCCTTCATCCCACGTTCTTCTCCTTCCTGTTTTAAAATGGAGAAAAAGTCATCTAATTAATAAAATTATTAGGAATCCTTATCCAAGATTCAAAAGTCAATCGTCTGCAAATATGTGCATGTATGTCAACTTTTTTTTTGAAGTATATAATAATTATATACGGTAAATAGAAAAAAAAAAACTCACACACCCTCCTCACCTTTAGTGAAGTTTGAACCCTTGTCCTGCTAGGAAGCCAGAGACTCACATACTGCTAGGCCAAAGGCCCTTTCGTCATGTATGTCAACTTCATGTTCCTACTCAAACCAAAAAAAGTTGAAGATGTCGTAGAAGATCCAAGTTGGGTAAATGTCATGCAATAGGAACTTGTACAATTTTAAGGTAACAAATTCTGGAAACTTGTTCCTAAACCTACATATAAAACCATTATCGGCACTAAATAGATGATGAAGATAATGTATCGTACTATGTTAGGACTGAAATTCAGTGTAAAATTGTATTCGTCTTGAAAGTTAAAATTGTCTATAATTGTATAAAAGTCATCGTGTTTGACTTTTCTATAGATTGTTTGACTTTGACTTTGTTTTCATCTTTGACCCTATATAAAGGGTTATTCTTTGTAATTTTAGGGTAAGAGCTCAATTGTTAAATCAGTTTATGTAATAGAAGGTTTGACCATTCTTTGAAGTTTGACTTTCTCTCAATTTACATCAAGTGTTCTTAAAAAAATATTCAGATCTGCCATGGAAACCTTGAAGCTTTTATGAAGATTGATTATTAGGGAACATCATACTATGCACGAGGAGCTTGTTTGAGTCAATAGAAGGATTTATTAAGCTTATATACATACTCTAGATGCTTTGAATCTTCAAAGCCTGGAGGTTGTTTCATATAGACTTCTTCTGGGAGTTTTGCATTTACAAAAGGCACTTTTCATGTCTATTTGATAGACCTTAAAATATTTATAGGCAACATATGCCGAAAAGCTTTTGAAAGCCTTAAGTCTTGCCATTGGAGGAAATTGAGAGTTACCAAGTGTCGGGCAAACCTACACTAAACCAAGGTGAGTCTTCATGAGATTTTAACTGGAATGGATGCTTAGGTACAAATTATTTGAGCATTATGTTATCTTCATGTACATGTTTATGGGCTATTGCATGTATATGAATTATTATCATAGGTTGCGTGCTAGTTTGTTTATGTGTTTTTAATCATTAATTAACATATTATACATGGGTTAATGTTTTTTTCAGGTATGAGGATGGGTCAAAAGTCATAAGGGATGGCACATCCTAGGGATGAGTGATTGGACAAGGGATAGTTGTGTTACCCGAGGAAGTACCGATAACTGTAAGACCTTAACGTGACAAGAACTTTAGAGATCTCATTATTATTTGAAAAGGGGGGTTTAAAACAAAAGTGCATACTATTATTTGAGCATTTCTTTGTTGTATAATGCATAATGGGACATGTATGTTTTGTTCAAGAAAAGCATGAACTCATTAAGCTTTATAAAGTTGACTATTAGTATGCATCCCATGAGTTGGAAGTTCAAGAACGAACAAGGGAAAAGGTTTTGCGTAGGAAATAGAACTATGCTATTTAAATTAAAATTTATAAAATGCTTGGTATTTTAATTGAATTTATATGTAACGTAACCCAGTATTGGACGGGTTAGTTTTGAGATATTGATTACGATTAAATTATTGTAAGACTTCCGCTGTAGTAAGCTTTTATTAGCCATTAGATTTTGGATTTTTAATATTTTATTATGGGGCACCTTGTATTACAAATGAGGGTGTTACAAGTTGGTATCAGAGCATTAGGTTAAGAGAAATAGGTAAAAAAAATATTAGCCTAAGATTAAACTTATGAGGGGTTTAGAATCACTATCTATGTTGCAATTAAGTTGATTTTATCAATGTGTGACTTAGTGTTTTCCTTGTGGTTTTGTAGGAACACTAGGTCTGGTAACCGTGGGAGAGGACGTGGGTGCGGAACTATATGACGGAGGGTACCATTCGGACTAGGCCCACACGGTGAGAGTATTGATAGCCGTGACACTAGTATGACTCCCAATTGGAACCGCATACCCAGGGACGACAATCCGATATCTCCAAGGAGTAACCCAACTCAGGGGTTGGTTCAAGAGAGACCCATGGTAGCGCAACCTCTCATTTGCACCAACTTGGAAAAAAGAATAGAATCTCTGCAAAGAGAGAAAGCTGAGTTGTGAAGTAAGTTGGCCTACCTTGAGTGGGACAATGATAGCGCTAAGGGAATGCTTGACAACCTACAACGGGCACAAGTGAGGTTGATAACAGGGAGGGATAACCTACAAGGAGAGAGAGATATTTTGAAACTGAAGCTGGCTCAAGAGCGGAGAATTGTCGTTCGGTCATGGCGCACTCGGGTAAGGGATAAGACCAACTTTTGCAATATGGTAACTATTGAGTATGTCAGGGTCATGAAAGGATATTTTGTTGCATGGGTCCAAAATTTCAAAATCGGTCCAAGAGCAAACGCACTATGGAAATCCAAACCGTCGTTGACCTATGCACAATGGATCAGAGACCCCTGCCATCTCGAGATGTCTTAGGGATGTTGATAGACATAAAGAGAGAGAATTTTTAGTATTTAAATTGATGCTTAGCTTGGGATAATTTTGCTAACTGATACTTTGAAGATGATTTAGTAATCCCAAATTTTGATAACTATAGCAAATTCATGTATTGACTGTCTCTCTCTTGAAATCCTTATATATGAATAATAATTTATGGCTATATGGTTTGAAATGGCGGTACTCGTTTCTTTATTTTTTTCCCAATGGTTTCTTGTATTTAGTAATTAGATTTTAATATCGCCCTACTGTATTCAATATGGTATCATATGGATCTGCATGAAATGCCACTATCAGAGAGGGAGTTGGAAATCAGACACCACCAACAGGAAGAGGTCGTGGTCATGGTCGTCATCGCGGTCGTGGTCATGGTCTTGGGAACACCGCAAGCTCAAGCATGACTATTCTGTGGATGCAAGCTCGGCCACCCGTAGGGTATGAGAACAAAACCAAGGAATTGGAAAGAGGAGAAAATGACTTCACCGAGGAGGCACTAATTGACAAGATAACTAGAGTCCTCCAAAATACCCTCCCAAGCATGCTAAAGGCCATGGTAGGTGATAGGTTCAAAGCCCTCGAAGTAGAAGAGGAAGCAAGCACCCATAAAGAGAAGATAATGATTAACTTTCAAACCACTGAGAAAATGGAGTCGTCTGACAAATGAAAAGTTGATCAACCAGTGGAACCAAGGGTAGAACCCCAAACCAAGGAAAGGGGTTGCATTTACAAGAATTTAAGTAGCACCCGCCCGAAGGAATTCAAAGGTATTGAGGGACCGGTAGCTCTAATGAATTGGGTGACTAAAATGCAAAGTTTCTTTAAGATTTGTAAGTGTTAAAGGAACAAAAAGTGACTTATGTTGCTACCACCTTTAGGGATTCAACACTTTATTGGTGGGAGGCTGAATGCACCATTCGAGGAGACGAAAACATTGTTACCCTGACTTAGGAGCAAATGAAGAAAACGTTGATGGATAAATATTGTACGCAGTCAGAGGTGAAGAAGTTGGAGTTGGAGTTCTTGAGGTTGGAGCAAGGATCTTTATATGTTCAATAATACGTGAACATATTTCTAGAAAAGGCCAGGTTTGCTAGTTATCAGGTGGCAACTAAGAAAAGCAAGATAGGCCGATTTAAGGATGGAGATAGAGCAGTACGTATATATGGTTAAACCAACCACGTTTGTTCAAGTTGTGGAAATGACGACTGCTGCGGAGGAAAATAACATCAAGGAAACTAGGGAGAGAAGGGGGCTAAAAAAAGGGAAGCGTCAAGTAAGCTGACAAAGAAATCCAAGGGGGAGATGATAGATGCAAAACCACTAAAAGGAGATATCACAATTCCTCAGTGCACCAAATGCAATCAAATACACAAGGGTGAACGTTGGGCAGCAAAAGTGATATGTTATCGGTGCTTTAAACCCCATCACACATCAAGGGAGTGTACTGAAAGAAAACTTTGCTTTAATCGTGGGGCATCAGGTCATCTATGGTTTGAATTCCCTAAAACTCAAAAGGGAACAATAAGAAATGTTAGAGCTTCGGGTAATGGGTCGGAAAAGAAGAAAGAACTACCTAAGGGACCAAGACGAGCATACAACATGAGTTTGGAGGTGGCTAAGGAGTCTCCTAACGTCGTATCGGGTATGTTTCTTCTAAACAATGTTTATGCTCATGTGCTGTTTGATTCAGATGCAAATGGTAGTTTCGTATATTCTAGTTTCTGCCACAATTTGAATAAGGATGTCTATAGACTAGGGAAGAGCTACACTATAGAAACCACTAACGGTAGTCAAGTTAAGAATAGATGAAATAGTTCATGGATGCACGATCTGTATAGATGGTAGAATTGCCTATTAGGCTGATTTGCCTATGTGTTTAGGAGATTTTGATGCGGTTCTAGGGATGGATTGGCCATCCGAAAACTAGGCGCAAATTGGGTGCCACCAAAAGATGATCAAAATCAAAACCCCAAAAGGGCAGACGATTCATGTTAATGGTAATCGAAGAAAGTGTGGTACGGGGATCATCACCATATTAAAAGCAAGAAGGTGCCTTCGAAAAGGGTGCACTTCTTATCTAGAGTATGTGGTCGATGCTAAGTTAGAAAAGAGAACGATACAAGGGGTACCAGTGGTGAATGAGTATCCAGTAGTTTTCCTGGATGAACTACCAGGACTACCACCGGAACGTCAAGTTGAGTTTCGTATTGACTTGGTGCCAGGTGTGGCTCTTGTTGCACGAGCACCTTATCGGTTGGCCCCAACAGAGATGCAAGAGTTGATGAAACAACTTCTGGATTTGTTAGACAAAGGGTTTATCTAACCAAGTTCATTGCCATGGGGAGCGCCAATCCTATTTGTAAATAATAAAGATGGCTCAATGTGAATGTGCATTGATTATCATGAGCTTAAGCTCACGATCAAGAATGGATACCCGTTACCATTAATCGATGACTTATTTGATCAGCTACAAGGAGCTAGCCACTTCTCGAATATTGACTTAAGATCAGGTTACCACAAATTGAAGGTATGAGAAGAAGATGTGTCAAATACTGCTTTTAGAAATCGCTATGGTCATTATGAGTTTATAGTAATGCCAATTGGACTGAAAAATGCTCCAACAGCATTCATGGACCTGATGAATAGGGTATGTGGGTCGTACCTAGACAAGTTTGTCATTGTCTTATCGACGACATCCTTTTTTATTCGAAAAGCGAAGAAGAGCATGGGAAACATTTAAGAACTATTCTAGAATTTCTGATGAGAGAGAAGTTGTATGCCAAATACTCAAAATATGAATTTTGGTTACAAGAAGTGTTGTTCCTAGGTCATGTAGTCAACTCAGAAGGAATTAAGGCGGATTCGACAAAGATAGAGGCGGTCATGGATTGGGAGTCACCAAAAATCTGCATCAGAAATCCGAAGTTTTCTGGGTCTAGCAGGTTATTATCGGAGGTTTATCTAGGATTTCTCCAAAATAGCAACGCCTATGACAAATTTGACAAAAAAAAAGTCAATCAAGTTTGATTGGGAGAAAAAACAAGAAGAAGCTTTTCGTACCCTCAGGACCAAATTAAGTACGCCAGTCCTGGTCTTATAGGAAAGAACTGAAGACTTTGTTGTTCATAGCAACGCCTCTAAGATGGGTCTTAGTTGTGTATTGATTCAATAGGGCAAGGTTATCGCCTATGCATAACAACAATTAAATAAGCATGAGAAGAAGTACCCAACCCATGATATGGAGTTAGTTGCAGTAGTATTCGCACTAAAGATTTGGTGACACTACTTGTATGGTACAAAATGTATGATATATTCATATAATAAAATCCTGAAGTATCTTTTTGATCCAAAGGAACTAAATATAAGGCAAAAGAGATGTATGGAACTCCTCAAGGATTACGATTATGAAATCCATTACCATCCTGACAAAGCGAACGTAGTAGCCGATGCTTTAAGTAGGAAGGAAAGGGTTGAGCCTATTCAAGTATGGGCCATGTGGATGAACATAAAGGTGGATATGGTAGATCACATCCAGGATGCTTAGAAGGAAGCCTTGATTAAAGCAAATATTATGGTTGGGAAAATTAAGTCACTGACAATCAGATCAGATAGGATATACAGATTTGGGGATCTAGTGTGGATTCTTAACTTGGGTAATTTGAGAGGCAAGGTAATGGAGGAGGTACATAAGTCTAAGTACACCATGCACCCGGGTAGCGATAAAATGTACAAGAAAGGAAAGCTACTCGTGGCCGGGTGTGAAGAAATCAGTAGCTGGGTATGTGGAGAAGTATTTGACTTTCCTACAAGTGAAGACAAAACATCAGAAATCATTAGGAATGTTACAACAAACAGAAATATCAGTGTGGAAGTGGGATATGATAACAATGGACTTTGTTACCAAGCTACCAAAAATGATAAGAGGAAATGATGCAATCAAGGTGATTTTTGATCGATTGACAAAGTCTGCTTATTTCTTACCGATCTGTGAAGAATATATACTAAAGAAGTTGGCTCAACTATATGTCAATGATATTGTGCCAAGGCATGGTATTCCGATATCAAATGTCTCAGATAGGGATGCAAGATTCACATCAGATTTTGGTCAAGCTTCCAACAAGATATGGGGACTCGATTGAATTTAAGCACCGCCTACCACCCCCAAATCAATAGTCAAAGTGAAAGGATGATACAAACACTTGAAGATATTCTAAGGCATGCACTATCTATTTTGGGGGTAGTTGGGACAATCACTTACCATTGATAAAGTTCGCATAGAACAATAGTTATTATTCGAGCATTAAGGCAGCATCTTTCGAAGCCTTATATGGTCGAAAGTGTAGAACACCTATATGTTGGGCAGACATCGAAGAAAGACAGTTAGCTGGGCCAGAGTTAGTTCAACAGACGTTGTATAAGATAGTGCAGATCCGGGAACGGTTGAGGATCATGCAAGACAGACAGAAAAGCTATGTGGATAAAAGGCGTAGACCTCTAGAGTTTCAAGTTGGGGATCTAGTGATGCTAAAAATATCACCTTGGAAGGGAGTAGTTCGTTTTGGTTAACATGGAAAGCTAAGTCCAAGATATGGTGGACCATTCGAGATCATAGGAAGGGCAGGGGTGGTGGCATTCGTTTGAAGCTACCAGAAAAATTACAAGGGATTCATGACATATTCCACGTGTCAAATTTAAGGAAATGTTTAATTGACGAATCAACAACTCTGGCACTGAATGATGTGAAGGTCAATTAAAAGTTGGGTTACGTCAAAGAACCAATTTAAGTCTTGGATAGAAAACAAAGAGGTTACAAAACAACACCATTCCATTGGTCCTTATAAAGTGGAAATTCCACAAGGGGTCAGAGATAAGGTGGGAACCAGAGGTGGAGATGAGAGCCAAGTACCCACATTTGTTCAACGATGAGTGATTTCGGGGACGAAATCTTATTTTAAGAGGGGAGAGTTGTTACACTCTAAAATAAGGGCGTTTATAATAACCGTTATATTAGAGAGTTAATGGTCCAAATAATCACATAAAGAAACCTCATTTTAATTTTTTGAATTGATATTTATTGAATAAATATGGGAATTATTGTTTATTTTAGATTGATTTGAAAATCATATAGTGATTGGAAAATTTAAGGATGGTATGGAGAGTGAGAAAGAAAATGGATGGATATATGGAAGGTATGTATATTACCTTCATTTTTATACCAATCAATGACGTAGAGGAAGGGGGAGTATAAATACTAGTTCTTCCCCATCTATTGAAGAGAGGACGTTTTCAAGGAAGTAAGGCAGACGACAATAGAGAGCTTCAAAAGAGGTGGGGATTTGAGAAGCTAGTGCACAACCAAGTGAAGGTACGATATATATCTCTTGTTTAAGCTTGTAACTTTCTTATTAAAATCATAGATTAATGATTGGGGGTAGTAATCTCAAATCTCGTTTTATTCGAATGTCGTAAGATGCTTCAATTAAGAAAATGGAGTTTTGAGTTCATGCATATAAAAGGCAAATTTATTTAAGAGGTTGATCGAAAATCATGTTTGGAGATATTACGTTTTGATAGTGTATGGAATAAAGTTGGATATGGGATAATCACTTCATAGTAACTAAACTAATCAATACGGAAGTAAACGATAAACAAAATGGTCTACACCGTTTAAAAACAATCGACTACGGGTCTGGCTAAAAAGCCATCCAGCCATGTACGACCACAGTCTTGAAAGAGGATATGGCGATCTTAGAAGCATAAACGACATTCAACGCCGAATGAACCCATAAAAGTTTGGGTAATCAGTGATTGAGTCTAAAAAGCTAAGAAGCATCTATGCATGGTGTATGCGTATACAGATATATAAAAAATCGATTCAACATATGCATGGCTTGTGAAGTAGAAAACCAAACAAATAGATAAAATAGTAAAAGGTGCGGTGGTTGGAAGAATTCTGGAAATATATAAATACATATGTAAGATGCAGGAGTTGATATATATATATATATATATATATATATATATAGGGTTGGGTTCACGTGAGACCAGCCTGTTTTCGTGAGACCCGTGAGACCACATTTTTACACGTAACCTTCACAGCAAAAACACTGTGAAGGTTTAAAAAAAGTCGAACCTTCACAGCAAAAACAMTGTGAAGGTTTAAAAAAAGTCGAACCTTCACAGCAAAAACACTGTGAAGGTTTTAAAAAGTCACCTTCACATCATTTTGCTGTGAAGTTTCAAGTGTAAAATGTTGGTCTCACGGGTCTTACGAAAACAGGCTGGTCTCACATGATCCCAAGTCTATATATATATATATATATATATATTATATATAAATATCTATAATATACACATTAGTATTAATTAAAAAGGAATCATGGACAAAATATTTATATATATATAGGTGCACTGGGAATGGATTCATATGAAATGTACATATCAAATTTAAATCGAAAATGATGGTACATCTCGGTACTTAGAAAAGATTATTACTTGTGCAGGGTTGAGAATTACCGAGTGTCGGGCACACCTACACTAAACCAAGGTGAGTCTTCATGAGACTTTAACTGGGATACATCCTTACGAACAAAATATTTGAGCATTATGTTATCTTCATGTATATGTTTATGGGTTGTTGCATGTATATGAATTATTATCATGGGTTGCATGCTATTTTGTTTATGTGTTTTTAAACATTAGTTAGCATGTTATAAGCAGGTTAATATTTTTGCCGGGTAGGGGATGGGTCAAAAGTCATAAGGGATGGCACATCCTAGGGATGGGTGATTGGGGAAGGAACCGGGGAAGTGCCGATGACGGTAAGACCTAAACCGACAAGAATTTTAGAGATCTCATTATTATTTAAAAAGGGGTTTTAAAACAAAAGTGCATACTTATATTTGAGCATTTGTTTGTTGTATAATGCATAATGGGACATGTATGTTTTATACACGAAAACCATAAAGCTTTATAAAGTTGACTATTAGTATGCATCTCAGGAGCCGGAAGGTCAAGAACAAACAAGGGCAAAGGTTTTGTATAGGAAATAGAGCTATGTTATTCAACTTATGATTTATTAAATTCTTGGTACTTCAATTGAATTTATATGTAATGTAACCCGGTAAGGGACGGATTAGTTTTTAGATATTGATTACGATTAAATTATTATAAGAGTTCCGATGTAATAAGGCTTTATTGGCCGTTAGGTTTTCAAATTTTAATATTATATTACGTGACACCTTGTATTAGAAATGAGGGTGTTACAAATACCATTGAGTGGTTAGCCGCAAAATACAAAACATTGTTAAGGTAAGCAGAAATTGAATTATTACTGAAAGTAAACATAAATCCAGTTTGCTGTAATTGAGAAAATGAAACTATATTCCTAGTAATGCTAAGTGACAGTGTAAGGCCATTTGGCAGTCCCATATCAATGTCCCTTTTGCAACTGCAGCTACCTTAGCTTCATTGCCCATTCATAGCTTCATTTGGCCAGGTGCCATTCTTTCTTCACTTCTTAGTCCCTGTGAAATAGTACAAATATGAGTACCGCATCTGGTATCCAATACCTAGGAATCTGTATCAGAAGTGAATAAATCAATGGTAAACATACCTCATGTGTTTCCAGCATGGGGTGTTTGAAGGGGGGGTTTTCAAGAACATAGAACTTCTTTTCATGCATAAGGACAACCCTAAGGAAGCGAAACCATTCGAGCAAGTTTTTTCGTTTCAACGATAGACCACAATGTGTACATGGATAGGTTGTTAGTGATTGTGTTTGTGTTTGAAGAGGAAGCAGACATCTACAAAATTGTAAGTTAGTAATTTTAAAATCTCAAATTAAATAATCAACCTTTCAAAAATATTTGTATTTGAGCTAAGATCCATTTCACCAATTTTCTTGAATGATTAATGCGTTGTCTATGGAAATAGATTATTTAGGTAAGAATCATCCAATTATGTTCAACATAACTGTTAGGTGATCGGGGAATTCTATCTGATAATATCATATATTGAAATTGGCATATTTAATCTCATTTTAACGCCTTGAAAATACTCATAGATGATGGCCAATTCTCTGTCTATGAAATTTTCAAGTAACCTAACCATACTAAGGTAATGTGATCCCAACTAAATTCTTGACTTCAGATTTACGGGGACCGGTTGTCTAAAACACGACGATTTAAGAGAATGGCCAATGCCTTGTTTACTTAAATCTCGTTATTCTGGAGCTTTGTCTCACACTATAATCATCTGGCGTGATTGGCTAGATTCTGACCATACCGGAATCTATAAGTCTTGACAGGTACATTAAATAGGTGGCATTTAGTTTACCTTTGTGAAAGGTTTAATTTTAGAAAACATTCTATCTTTTAAAACGCTTGACTTTATGGAAAAATCTTTGATTTAAAAGCTTATCCAAAAATCGGTTTGTTTTGATAATCATATAAATTTAAAATAACATATTTTAATCACCGAATTAAAATTTATTTTGTTTTGACTTCATTTTAAAATCGTTTGCAAATATAACAATAAATAAAATAAAAACATAAATGCAAAATAAAGTCACAACATAGTAATATATGGTTTTGTCGCTAATATGGTGTTGTGAGCCAACACAACAACTATGGTCAATTCTAATGACGTTTTCAAGCTCCCACTCGCCTCGTCAACTTGGTGAACTCCATGGACTCCGTATTAATTTTTCAAAATGTCGTCTTTGTATAATTACAAATTAAATAGAAAATATATAACATGGATATATTCTATTTAAATTTGTCCTTATCTAGAAATTAAAATAAAATTACAACCCTTTGCAATTAAACATTTTAATTTTCCAAATAATATAAAAGAAAAAAAAACATTCAAACCACATATTTTTCTGGACAAATCATATTTTATCAATATTTATTTTAAACATAAAATAAATTATTTGGCTAAAATAAGTCTGTTAGTCCCGAATGGGATGGCAATAAACATAAAATAAACTATTCAGTCAATGACCTTAGATCAGGGAGAGAACTTAGAAAACCCCTTTTTGGCGTACCTTTTGAAGTTGGTAGCTATCATGGTCATGTTGTCAGCTAAGTCATCAAATGTGGGTCCATCACCCTCATCATCAGCATCACCAACATAGCTTTCAATAATTTCTTCTTTTCTAACAACTTCTTCATTAGATTCAGTGAGATAAACGATACGAGGTTCACTCACAGACTTCCTCATGCCATTGCAGAGAAGAGCAACAAGAGTATTTTTAGGATCTTTTAAGAATGCCTTTTTTAGAACCTTGGTCTTCTGCTAATGATTATGGAGAGTTCCATAAATAGCAGTAAGAGGCATATTAACAAGATCTTTGCTTGTCTTGATACAAGTACATATATTTCCCAAAAATCTGATAAACAGTCCATGAACTTGCACAAGACTTTTTCATTATCATAGACTCTGGAAGAAGCTTGAGTTTATAGAGGAGGCTATTAAACCTATTGTAGTACTCAGTGAGAGATTCACCTTTCACATGCACAAAGAACTCATATTGCCTAACCAGGCCAATCTTCTTGCTTTTCTTTACTTCAATGGTTCCTTCGTATAGAACACAGAGAGTGTTCCACATGTCCTTAGCAGTAGTGAGGTTCACCAAGGAGTGATAACCATCAACAGGAAGAGACAAGGCGATAATAGCCCTTACCTTGGTATCTAATGAAACTTTCATTGCCATCTTCATTGTACTGATTAGGATCTTTGATGATGAACCTTCCAGTAGAATCAKATTTCTCTTCATCATCATCAAAATCATTTGAAAAGTCACCTCCGTCTTTGTTCTTTCTATGACGAAGCCAGACTTTTGGAACAATAGGCCATCCTTGAGGATAGAGGGATATTGACTATCACACCCTCAAGGAAGAGTGTCATGCGACTTTTCCATAAAGGAAAGTTGTTCTTGTTAAACTTTGGAGACTAAGCAATAATGTCGTTGTCATGGTATGAAGAAGGAGTGGGGTTGGTAGAAGAATAGACAATTGCAGATCTAGCTTATGAGATTAAGTTAACTGCTTTGATATCGCTTGTTGGTCCCAAATGGGATGGCAATAAACATAAAGTAATTATACAGGGGGGTGTTGAATACAATTACACAGACTTTTTTCAACTTTTTAATTCTTATTGATGTATATCAAGAATTAACACAGAGATACAATATAGATTGTTGCGGAAGAAGGAAAGGATAACATAACCTAAACAATCTTACATAGAGAATAACTTAGAAGAACAAGACAGAGAGTACTTGCAAGAAAATGAAGAACACTAAGTTTTTATTTTCACACAGGAGAATAGGACAGTAGAAGAAGAAAGTTGATTGCCTATATAATGCATTTAGGAAGTCTTTCAAGGAAGTGTATTTTGCATGGGAGATGCAAACTGTCTTTTATACTACCTTCATGCATTAAATACATGGGACACTTGTCACTTATGAATAAGAAGACATGGGTTGACTTGACCATTGTTGATATCTTATTTTCATTGTACATTGCGTGCATACAACATTGTTGATTCATAAACAATTTTTTTGCAGAGATATGGTCAGTTTAGGAGATCTACTTTGGATGGATTAGTAGTTTTAAACAGCTACTTACAAATCTTCGATGCATGAAGATCTTCCTTTAATCGGCTAGTAGCTTCAAAACATCTTCAAATCAGCTAATTTGGAGTCTTGGTGTGTAATTTAGACCGTTGATACACAATACCGCATCGATGACCTTCTGTCTTCACATCAGCTAGTCTTCGATTTTGCCAACGGCTTTAAGTATATACCAAGAAACCAATAACTACTAATCGTTAATAGGATAGAGGAACAGATTAGTGGGTCATCACCAAATCAATAGATGACCCAACAATCTCCCCTTATTTGATGATGACAAACACTTAGAAAAAAAATAAATATAAGACACACAAACTCTAAACTTCTTTGAGAATAAGAACTTATAAATTCGGTGACCCATGCACACATTCTTTTTAGGTTCTTTTCTTTTTCTTTTTTTGTTTTTGTTTTTTCTTAAACTGTAAACATATATACAAAACAAATAATGAATCAGAGAGCAACAAATAAACAAATCAAAAAACTTGAAGTAAATACTGAAATATAAATTGTATCTATACTAGACAATAAATTTAAATATTTACTGTGAAGAAGATAGTTCAAGATGAAGAAATCACATAGATGAGCCAACTTTATTTAACAGTAACTTAAAAGCAGAGAATTGTGGAGGGGAAGATAGCTGATAGTGCTGCTTGATCATTAGTATCTTTTTCAGGAGACGATACAAATGATTCAATACAAACTCTTGATACATACTTCTGATCTTCTTTCGAAACTTTATTGTTTCCATCCACTTAGATAGTCCATAAGCATTTATCCAAGACAATTTTTGGGTTCTCACTACTCCGTTTTCTAGACCAATTATCAGACAAATCTGATTCAAATCGTAAGTCAATTTTTTGGACCTTTGATTCTAGCACGGATAGTTCGGGTAGAAATATACCAACGGAGAATTAAGAAATTGAACCATATTATTTTTTTCTCTTTGGTTTCTCTAGTTTCTGATCGTTGGACAAAAGAGTGAGACATGTTGGCTTCATCAAATTGCTTTTGAAGAGCAATTGAATTGGCCACATCCTTAGATGAAATGCATAATAGATGAAGATCAGTTTCAAGAGGAGCTAGAGTTTTAAACACAAGTTTGTCTTTTGATATGGCTTCAGTCCGATTCTTTACAAGTTGTAGCTTCAGTAGCTTCTTCATCAGATGTCATGGGTGCCCTTCCTTCTCGATAAGTTGGAACCATGTGCCCAGAAGTAGTAATAATACCAACCTAAGAAGAAGTAATACCAACCTGACAATAAATGACCTGCTGATGTTCCCCTTCAACAGATATTGTAGGCTGAGAACTCGGCTGCTCCCCCTCAACAGATAAGGTGGCTGCAACTCTGTCTTGATCAACCAACTCCCCCTTAAAAGGAGCATCAATATATGAGTCATCACTAGAAGAGAAAGAAGAGGTAGAAGCTTAGTCGTCCCCGTTGTCACTGGTAGCATGATCAACTATCTTTTCCCTCCAGTCGGAACAGGGGAAGGCATAGAGGCAGCAACCGGGGGGGGGGGGTTCCTCTGCAGTGGGAATTAAGGAAGGCATATAAGTAGTAGCATGAGAAGAGGGGGTAAGTGAAGCACTCATGGCACGCAGTAGACGAGAAACACTATGATGAAGAATTCCCAGGAGACTAGAATCAGACTGAACCCGATGACTAACCTCAATCAATAAATCTATGTTCGGCTCTGTGAACTGACTGGTACCCAAGTCAATAGAAACTTCAGCAGAATCCTGTTTTAAGATCATCTTGGATATCTGAGTCTATGCATCAACCTTAGAGTGCAAATCGGCAAAAGACTGAAGAATGGTCTAATTCATGGCAGCTTGAGAGTCTGAGCGAGCACGAAGATCTGTCGTATCTCGTAAGACAGTGGACTAAGAGTCTGAGAGAACAGCAAGACTAACACTAATTGAATCAGCACTGTCCCCAAGTGTTGTAATAGTACGGCCATAAGCATTTATGCCTGCATCTTGTCGACTCACCTCAGTAGCAAGCCTAGATGCAATGGTGTCCAATCTTCTAGATAGATCAGTGTGGAGAGAGGCATGTTAAAACAGAAACACCTGATACTGAGAAGAGAAGCCCCAAAACATGTCTACCACCTCATGAGGTAAAGCATATAAGACATCAGGAGGAGAAGGGATAGTGAACTGAAAGCCCGCTAAGGTGTGTGCCCTGCAAAAGAATCAGGAGTAGGAGTAGTCGAGCAAGCTTTGATTGGGATTGTTGACCTGTCTTGGGAAGTAGGGATGGGAATGGACCCCGACCCGTCGGGTAACCCGGTCCACCCGCCCCGGTCGGGGACGGGGATTCCCCGAAAAATCGGGTCCCGGGGACGGGGACGGGGATCCCCGCTTAGCTCAAGCAGGGGACGGGGCCGGGGACGGGTACAACACTCCCCGCCCCGCTCCGCCCCGTTTTATATATATGTATTGCGGGCTTTGGGCTTGGGCCTGTTAATTGTATTAGAGTCTAAAGAATGTGTCCAGCTCTAGCATCCTTCTCATTCATCGTCTCCTTCAAACCCAGCAACCAGGACCAACCTAGAATCCCTATTGACGATACGACGACTCCCTGTCTCCCTCTTCAGTCCTCAATACGATACGACTCCCTCTCCCTACCCTAATCGGCGACAGCGACAACGACGACGACAGCTACGGCGGCAGCGACAGCGACATCGACGGTCTCCGGCTCTCCCTCTCCCTACACGTTCACTTCACTGGTTTGTATTTCTCCCTTGATTTGTGAACTAAGATTGTCTTCTTCAGTCTTCTTCTTTACTTCTCCCTTGATTTGTATTTCCAAATTGATAAAATTGCTATAAAATTGTTTTCAATAGGCTTCAATAATGATGATTGGCTCTCACTCTCGCTCTTTGCCTCTCTCGACCATCGACGGTCGTCTGCCGTCTGCGACTGCCTCTGTCGTCGCCGGTCGCTCTCGCTCTCTGCCTCCCGGCTCCCACTCTCGCTCTCCGGCCACTCGCCCGTCGCCCCCTCTCTTTGTGACTACTGACTTGTGTTGAGGTTAAGGATTTAACTTAGGGTTATTATATTACTTATTTTATTTTTTATGTTTCTAATTTTGTTTGATTGGAAAACCTAGTTGTGAAATTGGTGGCTTGCTGTGTTCGACTATTTTACTTTGTTTGACTCATTGATTGTTTTTGTTTCACTTGTTACAAACTATTTGTTAATGTTTTAYAGATGCTTATGTTTAGCACTTTAACTTAGGGCTGTTTTAATATTCCTATGTGCATTCTTTCATAGTTCCTGCAGGACTTCTTATCACAGTTTTTATCACAACCGGATGAGTACTTAAAAGTTAAAAACATACCCTGCAGGACTTCTTATCACAGTTCCTGTGTGCATTCTTTCTATTCTTTCAATTTTTATGTCTGGAGACAGCAAATATGTTTTATTTCTACCTAACACAAACACTACCTGGAATCAATCATTCCTGCCCATATGGTAGCTCTTAGAATCCCAGGAGTTATAGCAACCAATCCTCTTTTCAAATTGGAGACTTTATCTTCATATGGTGCAAGCTTAGTGTAAATCTGATACATATCTTGCAAACGTAGATTTGGTGACTTCTCTTGTAAAAGAAGTTAGATGGAGATTAAATGTTGTATTCCAATTTCATATTTATCAACCATGGGGTTGTTTACTTGTTTTTTTTTATGTATGTTGAGACTTGAGAGGATCCCCGTTTCCCCGTTGGGGACGGGGATGGGGATGTGATCATAATCCCCGGCGGGGATGGGGACAGGGATGGGGACACATACGGGGGATCGGGGACGAGAACGGGTATTGGGGTCCCCGCCCCATCCCCGCCCCATTACCATCCCTATTGGGAAGGAGCTGCAACACTCTCAGTACCATCTGCTCCCTAAAAGTCACCGATAAGAATATCACCGACGTCGGCCTGAGGCTGGACGTCTGTATCAACAATATCGGTGGGAGGCTCGATATTTGTATCAGTAACACCGATCTGAGGCTCAATGTCTATATCATCGACGCCTGTGAGACGAGGGTCATCGATTACCATAGTAGTAGAGGTAAGAGGTTGGTAATGCTCACCATCCACATCCATCTATAAATAGTGAAGAAATGGGATGTCATCATCAGCCGTAGTTGAAAGGTCATCCATTCATGTAAGATCATCAAGATCGTCGATCTTGGGTGATAGGCCGTAAGTACGTGGAGGAGAAGAAGGACCTCGGAAAGGGGAGGCATCTGAGTCATCACTAAGGACGTGTAGAGACGCTGAGGTGGAGTGATGTGGGATCCCCAATTGTACGACAGTGTCCTGTTGGGAGGTTAATGAGGAGCTAGTGGGTGCATAGCAGATGTTTCCAGGGCTCAATAAGACCAACTTAAACAACCTTGGACTATTGAGAGTCTTTGGTTGGAGATGTGTTTTTAGCCCTTTAGGCTTCTTGGTCTTCGTAGAGGAAGTGCCAAGAGTGGTTAATCTAGAATGCATTCACCTTATTTGAGAAGGGTGAGAGGTGGGGTGAGACTTTAAAGTCTTTTTCGGAGTTGTAGCCTTAGAAGCAGATGCAGAGGGTGAGGGGAGAAAGTTATTTGTCAGCCGTCTCCTAACTGAGGAGGTGGCCTCTTTAGAGGCAATAGCTGAAGAAGAGAGAGGAGGGGCCACTAACTTGGAAGAGTATTGGGTGACCTGTGCAACATGAGGATGGGCCCTAGCTGATGTGGTCACAAGTACTCCCAAATTGGATGAGTAGAGGTGGCAAAAGAAACCATATCTAATGGAAGAGGAAGATCAGTAGGCAAAGATTCCTTCTTTAAAGTCTGAAAGTCGACTTGAGAAACTTTAAGATCATGCCAAGTGTCATTTGTTGGCATAAGTGACCCAAGTTTATCAGCAATCAGCATGGAGAGAAAACAGATTAAAGGAACTGTACAACTGTTGGAAGTACCCATCTTCTTTCTGAGCTCCCCAAAGAAGTAACCAGCAAAATCATTTTTTTTCTTCTAAAATATGAGTGCATGAGCAAGCTGGATGACTGAAATAGGCGACTGACCCATGCCTCCAGTCTTGGAACTCAAGCATTGAATAACATGTGAGAAAAAGTTCCAAATATCACCCATGTTTTTACGATAGAGAGTGCCTTGACTCTTGACATTAGGTTCTTGGACATAACCCATAACAAAAGCCACACTATGAAGATCATCAACAGAAACAACGTAAATTAATTTTTATTTCCATATTAATTTGTTCTGTTTTAATTAAATGTCCAATTTGGCTCTGATACCACTGTTAGGTTTTAATATATTTCGTAACCATAAATGTGGCGGAAAAAAAATTAATGTTCAAAATATTTTAATTACAACTATTATAAAGCTTTTCTAATACATAAAGCTCATAGTCGAATCCATTGAGACATTTATTAAAAACATATCATAGGGTGTTTAGAATTGTATTTTTTACGATATGACGATGTATCTGACGGGGCACTAAGAAACCAACAACAGTTTCCTCTATAGTTGATCCATACACGAACATGCGCTGATTTCCACCGGGTGCTAGCCTAAAAGAACTATAATATAAACATGTGTAGCATCGAAAAGAAAATGTTTCTTTTTTGTGTTTATCTGATAGCCAAATCTAAAATAATGAATAAATCAGAAATAAAATTGGCCTAACACCCTATTTATATGAATTGATATCGTAGTCAGCCTATAACTCAAATAGATTTGATGTTTATCTCTAAATAATTATATAATTATCTAAAGCATTAATAATTATGCTTATTTATAGATAATACCTTGTAATTATCATAATTATATTTTAACTCATATTTTTATAATTATTCTTCAAGAATAATCATTTAACTGTCAAACAAGACTTTCAGGTTACTTTCAAATGGAATCAAATGTATTCTTTGCATGCGACCCTATAGGTTTACATACCTCTTAGCAGTATCCATGTGTGACACATATCATGGACATATAATAACTTACACAAACTACCATCAATTATATATAAAAAAATGCATTCAAATTTGGTACTGTTTTATATTTATGTAAATGTAAATTGTGTAAAAATGTTTATAAACTAAATTATTTCCTTTATTTGTGTTAATTATAACTATTATATGATATAAAAAACCATAAAATAACTTTTGGGGGGCAACTTGTCTAGTTCTTTCATGTCTAGTCCTAATCGTATCAAACACCAGACAGACACTTGTTTTGTCCAGTCATGTCTCGTCCAGTTCTGTCCAGTCCTACCATCTTGCTCTGACCAGTTCTGTCTAGTCCTATCCAATCATGTTTGCGTTTCAAACACTATTTTAAGGGTAGGGGTCACATGTCCTCATCCATAAATGAAAAAGAAGTTGAATTTTATTCAAAATCCTAAATCTTATATTTTACGACTATCTTTTCTCGTTGTTTCCCTCAAACTTCTCTCATTGATGCCCCTAAACTTTTTTTTCCTGATTACTTACTGCTCTTGACAACCCACTGACTGCTTTTTGTGTGGTAATTTTCAGTAATTTCAGTGTTTTTGAGTGATTTTGATATTTAAAAATATGGTATTTTTTAGAATGATTGCTCATGTTGTCAGAGTATGTGTTCTTTGTTGCCATTAATGGTGATTTACGAAAGATTTCCGATCAACCCAAAACCGTTTAACCCAAACCTCATTCGATTTGAACAGGGCTTTCGAATTTTTACAACCCTAGATGTGCTCCTCATCACCATACTTCATGGATCCGTCATTGTGTCTGGTTATCCAAAATCATCAATTAATCTTACAAGTTTTCTAGAAATCATGTTCGGTTACAGTAATCGATGATTTCAAAAAGTTCTTTGCATTTTTAACATGTGAGAATCATACTATCAGATGCAATCAATTTGTTATAATATTGTAAATATGATATGGATCGTAATGAATGTCTATTACACCTAAATAGTTAGAAAAAGTCCTATTTTTTATTACTTGTTTTAGTAAGTTTGACGTATTAATGATTTATCTAATTATATTAAGTAATAATAGATTAAATAATTTGTTAACATATTAATTATAGGTCATTTTATATCACTCATATAACTAATTAGCTAAATTTATCAAACATAGTAGTTTATCAGCTAACTTATCAACTAGTTTGCAAGTTTAAGACCCACCCTTTTGCTTTGAGCGAAATAAGTTATGAACACAAATACAACACACATGCAATATGGAAAAATCGAGTCAATCCAAGATGTCTTGTTGCTCTAGTCGTAGGTCAATTAAGAATATGTTTTAAAATCGAGGAGGAGAAGCGAGGCAGATGCATATTCGATCAAAAGGTTATTTTTGTAATTGTAGTGTAACATAGATCGAAACAAAATGCTTGCATCCTTTTAAGTTAAAAGAAAATTAGATTATGCCAAAAAAAAAAGTTGTTATTGCATGGATGCCCATAAACACCATTTTGAATCTGTATTAAAGGTGCGTTTCGTATGTAGACCGGATGGAATAGGTCGAGACAAAAAAATGGCCCCATGTTTGGTATGCCGTCGGAGAAAAAGGAGATAGGACAACATGGGACGAAAGTGAGATTTCATGGGACAAAACTTAAAAAATTTGTTCCATCAAAATAGGTGAAACAACATGGAACTAAATAATAAAATTACAAAACTACCCTTTTTACATATCTTAGTACAAACCTAATTTGTAGTACGCCTCCATCCAACTTGTCTTCTTCCTTCCAGATTATCATCGACTTCTTCCATCGGTTTCTTCAGGAATATTCATCGTCTTCTTCGAGGATTATCATTGACTTCATCTCGATTTATTCAGATATGATTTTGGTGGTTTTTTCCGATTATAAATGGAAGGGAAGATCACATGCAGTATTAGAAATAGAAGGGAAGATCACATGCAGGCCACGTGAGGTTGGTTCATGTCATCATCACGTGCTTGCAATGGACTTTTATAATCCGTATTCAATCAACTCCATGGGTTTCCATACACCGAATCTTCAAACCAATACCTTAAAACCACCATTTTTGTACTGTGAATTTACTTTCTTTTTACGTTTTCAAGTAATATAATTGCACACACTGTCCCTGTGGTTCTCAGTTTGTTGCAACTTACAAGGGCGTTTTAGTCAATTTTATTTTTTCTCTTACTTTTTATTAAAAAATGTAAAAAATTATATATTAAATTAGATTATACTAATATAAATCTCACCGCCGCCCCTACCCTCAAGGCGGTCCGGTCTACGGTTTGGAATCTTTTTTGAATAGTTTGAACCAAACCGGCCGTCAAATATGTGTATATGTATATATATATATATTATTTAATTATTTATTTTAATATTAATAAGCCCAACTTTTTTAGCTTATGCGCTATGGTTCAAATATATCCCTAATCCAATATAAAGCTTAACATCTAACATAATCAAAATGAATATTTAATCTAAAATTATAAATTATATATGGTTTAAGTGTAACATTTAAAGTCCATCAAATGCCCAAATCGCCTAAACCGGTCAGACCAGACTGTCTTTTTGTGGTCTGGTTTGACCGGTCTAGACACTTGTTGTCAAACCGCACGGTTTGAAAATTTTAAACCACCATTATTGTTTGATTTGTGGCCTGAGAGATTAAACCACCCAAACCGGACCACAAACACCGAGTTTTTTGCAAAAATGGGTTGGTTTTGAAAAAGGTTTGTAAAAATAGGTTAGTTTTATTTTTGTTGGTAGAAATAGGTTAGTTTGAGTGGGACCCACTCATTTAAAAAAAATCTGATTTTCTAAATTTACAATTTTTACCCTTCAACTTACATTTTCATTTTTATTTATATCCTTTATTTTGTAAAATTTTATATTTAACCCTTATTATATATTATGTATTAATTTATTTAATTAAAATATATATGTTAAAATTTACGTATTATTTTTAAATAGTTATATAATTAAATAGATCTCATCCATACATTCAAATTGATACTAATTATATCTAATATATTACAATGTTTGAAAATTACGATACGAATTAAACATTAACTAGAACATGAATATATTACAATGTTACGAAATTACAAGATCAAGTACATAAAACATTACAATAAAAACTAAACATTAAATTACCTACCAATTAAACATTAAATTACAACATCAATTATAAAAATTACATAGTTCACATCTCATTGAATCTTGGTTGAGAATTTGGACAATTTCTCCTATTATGCCCAGGTTGGTGGCATAGTCCACATCTGCGAGGTTCATCAGGATGACGAACGTCCATCTCGTTACGAAATCGATTTACACGCCTCCGACCTTGATGCACAGAAAGTCTCGAGTAATCTGCTTCAATTTTCCAATCCGACTCCAACCAATAATCAACGTGAGAAAGTGGCATAAAATCATAATGATATTGTTGTCTATAGGTCACAGTAGTGTACACAATACTTACAATGGAAAGAGGATCATCCCCTCTATGACGACAAGCTGCAAGAGCATGTGAACATGGGAATCTTTCCATTTGCCATTTACCACATATGCACGTATGTTGAAAATAATGGACAGTATGTGTATTTCCTCCAGTACCATTGATCTGTGACTTTGTGACAATTCTATAGACACCTTCATTGTAGTCAAACTCGGTTAAATTATGACTTTGTGCATGAGTTTCTCGTTTAACAAAGAGACGCCACATACGTGATGGTAGAGGTGTTTTGCAGTTCATTGCAATATCACTATGCTTTCTAAAAAGTTGCACAGTTCTATTGAATGTAAGGTCAATACACRYCTTAATCGGTAACTGTCTTGCTCCTCGYAGCGCATTGTTCATACTCTCAGAGATATTTGTTGTCAAGAACCCCCATCGACGATTTTCATCGTATAAAAGACACCATTGACTTTTATTAATTTGTTTTAAATACTGCCAAGCTTCAAGATTGATTTTTTT
>NC_037530.1:28019389-28030038 GCF_001531365.2 Cynara cardunculus var. scolymus
AATAATACGTAAATTTTAACATATATATTTTAATTAAATAAATTAATACATAATATATAATAAGGGTTAAATATAAAATTTTACAAAATAAAGGATATAAATAAAAATGAAAATGTAAGTTGAAGGGTAAAAATTGTAAATTTAGAAAATCAGATTTTTTTTAAATGAGTGGGTCCCACTCAAACTAACCTATTTCTACCAACAAAAATAAAACTAACCTATTTTTACAAACCTTTTTCAAAACCAACCCATTTTTGCAAAAAACTCCCCTAGATACGTAGTTAATTTTGATTTGCAAAACATTTTATTTGATACTAGGAATTATATATGCATAAGGAAACCGAATTAAAACCCCAAAAAAAAAAACAATCAATATCAAAAAATAAAAATTGGAATATTTTATGAAATCAACAAAAAATAGGGTTTCCTGTAATAGTGAAATTCAGTAAAAACACGTCGGATGTAAGACATAGTTTTGTATTTTGCTCAAACGGTCAAGGTCAATTCAAATTGAAAATGTATTATTTGAAACCACGTCGACTTTTCCCTCCGATCAAACCCACAACTTTGCAGGACTTTGATTCACCTTAAAAGTGTAGCCGCTTAAGAAAATTCCTAGGTCCGCCACTGCACACCCCCTTAAAGCCTTAACCTTCCAGCCTCCTCACCTCTCGGTCCTTCACGACATTCCGCCACCACTATTAGCCCTTCCCCAACCCTGGTTTGAAAATCGATACATATTGCGGCTTTCGTTGAATAAATGGACTCTACAAAAAAGACAATCTATTTTTTTTTACCTTAAGACGAAGGAACAATACAATGGCAAAAATTGTTTAAGTTTACTATTAATTACCTTTATTTATTCATATTATTGTAACTAAAACTTTATTTACTTGACTTTTAATTACCTTTATTTATTAAACTGTCAAAAACTTCTAAATTGCTCCTCCATATAGCTTTTCACTGAGTTAGTTTATAAGAGCATCTCGAATAGATTCTTTAAAATTTCTCTGAAAATGAGTGAAACTTCAAAATCTTTAAAAAAAATACATTTAACTCCAATGGATTCTCCATTTTGGAGATTACAACATTGATTATGTTATCAAAAAAATTATTCATCTAATAAAATATTATTTTTCTCTCTAAATATTTAGTTTTAAAGTTTACTATCGGTGGAAATATATTAAAAAGAATATTTTTCTCTCATTGTAATCATTTTTGGGTTGTTATCTAAATTTGGGACTTTTAGGTGGCGTTTGTTTTTAAGAGGTGTTGAAGTCTGAAATCTGATTTCATTTCTGATTTTTAAGAGGTTATGCTGAAGTCTAAAATCTGAATCTGTCAGACTGTTTGTTTTTATGTCTGAAATCTGAATCAGTCATATTGGTTATAGCAATGTTCTGATTCAACATGGATTTGTATTTCTTTCTTTCAAGGTTTTAGTCAAATAACAACAACAACAAAAAATCAAAGTTTTCCTTATAGTGGGTGGAGTTGAAATCAGTTGTCTTATGGAATCTGAATCTAACAATGATTACAACTTTATCGTGAGATTCATAGAAGAGGAGATTGAGATATCAGCAGGAGATGGTGATCTTCTTCATCGCCTTCAGATTTTGATTATGTATTGTGTTGGTCATCAGGAGAATCGTGGATCATTGTAAGATTGGTCACCGGCGAGAAAAAGTTGATTTAAGAGGTATTAAGTGATAGGTTTATCACTTAAAAATTCAGAGGAGGGAAACATCATTTAGGCTCTTATTTTGAAAACAAAAACGGTCTGAAAATAGAAATGTCTAAACGATTCAGACTTAAGAAGTGATTAAGGGGAAATTTCAAAAAAACAAACAAAGTCTTACACCCTCTTACTTTCTTCATTTTGAAAAAAGGTCTTGAAAAATCGGATAAAACAAAAAACATGCATAGAATCCTCAAAATCTTTATTTTCGTCATTTTTGAAGAACCTATTGAATATCCTGAAAATAGAGTTTGTATATAGTGTGATATTACTAATCTAAACGTTTTGTTTTTATTACTTCATAATAGTACAAGAACATAACAAAATTGTATTACTATTTCTCGGTTAATAGTGTAAAGGTTTTGAGTTTTAGAGGTCGTTTACCCAAACACTTATCTGGTGAACGCTTACCAGTAAAATTTGACAATATCACTTACCTGGGTAAAAATTATGCTCCATTAAAATGACATTATATGTAACAATTTACCCAGTAAATATTAATCGGGTAAGAGTCCTCACCTACTTACAAAGGTAAGACTCTTGATCCTTACGTGTAAGATTCTCGGTCCTTGCCATGTCCATCCGATAAGGTAATGTATATGACTTGGTAAGTGCTTACTGGGTAAGCGCTTGGTAAGCAACCCCTTAGTCTTCCATTAACAAATTTTCTCTAAAATTTAATATTAGATCTTAGGAAGAAAAAAAAAAGTTGTGTGCATTATTTGGATCTCTAAATTTTTGTTATATTATATCCCCCCCCCCCCCCCCAAACTACAGTAGTCGTGTTCCGCCCCTAACAGTAGGTTCAAGTAGGTTCAACGGTAGTTCAAGGCAAGTTTCTGTTTAGTTCCATGTATGAGAAATCATCAAGTTTCTGTTTAGTTTCATGCATGAAAATCACATAAAACA
This sequence comes from Cynara cardunculus var. scolymus, assembly GCF_001531365.2. NCBI lineage: Eukaryota > Viridiplantae > Streptophyta > Magnoliopsida > Asterales > Asteraceae > Cynara > Cynara cardunculus. The sequence goes on from NC_037530.1 coordinate 28,022,037, forward strand.
GTAGGTATGGAAGCATGAAATGGGGAAGTGAAGAGCAAAAATCGAGATGTTGTTCACTGAATTGGCGCAATGAAGAGCAAAAATCACAAGTTGAGTAGCAAACAAACAAATCTACAATAAAATCTTTCTTATGATAATCATGGTAATACAACATAGTTGCAGACCCATAAATCAAGTAGAAATCGAGATGCTGGTCACAAGAAACAAGTAAAGATCGAGATGTTGTTCATAAGAAACAAGTATAAATCGAGAGAAGTTGAAAATCGCACGTCTAAACAAGAAATCGAGATGTTGTTCAATCGAGTTGAGGTAGGGAGGCATGAAATCTAGATGCTATATGAAAGGCAGAAATCGAAAAGTACAATGAAAACGAAAATCGACAAGCAGAAGACGAGATGATATGGATGGAGGCATCAATAATTTTTTTTACTCTAATCTCGTCAATTAAACATAAAATTGACCAACTTATCTAATTTTCTGTATGAAAGACATTAATTAATTTTGAATTCTTGACGATGAGACCAATTATTCACATAATGTTCAAAATGTTTTATTGATATCAACATTTTGAAGATCTAGCAATAAAAACATGCATCTATCAACATAATTTCACATAGAATATTTCAAGGTACCTTTTCTTCAATACATTTAACTGCTTCTTCTATAAAAAAAAACTAATAGGTCGAGAAAAGGGTTAAAAAAAAGCCCTTAATAAATTTAGAACTGATTGATTTTTACTGTTGTATAGTCACAGACCTAAAATACATGATTAAGATGACAACTATCCTAATTTCTAGCCCACAACTCTAAACAAGAAAATATAGAAAATAACTAGTAATTTGATTAGTTAAAAGTACTATTCAAACTAAGTGCTAGAAACCCCAAGCTTATCAGAAAAGCACATAACAATAGATCAAACAGATATGTACATCAGTTTCTTTCAAAGAAATACTTAATATCAATGTAAGATCAAACAAAAACCCATAATTTTTAGAAGTTAAAGATAATATTAACAAAAAGTAACAACCAAACACAAATTTAGATCTACCTTAGCTTCAAATACCTTCACTTAACCAGATTTTTGATAGCTAATAACAACATATAACTTTCATCTATCTACGGGGGGTGTTTGGGATTGTTTATTTGAAACAACTTATGTTTTTCTACAAAAACATTTATCAACTTATTATAAGTAAAAAAGATTTAGCTTTTTCAAAAACTTCTTATTACCTGTTTGACACCAGTATAAGTTATTTATCTAAACACTCAAAAATATTTATCGCTAGTACCATATCAAAATAAATCAATAAATTATTTTTACAAGTTATTTGAAACACCCCTAAAAATGTATGAGTTTTGTGTCACATGATTGCCATAACAATTTGAATTTCACTTAAAAGTAGCCATAACCCATTAATATCGAGATGAGTGGGACCATCGCAGTGTAGCCATGCGTTTACGTCTGGAGAAACTCCCCAACCCAACACCTTTCTCATTTCTCTCTGTCTCTGAGAGAATATATATATATATATATATCGTATAAAAAATTAATATTTTATAAAAAAGACAAAAAATCTCAATATCATATATAATTATATTTTCTTTATAAATACAATATATATTTAATTATATATAATTAAATTTATTTATTATATGTATAATTATATATAATATCAATACTTCTTATAAGATGTTTAGCATATATGTATCTAGACTTGGGATCACGTGAGACTTGTAAGATCAGGTTTTTACACTTGAAATTTTATAGCAAAATGCTATAAAGATAACTTTCACAGTGTTTTTGTTATGAAGATTTGACTTTTTTAAACCTTCATTCAAGTGTAAAAATACGGTCTCACGAAAACAACCTGTTCTTACGTAACCCAACCCTATATATATATATATATATATATATGTATATGTATGTATGTTTGTTTGTGAGAAGAGATTATTTTAATGGTTTGAACATGCTAAGGATCTGGTTCTGCTCTCCGCCCTCTTCTTCTCCCAAGTTAAATTTCTTTTATTAAAAAACTTGTACGTTACTCCTTTCTTCTTTCCAAGATAAACTCCAATCCTCTCTCCCCTTTTCAAGATTTCATTTACTTGAGTTGATAATAATGGTGGAGAACGGCCACCAACAGCCACCAGCTCCAGCGCCTCCGCCGCCCACCGTCCAGCAACCGCTTGGTGCCGCCAGAGGCCCTGCTTATCCACCTGCCGAACAACTTCTTCAGCTTAATTACTGCATCCATTCCAATCCTTCATGGGGTTTGTCTTACCCTCTTTCACACACCCACACACACACACACACTTCCTCTGTATCTGAATCTTGAATCTTTCCTTTTTAACAAAAATATTATGGGAATGATTTGAATCTTTCATAAGTTGAATATTCCTTGAAAAGTTTTCATTCTTGTCACCCTTTTTGCCATTTTAATGAACTCTTTGTTCAATTGATGCCTCCTGTTGCTGAATCTTTTAAGAACCCCCTTTTTTGAGAAACAATAAAGTAGGATTTTTCATTAAGCGAGTCTTAATCAGCCATGGTTTGCGATTGAAGAAGCTGTAAAGAAGAAAAAGGGGGAAAGCTATAGGTTGATGTTGACCTGTTTGACTGTTAGGTCAAGCCATTCTATAATTCCAATATGGATTGATAGCAACTTTTTGTTGTATCTTTTCAGTACCTACTTTTTTGTATATAATTGCGACTTATTCTATACATATATGAAGATAATGGTGTTAGGTTTATATTAAGCTCCATATGAAATTAACTAATCAGTTTGATTGCAATTATGCAGCCCAAACAGCTATACTGGCTTTCCAACACTACATCGTAATGCTTGGCAGCATAGTCATGGTTGCATCCATTCTTGTTCCTCGAATGGGTGGTGACCCTGTGAGTCTTTTGCATCATACTTATTATTTCAGCTTTGAACACCTGCAAATATGTAAAAAAGATACAAGGAAACAGCCACTCTACTTTTCGGGTTAGACGTCCCTACGGGTGGGATATTCGTTTGGTTTGGGTCAAAGATGTCGAGAAAATGGTTGGATATTTTAACAAAAGCTCTTTGCTTTTTTTTGGTGTACGTTTAGGGCGATAAGGCGCGGGTAATTCAAGCGTTACTTTTCATGTCGGGATTGAATACCCTTTTGCAAGCATTGCTTGGTACAAGGCTTCCTACAGTAATGGGACCATCCTTTGCGTATATCTTAGCCGTGTTGTCAATCATAAACGATTTTAGAGACGAAGATTTCTCATCTGAGCATGAGGTATATGCATATATGATTACATATACTTTAACGGGGTCGTCTTTTGGTGTTAACGAGTGGTGATTTTATGCTTTTAATGATAGAGATTTCTGCACACTATGAGAGCTATTCAAGGATCCCTGATAATTTCCTCATTCATCAATATGCTCCTTGGATTTAGCAGGGCATGGGGAGAATTCACCAAGTGATATAACTATCTCTAATTGAACTTTCTTTCTTCTTTCGTTTACCTGTATTATTTAATTTCGATTTTTTACTATTTTGATTGTTTTTTCCCCTTTTTCTGTAGGATTTTCAGCCCAGTTATCATCGTTCCTTATGTCTGTGTGGTTGGTCTTGGATTATTTGGAAGGGGTTTCCCGCAGGTTTAAATAAAATCTTTTCTTGAAATCTTGTGTACCCGTAATCTTCGTTTTCAAAACTGAAACTCATAGTATCCGTTGTGTTATGTACAGCTTGCAACCTGTGTCGAGATTGGTCTGCCGATGCTTGTATTTTTGGTTGTCTTTCAACAGGTATTGTATCGGCGAACTGATATTTTGACTTATGTGGTGAAAGTGAGAGACTTTCTCCCTTTTCCCACAAATTTGAAATAATTTCAGATGGAATTTGAGCATACAATGTAGCATGTTAGATTATAGTTTTCTAAAGCTGAGAACGTAGCTTTTGATCTTTAGAATGGAAGTAATATGATAGGTTTGACTTCTGAAAGTCAAAATGTATCTTCTTACATGGGTAGGAAGGTTTACAGTGTGCCTTTTTGTAAAGAAAATTGTTGATGTTATACTGTAGTACATGAAAAGGCTCCATCCGGCTGCACATCCAATTCTCGAGAGATTTGCTTTGCTCTTCTGCATTGGGCTCGTGTGGGCTTTTGCAGCCATCCTTACTGTTGCCGGTGCATATAACAATGCCAGGGATGCAACCAAGCGCAGTTGCCGCACCGATCGTTCATACCTAATGTCATCTGCTCCATGGTAAATGTTATATCTTTCGAGAACCATTTAGAGTGATTGGGGTTTTCACCCGTTAGGGTGCATTTGGTACGCAGACTGGACTGGACTGGACTGGACTGGACTATATGGGCGAGAGTACTGAGGTAGGCGGGCGAAAGAATTCTGGAAGGTTTTAGGGTTTTAATTTGACATAGGTAGTTTAGTAATTTACCAATCTTGTCACATCTCCCTGACTTTTGTCCCATCTATATTTTTTTGTTTATGATTTTGTCCCACACCGTCTCAGGTTTGTCTTGTCCCGGTCTAATGTTGCCCTAAATGTGGAACTAACAACTTTTTGTACTGCTTGCCCTGTGTACCAAACGCACCCTTACGACTTTTCATTGCAAATCAACCATTGTATATGTGAAAATGCAAAAAAGACATTATAGTTCACAGAAACAAGCGATTATGGATAAAAAGCCTAGTATGATGGTTCAAAAAGTCAAATGATTGTACCTTCTGTATGCTGATTGAGCACATTTTCGGGCTCCTATTCACTTTCGTTAACAATATATAGGATTAAGATACCATATCCGTTTCAATGGGGCACACCTATATTCAGAGCAAGCCATGTTTTTGGGATGATGGGAGCTGCTCTAGTAACGACAGTAGAGGTTTGTTAAAATGTTCTCTTGTTTCGATTAAAGGCTGTAAATGGATATATGAAAATATGTCTGAATTCATATTGGGTTTTCTACAGTCGACCGGAACGTTTATTGCTGCATCACGTTTTGCGGGTGCGACACCCCCTCCAGCACATGTTCTCAGCCGAAGTATTGGTCTACAGGTTCACACGTGTCGACTATTCCTCTGTTAGTTCTCGTCTTATATCATAAACCTGCTAGAAGATTATAGCTTGCGTTTTCTTAATCTTGCAGGGTATTGGCCAGCTGCTTGATGGGATATTTGGTTCAATTGTTGGCACAAACGCATCAGTGTAAGAACCTGCATCTAATTATCCATTTCTCGAGTATGCTTATTTCGCGACGCACTAAATTATTTTGCGTTTCTGATCATAATACAGTGAAAACGTTGGACTTCTTGCACTAACGCACGTGGGGAGTCGAAGAGTTGTTCAAATTTCGACTGCATTCATGTTCTTCTTCTCCATATTCGGTCTGTGCATATTTTTCTTCAGTAACTTCTTTTCTTTTCCATTTTCATGTCTCACTTAAATCTCATAATTCTTTTTCAGGAAAATTTGGAGCTTTCTTTGCATCAATTCCGCTTCCGATATTCGCTGCCATTTACTGTGTTCTGTATGGTCTCGTAGGTGTGTTTCTTTCTGCCCTCTGTTTAGTGTTTTCTTACGGAGAGCTTTGAAGAATTTGATTTTGGTTTTCAACAGCTGCGGTTGGAGTTACGTTTATTCAATTTACAAACAATAATTCGATGAGGAACATCTATGTAATGGGATTATCGCTGTTTCTTGGGATATCGATAGCCCAATATTTTGTGATGAACACAGATGGTGGAAGTGGCCATGGACCTGTGCACACCGGTGGTGGATGGGTAAGTAACCGCCAATGTCACGACAACAAAATTTGTCTTTTTGGACACCCAACCGTCCTCGGGCTTGGATGTCCTAATGGGATTTTAAGTTCAGGATCAAGAACTGTGTGTCATATCTGAAGGCGTTATAATAAGTTGTTAATGCAAAGTTAGGGGCCTAACAAGTTTTATCGACAAAATTGACCAACATAATAGGATACAAAAATAAATGGGAACTATCAGCCTTTTTACTGGACACTTTTGGAAAGTGTCCAATTACTCAACATGACAATCTTCAAAATTGTCGCGAGGCTGATTTGCTTTTTGTGTCATGTTCTGTTGCCTAACTTTGCTAGAACTTGTTAGGTCACCTAACTTCATACTTTGGACATGACACACTGGTTCTTGATCCTATATACTTAAAAGTGTAATTAAGTACTTTATTAGGAGTACTAAAAGACCCATCTTATAGTAGTGTGTTAACATGTTTTGAGCTTGTCTTGATGTTTGTCTAACTTGAAAAGGGTATTTGTGGGCAGTTTAACGATATATTGAACACCATATTTTCTTCGGGTCCAATGGTGGCTATGATAGTGGGAACGATACTAGACAACACACTGGATGCGCACCATGCGCATGACGAAAGAGGGGTACCGTGGTGGGCGCCTTTCCAGCACAAGAAAGGTGATAGTAGAAACGAAGAGTTCTACAGTTTTCCTCTTAGATTTAACGAGTATATCCCTACCAGGTTTCTTTAGCCATAACTTTTGTTATTACTGTTGAGGATTTGAAGTAGAGTTCTTTTTGGTTATGTATTAATTACTTTTAAGCTTTTGTTATCTTTTTTGTATAAGACAGAATGATATAAAAATCTTATGCCCGATCTGAATGAGGTGTGGTGAGAGAACTTTGTAGATCATATACCACATGATTGAAGATCGACATGAAAATGAAAAAGAACCGATTATCACTGACCTTCCAAAAGCGACATAGACCTACCATAACCAAGAAATCTGTACAAAATCCTTCACCTTCCCAGGAAGGCAACTGGAATTCATGGGGCTGGAGCCAATGGGAGCCCTACCTATTAAAACCCAGTGTCAATGATCGTAGGAGATGGGGAAAATATGTGAGCTTTCTTGCTAATTCATGATTCACTTCTAAAACCCTTTAAATCATTTACCTCAACTGCTGCACATTCGGATTCAGAACAAAGTCTTGTTTAAAAAACAAACCAACCCCACAGCGTCATATTATCGAACACTTTGCATGCAACACAAATTACTACTAAAGTGGTCCAATCCGAAATCAGGTGTATGCGGCAGAATCAATCATCTCCCTAACTCCATTCTGATCACTGAAATCATCCGGCTGTTGGTGTTAGCTGTAGCCGCTGATCAAACTTCTTTGCGAGTATGTGAAACGGATGAAGGAAGATTGTCCAATCTACAAAATTACATGTGGTGGCAATCACATTACTCCATGTCAACACCAGATATTCCTTGCCAATCAAATGGTGCCACGTTGCTTCCAAACTTGTGATGAGAGATTAACAATCCTGTCATTATTATTTAATGTAGAGATGGGCAAATAAGGAGAAGCCCGGCCTCGTAAAGAAAGCACTGGGGAATTGTTGGAAATTTTGTGAGTCGGAAGTTTGTCTTCTATCCTACATTGGTATATAAAGAACTTTTAGAGAAGCTTATAACTAGGTTTTGAACAAACTGATGTACTCATGGTGGGGATCTTGAGTGGAAGGCCCCACGCAAATGTGCGTGGCTATGGCTGAGGGCGTGTGGACTTTGCACCGGAGCAGAAGGAACCTCGCCCCGAGCTCCGAGTATCTTTTTGGTACACAAAGTCGAGAGGAGAAAGAAAATAACTGTTTTTTTTAAATCGGTTTTTTGACTTAGGGGCTGTTTACCAAATTTTCTATTAAGTCCTATACGGATAAATTTGTCTGGATAAATTTGGCTGTCTGGATAAATTTATGTTGCTGTTTACTTTTCTATCTGAATCAACCGTCTGAATAACAGAAATGACCAATTTACCCCTGAGGATTAACTATGGGCTGTTTAGTAAATTGTTGTTCATTTTTTAAGGCAAATGATATTTCTGAAAAATAAAATATTTAAACATCAAAACATAAATTTATAAATTCATTTATATCATCCAAAATTAAAACATAAATTCATAAATCCAAGTTCAAACACAAAGTAGCCAAGTTCAAATACAAG
>NC_037530.1:28030323-28032932 GCF_001531365.2 Cynara cardunculus var. scolymus
ACACCGTAAGCACGTTCAATAACATTTCTGAGTTGGGCATGTGCATGATTAAACCTTTCTTCTTTTAGTCAAAGCACGTCGACGTCGAAAATCTGCCAACCAATACCTTGTGTTACGATATGGAGCCAAAAATCCACGAGCATTGGCGTACGCAGCATCACAAAGATAATATTTATCTGAAAAACCACCCACATCAATCATATAATATACAAATAAAAAAAACAAATAACAAATTGAGAATGGTTTATACCTTGTGGTGGAAAGGGAAAACCGGATCTTGGATTAAAAGCAACTTCCCTAAGTATTCTAGAATCATGCGCTATACCTTCCCATCCAACCCAAACAAAAGTGAATATCATGTTGAAATCACAAATTCCTAGAACATTTTGATAGCATCGACCGCCTCCTCTTCCCCTGTAAGCAGTTTGATGACTAGCTGGCACAATTGCATGTATAAGGGTACCTTCTAGAGCACCTATTGCACCCTTCATTAATAGAAAAAAAGATTAAATACATTATATGTGTGTGTGTGTGTTTATATAAAACTTTAAAACATCAATAATAAGTCTTACCGGAAATATTTCTCTCAAACGTCTTTGATGACTCGACGTATTTGAAGTTGTATCAGAAGTTGTTGGCACCACTATTTCTCTTGCGAATTCCATCATGCCCAGTAAAACTTCATGGAAACAAACATGAACAGTTCTTGTGGAGCGTTGAAATCTACGTTTAATCACTATGTAACGCTCGTTATGGCCGATCATCGTCAAAAACATTGCCATTTTCTCTTCTACACTAACATGTCTACTATCTTTCACCCAATTTCTTTGTCTAAAATGATTGCATAACAGTATATACGCTTCACGTGAGAGGCGCATCAACTCTTGACATTGCGTACTAGGTCCRGTTAATAGCTCTTGGGTGTACGCATATCCGCTCAGTGCAGAAGTATTATCAGGCATTCTTTCTATTCTTTCCAAAACATTTCTTCGCCGTTTTACATATATATATATATATATATATATATATATTAGGACTACGATCATCATTTCTTTCTCAAAAGTCAACATATCTATTCAAATAAAAAGGCATTATAAATCCAAACAAAACATTATATGTTATAAATCCAAAACCAACATTTATCATAAATCAATAGCCACATACATATCATAAATCCAAAAAACATCATATGTCCAACAAAATGTGGCACCAAATTGTCATCCAAAAAAACTCACAACTTAGCACACAAAAGTTCTAAAAATGTTGTACTTCACAAAAGTTCTAAAAACGTGGCACCAATCTTTACTGATATCCTTGCTTTGCCCCAACTGTCCTCACCCATTCTCTTGCAATTTCAGACGGTATTGTCATCCAAGCTTCTCTGTTACGGTTGTCCGTAAGAAGTGAAAAGGCAATACGGTACAACAGATCATCTTTTGCCCACCCAAGCTCGTTCAATTTTTTTAGGCATGACTCATAACTAAAAAGTTCAGGGTTCCCATATTTCGATGCCATAGTATCTAAAATTTGTATAAGCTTTTCATCAAGCTCCGAAGTCGTTGCCATAGTCTTTTTACGCTTCTGTTTCTGAACCGGAGCACGGGATGAAACGGGTGTTGAAGACACAGGAGCTTGATCACTTGAGATGTTGATCTCTTCCTCAATGACAACAAAAGGCTCGGTAGTTGGCAAAGGGTCTTTTGACGACGATCCATGGCCTCCAATACCCGTGGACATACCACCCTCAAATAATCGAGCACACAGGTCGGGATATGGAAGACTTGTAGTCCTCAATGATTCGACATACCTATTGGTCTGTGTTAAAGAAACATATATAAATATACAAACAAAATAAAAAAAATCGAGATAAAACAAGATCTAAAGTTAGAAAACGACCTCTATCTCCAAGTCCCATTCCTCGGGGGTCAAGTTAAACGTGTTTGTTGAAGGGTCATAAACGTTGCCGGTTTTGTTTTTTAATTTCAACCAAGCACCATATTTTCCTTTCAAGTAGTCAAAATGGTTCCGCATTTGCTTTCGATCGACCACAAAATTATGTGTGCTTTTCAAAGTATCGGCAACTTTTTTCCACGAAAGTGCCTTCAAGCTAGCACCCTCTTTTCCATTTAACCCAACCTCTAGAATACAACTTTCTAAAAAGGTTTTGACAATGTTGGGATCCTTCCAACTAATCCTAACCCTTTTTTGTTGTTAGGTTTCACCCGTTTGTTCCATACCTATAACGAACATTCGAGCTATGTATTAAACAATTGCTCAATCAACAACAGCCGCAAACACAAAAGCAGCTATGTAATTTCAGAACAAAAAATGAGAACCCAAAAATGGCAAACAGCAGCTATGGTAGCAACAAATATTAACAGGTAAGCAAATATTAACAGTCCCCATTGTGTAAAACAATATCCTACAAAAGCAAGGTAAAAACTAAAACAGCAGCTATGTATTAACAGGTATGGTGATTTACAACAGAAACATTAACAGGTCTGGTGATCCTAAAACAGCAGTCCCCATTGTGTAAGCAAATACCTTAAGGAAACAGAAACATTAACAGGTCTGGATGGTAAGCAAACAACGATTTACAGCAGCAAACA
>NC_037530.1:28032957-28055410 GCF_001531365.2 Cynara cardunculus var. scolymus
ACACTTTAGGGAAACAACAAATACCTTAACGAAATACCTTAAGCCAACAGCTATGGTAAGCAAACAACGATTTACAGCAGCAAACATCGATTTACAGCAGCAAAACAACGATTTACAGCAGCAAAACAACGATTTACAGCAGCAAAACAATGATTTACAGCAGCAAAATATTAAGCAAACAGCAAATATGTTAATCGATCGATCGAGATGATGAAGACGATGGCAACAGTCGATCGAGATGATGGAAACATCAAAAATTAACCCTAAAAATCGATCGAGATGATGGAGATGATGGCAACAGTCGATCGAGATGATGGAGACGATGGCAACAGTCGATCTAGATGATGGAGACGAGAGCAATAGTATCGATCGAGAGCAACAGTCTTGCGTTGAGAGAGGCACGATAACAGGGTATTGGATTAATGAATAAGAGACGTTGAGAGAGGCGTGAAGGGTAGGGTGTGTCTTTTACCTGGCTTAATCTAGACAACATAGGTTTCTCATCTGGGCGAATAAGCCCATTTCTGGGCGAATCAGCCCAAGGTAAACAGTCCTCTTTGTCTGTCCGAATAAGCTGATTTATGCACTAAGCTCGTTAAGCCCTTAGTAAACAGGCCCTTAGTCTAACCACGATTTATAGAGATAATGCTCATTTGAGAAAAATCCTCCAACTAGATTGTGCATTTTTTCGGGGAGGATTTCGTGGGGAATTGAAGGCTTCACCGAGTATAAAAACTGGTTGAAGCCAACTCTAAAAAAACACAAACAAAAATCAGATTTTCCTTCTACAATCGCTGCTCTCGAACGCTCTTTTTCTTCTCTACCAATCTCTGCATCCACCGTGCTCTATTTTCGTTTTGATCGCTGTTCATAAACGAAAAGTATACTGCATCAAATTCTGGGGCTTTGCGACTAGCAGACTCACAGCAAGAAAAGAGTTTTAGTATAAAACCTTAAAGGACAGACTTTACCGTGCAGATTACGATTAATCGGCAGTTTAATCAGGTTGGTTTTATATTAAGTGCATTGTATTTAATTTATGTTCACTTAGTGAACAATTTTGATTCTACTCCTTTCTTTCATTGAATCTATCGCGAAGGATAGATTCAATCTGTGTCAATTGGTATTGTGGGTTCTGAGCACAAAAAAGTTATCATCTTTGATATTAAAAGTTTTAACTTTTCCGTTAAAGATTAAAAAAAAAAATTATAAACGTTAAAACTTTATTTGTTTCATCTATCTTACTCAAATTAATTTTCAACATTCTTTAAGATTTTATACCGTAATGGACACCGGAAATTATCGAATTATTAATCAAGATATGATGAAACTCGAGAAATTTGACAGGTCTAGTTACACTCGTTGGACGGACAAAGTCAAGTTCATGTTGATGGTGGTGAAACTCTATTATGTTATGGACCCAAGCCTCCCACCTATTCCCGAAAAGCTGGTCCCTAAACCAAGGAAAGAACCGGATAGACAAAGAGTTGCCGATCTAGAAAAACTGAAAATGATTCGCAATGAAGAGAAAACTCTTGCTTGTAGACATATAAAGAATGTTTTGTCAAATCGTCTGTATGATCTGTATTCCCTGATTACTTGCCCTAGAGAGTTGTGGAAGACATTAGAATTCAAATACAAGTCACAAGAAGATGACACTAACAAATATCTTGTGTCTCAGTATTTAAGATTTCAAATGATTGATGAAAAAGCAATTCTAGAGCAAGTGCATGAGCTCCAAGTTTTAATGAACAAACTGAAGATGTTTTCTATTGTTATTCCTGAAATTTTCCAAGTAGGGGCGGTGATAGATAAACTGCCTCCATCTTGGAAAGATTATTCTAAAAAAATGATGCGCAAAACCGAAGATTATTCTTTGGATGATTTGCTAAAACATCTTCGAATCTAGGAAGAGGCACATAATCAGTATAAGAGAGGCAAATCTTTGATGAATGCTAACAGCGTGCAGGCTGGAGGCAAAGGTAAGGGAAGGGCCGGAGGTCCAAATAGAAAGTGGAACTTGGGTCCACAAAAGAAGAGTTTTAAGAGATCTGGTAATCAATTGAACCCAGGGCAGAAATTTAGAAGGGTCGGAAAGTGTCACGTCTACGGAGAGACAGGACATTACATTCGTGAGTCAAGGATAGAAAGTCCGGACCATCTGCTGCTAATTCTGTTGAGGGGATTCAACACCTTGTGGCGAATCTCCACATGGAAGAGATTGATATGATCTCAGAGGCCTCTACAAGGATTGTGGCTGGAAGAGGTGGCTGGTTCTTGGACTCTGGAGCCACTGTTCATGTTTGTGACTCCAGGTCCAAGTTTGTTAAATATGTACCGGTTCGAGACACATAGGTCTCTGACACAACTACGTGAGACAACTAATTGATGATGGTACCATAACTATTGTGTTTGTCAAGTCTTATAGACTTGGCAGATCCACTAACCAATCCCCTGACGAGAGACTTGGTAGGGTCAACAACTAGAGACATGGGTCTAAAGCCATGTAGAATCAGTTAGTTATGGAGACCCAAGTTGGATATAGTGCTCCTATCTACCAAGTTTAAAGGGTAACAACAAGTCACTTGACTGATAGAAGGTACTATCAAATGATAGATCCATGTAAGGTGAAAGATAGTACGACGTTGTCGAGAACAAGGATGAGTCAATCTCTTAACAAAGTTTAGAGGCATCTTAACAACGAAGATGTTATAGAACTTTGCCTATATGACTTAGAGGTGGTGCCACCTCAAACAAAGAGTAGTGGTTTCTCTTTTAGTAAGTCGTGAAACAGGGTTTAGCGCATGACCATATTAGCACTTAGTGAGAGAGCAAGGTTGATAGATGATGTATGTAAGTAAGCCGAAGTGGTCACAAGATTCAAGGTTTAAATTCTATGGATACCATTGGATTGATCCCTTCTTGCATACTTACATTAAATAATGTTTAATCTTAGTGACACCACTGTAACATTATCTACTATGAATGTCAGAAAACTTTCCAACCTGGTGGGGGATTGTTGGAAATTTTGTGGGTTGGAAGTTTGTCTTCCATCCCACATTGGTAGATAAAGAATTTCTAGAGAAGCTTATAAGGCTTTCTTCTAGAATTGGGTTTTGAACAAGTTGATGGACTCATGATGGGGGTCTTGAGTGGAAGGACCAACACACACGCGCGTGTATGGCCGTGCAAGATTCGCGAAAGTGGCGCAAGGACTTTGCACTTTGCACCAGAGCAGAAGGCCTCACCTCGAGCTCCGAGTATCTTTTTGGTACAAAGTTGAGAGGAGAAGAAAAATAATTTTTTTTCTAAATCATTTTTCACTTAGTCTAACCACGATTTAGAGATAATGCTCATTGGAAAAAAATCCTCAAACTTGATCGTGCGTTTTTCGGGGAGGATTTCGTGGGGAGTTGAAGGCTTCACCCAGTATAAATACTGGGTTGAAGCCAACTCTAAAAACACACAAAAGAAATCAGATTTTCCTTCTACAATCGCTGCTTCTAAACGCTCTTTTTCTTCTCTACCAATCTCTGCATCCACCGTGCTCTATTTTCGTTTTCATCGTTGTTTATAAACGAAAAGTATACTGCATCAAATCCTGGGGGTTTGCGACTAGCAGACTTGTAGCAAGAAAAGAGTTGTCGTATAAAACCTTAAAGGACATGTTTTACCGTGCAGATTACGATTYATCGACAGTTTAATCAGGTTGGTTTTATATTTAGTGCATTGTATTTATTTTCTCTTCACTAAGTGAACAACGCTGTTACTTCTCCTTTCTTTCATTGAATCTATTGCGAAGGATAGATTCAATCTGTGTCAATTGACACTCTATTGAGGTGTTGTGGTTTCTAAACACAAAAAGTTGTCATCTTTGATATTAAAAAATTTAACTTTTTCATTAAAGATTTAAATTTTTTAATAAAGGTTAAAACTTTATTTGTTTCTTATATCTTACTCGAATTAATTTTCAACATTACCACCAATTGAATATTTTTCAAAGAAAAAAGAAAAAGACACATTGTCAATGGTCACTGTAATTCGTGATTTCAGTTCATGTTTTGGTTTCAAGATATATCATCAAAGAAAAGTGTTAATATATTCTATTGTAAAGCATCGAATTTGAAGAAACCATAAGTATTTATATAAAAAATGCCCTCCGGCAATAGTAATCCTATACAAACTTGTATTTTAATATTTATGTAATAATATTTATCTAATACTCCCTATCAAGATGGGCGTGAATGGATATCATGAAAAGCCATCTTAGACAATAGTCTAGCAAGTTTATGATGAGGAAGACGTTTAGTGACCATGTTGGCCAACTAAGAATGAGTTCAAATAGGCATTAGTTACACAACATTACTTTCGACTTTCTTTCGAAGAAAATGACAATCTATCTCTATGTGTTTCGTCCTCTTGTGTGAGAAAAACAGGATTAGTAGCTAATCGGATGGCGGAGTTGTTATCACAAAACTTCAAGGCTGGAGAAGAAATACGAATGCCAAAATCTTATAATAGATGTTGCAACCACACAAGCTCACAAGTGGTAGTTGCCATTACTCGGTATTCAGCCTCCGTAGAGGACCTAGCTACCACGTTCTGTTTCTTGGAAAGCCAAGAAAATGAGAAACTAGTGAGTCCCTAGGAAAGACGCAATACCCCATGATGGATTGCCTTGTGTTTGGACATGCTGCCCAATCTGAGTCTGAAAAAAGCCTTTAACTTGTCTCAGAGCCGATATCACAATGCACGAAGCTGCATGGAGTTTTTAGCAAAAAGAAAAATACCTCGCCCATGATTCTTTTTAAGCAACCGAAGTAAGTAACTTGCATCTTGCATATGAGGGGTATAGGGACTACTCATGAATTGACTTAATCGATTACTAGAAATGTAATGTTTGGTCGTGTTATTGTCAAGGTTCAAAAAGGCGTGGCGTGGGGCGAGGTCAAGCCTCAAGCCTTACACGCCACAGCGAGGATGCATCATTTTTCAAGGCGTAACATCAGACGACAAATTTGTACGTCATATATAGAATTATATATATATATATATATATATATATATATATATATATTCTATATATTATTCTAATTAGATAACGATACTAAAAAAATGTACATTCATATTAGAAGAAAAAAATCATATAGATTATTATTATAAAAATAGGTTTTTGATTAAATATTTAAAGTAGAACTTAGAACGGTAAGTTTTATAACTTCATTTTAACCGTGAGTCTATATCGTTTATGAATTTGTTGAACTGTGAATGATGTGATTAGCTAGATCTATAAAAATGTAAAATCTAAAGTTAAAAATGTAAAAACATAAAAGATAAAAAATAAAAATAATAAAAAATTTGGAAAAAATCACATGTTACAAATGACGTGCCGCAGCGAGCCATGACGCGCCTTAAGACGCCATGGCGTGAACCACGCGTTACAGAAACACTATAGGCCATTTTGTAACGGCGGAGAAGCATCTTGTGGCATATTGCGCCATGACACACCTTTTTGAACACTGATTATTGTAAGATAATTCAACCTACCAATCAATCTCCGATATCATAGAAAGACAGAATTTTAGGATCCACAAGACATGTATTTGGTTTAGTAGCTAGCCGTCCTGAATCTTCCAACAATTGAAGTGTATAATGACGTTGGAATAGAAAAAATTCCTTGTTTGGATCTCGCAACTTCTCAAGTCCCAAAAATATTCAAGGTGACCAAGGTATTGCTAGAATTTTGGAAACAAAATATCAATATACTTGGATAATTCAAGGATCGTGTATAGACAAAATCCAAGATCAAACACAAAATTTTCTTGCTTGTTTATTTACCGACGGTATGCAAAAGATCGTTACCTTGCAATGAATCGAAATCGTATATATAGTTACCGGCGGTTAAGTCGGTTATTTTAGTGGGAGATGTGTCTGTTCCCAACAGATGCAACCGTTCGAGAGTTGGGATCCATTTCTCATATACGTCTGAATTTTCGGGCCTGTGCGCTGCCCTGAACCCCACAAGGGCAACTCCCCTTGACCCCGCCTGCTGACCGAAGGTGGATCTCCTTTAATCTTGGGCTCCCCTTTAATCTGGTAACTCGTAGGGATATCCATATATTTATAACCAGTGACCATGTATTTGTGACATCTAGTTGAATCAATGGCCATGTATTTTGTGCTGCCAAAGTGAGTAAAACCTTAATTGTAACCAGTTTTGAAACTGGGGAATAGGTATCAACAAAATCTAACCCCTTCTTGTTGTGTGAATCCTTTAGCAACTAGTCTTGCTTTGTAACGCTCAACACTTCCATCTGTGTAATATTTCACTTATAAACCTATGGAAAACCCACTAAATCATGTAAAAAGGGACGACACTCCCAAGTGTTGTTGGCGTCCATTGCATTCAATTCTTCTTGCATAGCACATCGCCATTCAATATTTGACATCATAAATCAAACGACTTTCTGTATGGAGATTGATTATCTATAATAGTAGATGGAGTAGGATTGATTAAGTAGGCAACTCTTAACACGCATTTTGTCCACAATTTGACGGTAACATTAGATTGGAAAAGTAAAGAGCGAGGCACATTTAGTAAATGTTGATGTTTTCTTTCGGTTACGAAATTTTGTTTAGGTCTCTCAACACAAGAATATTCATGTATGATGCTTTTTTGACCATACAATTCATTAAATTCTAGTTTCTTTTTTTAGCATTATCGGATCTAAAGGTCTTGATCTTTGTATAAATTTAGGATCTAATTCGGATATCAGAAGGATTACCAGGCCTTTACTTAACTTATGAGATTAGTTGAGTAGGCTTGCCTTAGTTATCTGCTATAAGATAACTAGTTTTGGGGCTTTCGACATAAAAAAGTCTCCTGCTCCCTCTGAAAGTATCAACTACCTGAGGCCCTTCAGGATGGGATTGACTCTTTCAGCTCGTCGGGTCCTATTCATGAATAGGCAACGCTCTTTTTCCCGACGTGCCCAGGCTTACAGCGCCTTTTAGCTTTCTTCAGGATTTCGAAATCTTCGAACACCCAATGCCCGAGGTTCCCCAAAAACCGCGAAATGTGTCAACATCATATTTTAAACCATTGGATTACCGTCTTGACATCATACTTTTGTCTGACTAAAAAAAACCCATGTGAACCTAGCGCAATCATCCACAATTGTCAAAGAATACTTGTAATTATTGTAAGATTCAATGTTATATGGATCCCGAATACCACATTGTATCAAATCAAAAGGCTTAGTAGACATTTTATTGAACAAAAAAAAGGTAACGCTTTTTGTTTTGACAAAGGACAAACAGTACAAGGTTTATTTTCATTGTGTCTGATCACATGCAACCTATTGTCAGCAGCCATTGATGAGATGACTGTTGGGAAAATTTTCAAAATTAAGTAAATAGGTTCAAGTGTTTTGGGTTGAGTCTTAGGAAGAAGAGAAATTTGGATTTGGTAGGTTTCACCTTATCCCACATAGGTGAAAGAGTGGAATAAAAATGGGTATATAAGTGAAACAATTTTCTATATGTTAATTTAATATATATTGGAAATGGTAGGGGTTTGCATAATTATTTTTGACAATCGTGACGGTTCATATAACACTTGTACGCGTTGTGAACCATAGTGATGGTTCAACTGGTGGTTAGCAACACTTGATACAAAGGCACCTGCTTGAACAGCATGACACTTTGAAGCGTCACAAATAATAACTGTTGGTGTTGTTTGAATAAGTTGCGACGGGTCAAACGTCGCGGAAGGTGAAAAACTGTCAATTCGTGACAGTTCAGAGAGTTGTCACTTATACCTGTATATACCTACTTATAAACACCAAAAATAAATTTTCTTTTCATATACCAAATTAACCTAGAAGTATTTTTCTATAGAATCATACTTTTAGGCTTCTTGAAATCCTTGATTACTCAATAGTCTGATCGGGATTATCACTACTTGTGTGGTGTTGATAATCTACATACTTTGTTTCATTGTATCTTGAGAAGTAATTCGCCATTAACCCAAAGCACCTACGGTGGGAGCGAATTTGCTTTAAAGATAGAGAGTTTACTCGCCTTGAAAGCAATAAGTAGTAGATTTAATTTTAGTCATTTTATATCTCTAGTTTAGAACCCCGAAAATAACAATCTTAAAGCAACGATGGACACGAAAAATCTCCAACAAATATCATGTGATATAGTCAAGTTAGAACGCTTCAATGGTGGAGGCTTCAAAAGGTGGCAAAAGAAGTTGCAATTCTTATTGGCCACTCTCAACGTCTCATATGTGTCACCAAACCGTATCCAGAACCACATGACGATGAGATACTAAATGCGGCCCGGGAATGTCTCAAGAAATGATGATTTCATATGTCGTGGTCACATTCTTAATGCTATGTCCGGTCCTCTTTTTGATGTTTATCAAAACATCGAAACCGCGAAAGAACTTTGGAACGTTCTCAAACAAAGGTACTTCATAGTAGACGCGACAAGTAAGAAATTTATTGTTTCAAACTTTAATTCTTACAAGATGCTAGATTCACGCCCTATTATGGATCAAATGTATGATATTGAGCATATTCTAAGTATGTTCACACAACACGATATGAAAATGAATGAATAGATCCAAGTGGCATTGATCATCGACAAACTCCCTCCTCCATGGAAAGATGTTAAGAAAAATCTTAAACATCGCAAGGACGATATGTCCTTAAATAATGTGGAAAATATCTTCTCATTGAAGAACAATATCGGTTGGTGATAATCCCAGTAAAGATTAATCAATTTCAATTCATGATTCAAAGAACACTTTATCAATTGATAGAAAATGTAGAGAGAGTAGAATTGTAGAGAGAATTCTTTCAATGCTCAAATTATATTAGATTGCTTCAAATATTACAAATGATCTAGACTACTTACAATTACAAGAAAGAAACTATTTATACTAGAAAAAAACTACAAGAGAATATAAAGCTTGAATACAACATTTTAGCACATAGCATTGAACCCAACATTCTCTCCCTTTGGATTCAAGCTCTAGAAATAGAATCTTAATCGTTTAAAGCCCAGATTTGTCTCAAACCTTCTAATTACATTCCTGTACTGTATCTTTTCATCAAGTAACTCCAGAGCATTTATGAGCAAGAACCTTTCTCTTAGATTCAAACTGTTAGACCCTGATGCTTTGTCATTTTGAACTTTTCTCAATTCAAGCTGCTTCCTTACAACCTTGATTGTTCCATCACTGTACTGTTTGAATTCATTGAACCTCAAAAATCACACCAAACTCTGGATCTTCAAGAATCATGATTGAGGATAGCCATCAATATCTTTTAAATCTTGATCCGGCACTTTCAGATTGACCTTCTTTTGGTTGCTTTCATATCCTATCTGAACATCAATAACTGAAGACAATTTACTCTGACATCTGAGAAATCTTTTGATAGCTTTAATCCCTCTGACTACTCCTTCCAATCTGACAGTTTGGTTTCTGATCTTATTGTACATAAACTCTAAGTCTTCTAAGTACATATTAGAAAAATCAGCTTCACTGAAATACCAAACTTTACCATCTTGTCTGATGACGTATAAAACTAGATACCACGCTCTTACAAGCTTTATGGCTTCCACTTTCTTTATCGAGATAATTTGGTGCTTCGTTCGTATAAAGTGAGTAGGTTGACGTTTTGCTTTGAGGAAGTACTTGTATTCTTTGCGATATTCACAAGTTTCTTTGTGAATACCCAAGACTTTTTCAGAACTCAAAACTTTACGATGACGACAAAAATGTCTGAGTACAAGTCTTCTAGATAAGTTTCTCTAATTTTTGATCTATCCCACCCTGGAGTTTGAAGTTTATTTGTAAAAAGCACATATCTTCTCGAAGAATGAATACTCGAAGTTTGTGGCACTAAAGATGTACGAGGAATACTTGATGGATCTGAAAAGACTGGTTCAGGATCTTCTTTTAGCTCAAACTGAAATGAAAAACTTGATTTCTCATCATTCAAGTCAGCTTCAAAATCAAATAATAAATCATCTGAATCACCAACTACATCTTCAGGTTCAATATCATATTCCTGAACTCCACCAACTTCTTTTGAGAACACATTATGAAACCAATGTTTGCTGACAAACACAGTAACATCCTTGTTTCTACTGTTGAAACCTCCGGCTTTTCAACCATCAACTCGATCTATGGGTCTGGAACAATTGTCATCTCCAAGCCTGTAATCCTTTCACCATATTGAATAGGATTTCATTCATTTATCTCATCAGACTCGTCACTATCAACCAACTTAGCTCCTTGACTTCTCGAGGTCTCAGCCACTCTTTGTTTGTTCATCTCCTCCTCATGGTGATCAGGATCGTTTTGATCATCATGCCTTCGTTTGAGTGTAGTGGCTTAAACTCGGCATGAAGTTTCAAGAATCAAAACTCTTTCAAATAGTACATCAATGGAATTTTGTAGATTCGCAACTGATTGGGTTGAAGAAGCAATTGTCGAACCAATCTTTGACAAGCTTGAGACAACAACGCTTTGAAAATTTGCAAACTCTATGGATCGAATGGCTTGTGAATCTTCCATTGATCGACGTAGCATCCCGACCAAATCTGCATCAGCCGAATCCATGTTCGATTTTGAAATCATTTTACCATATAACATAGACTTGAAGTCATCCACCGAGTAGTTAGGTTCTGTCTGCGGTTGAGGTGGTGGCGATGGAGCACGACTTGTTTCTTCTAAATCTGGTTGTTTTCCCTTCAAAAGTCTTTTTAATCCATAGATCTCCTCCATTAACGTATCCTGTATAGCCTTTACGGTGCCGTTAAAAAATTTCCTTGACACAAAGTCTGGTAAAGTAACATGTGGATCACTTAGATTACCAGTTGTAACAACATTTGAGTAAACTGTTGTACCTACATTCAGCATTGGAAAAATGTTAGCACTGGTAGGACTTCTAGCATGTCCTCGTAGAAAGTCGGATGACTCTACTCGAGTCGTTCCAGCTAGTTTACTAAGAACAGCGGATGGAGCAACAGATGCTTCTGACTCGTGTGTACCTAAATAGTGTATAGGATCTAGACTCTAAGTGCACACAAATGAATTCGTAGACTGGGGCTGGAGTCTACTTGTTTCAATATCTTGTTCCTCCGAGTGAGGAACAAATAGACTATGAGCTAAATCCCCGTAAGTAAGGAACAAATAGATTGTGAGCTAAATCCCTGTGAGTATCTGAAACTACCACCTGTTGGGAGGTGTTAGAGTGGCTTGGAAGGGTGTGCAAATGCATTGCTAGGTGGGCTATATCTTCTTCAATGCTGACATTCAACGGATGAACGTCAATAGTAAATATGGGTACTCGGCTTCTCCTATAGGTTTGGATAGGAACGGATATTTCTTTCAAAGTTCCTGTCACACACTCTTCATCTTTTTGTACTTCCCTCTCACTCAACGTCTCAGAATTTTCAACTAAATCCCCCTATTCCATCTTTATTGACTCCACAATATTACGTTTTTCACCTTCGTAGTCAAAATCAGGAATCTCTTCACCAAAATCACATTCCATAGATGGAATTTCTTCAAGATTCATGAGATTAGCACCATCTAGATTTTCATCATTGTTGTTGTTGTCGTCATCATCATCCTTATCATTATCATCTTGTTCATGATGAATGTCTGAATTAGTTTCAGTATCTTCCGAACTCGAAGAAGTTGAGGAAGTACTGTCTTCAATAGCTGCTTCCTGATAAGAGTCTCCCCCGTCGAGCCCCTCTGTATTTCATTTTCCCTCAGTGCACAACCCTGTTCAGATACCCCTTGTACCTGAAAAGCACATTGGGATGTTGTAAATCAGGTTCTCAAGTACTTAAAGAAAACCATGGATTGTGGTTTCGAATATAGTGGATATCCTTCAGTATTGGAAGGATACACTGATGCAAGTTGGATCAATGATCAGGAAGACTACACATCCACATGTGGTTGGATTTTCACACTTGGTGGGGAGCAATGTCTTGGGGATTAAAGAAACAAAGTTGCATAACAGATTCTAATACGGCAGCAGAATTTGTTGCTTTAGCTTCTTGTTGTAAAGAAGCAAAATGGTTAAGGGACTTATTGATCAACATGCCCTTATGGCGAAAGCTGATGCCACCAATTTCTATACACTGTGATAGTGCAACTACACTATCAAGGGCATACAACCAAGAGTATAACGTTAAGTCCAGGCATATTGGACTTAGACATAGACAAGTAAATCAGTTAATAAATAATGGGATGATCACTATTAGCTTCTTGCAATCAAGTAAGAACTTAGCAGATCATTTCACAAAAGGATTACCAACAAAACTAATTGAAAGAACTTTGAGAGGATGGGACTCAAGCCCACCTATAAATAGTCACTCATGATGGAACCTTGTCTTGAAGCTTGGCATTTCACCAAGACTCAAGATTAAGTTGAAGTACATCATTTGAATGTGGCTGAAAGTTCTGCAAAGTTTTGAAAACCATCCCAAGGTCAGCAAAACTTGGAACCGTAATGTAAGGACATGTTGAATTTAGTTCTTAATGGACTTGTAACACAGTGTGTGTTGGAGTGTTTGAGTTATGGGAACACTCTTGACAAGGTCCACCTATCTTAATGTGGAAGTGAGGCCGCTTCTTATAAGTTAAAAGGCTTGGCTCTAAAAACATTCTAAGAAATTAAGATATAGACTCATGGCCAGTCAACAGGTCGGCTTATAGTGATTGGATGAATGAGAGGAAGGATATGCGTGAGGCGTTTTCGTCTAACATATAAAGGAAGATGGTTCAATGACTTTGGTTCAACCATTCTTATCCTAGTTAGACTTGAGCGCTTTCACTATGTAAGGGTTTAAGGTGCAAGACTCCACTTTTACATATGCATAACATCCCCAAGGATTTTGGAATTTGTTTAGGTACAGTCGTGTCGGTCTCTTTTACAAAAATAAGTCTATTTTGAAAATGGTGGGGGTTTGTAGGAAAAAAATTCAAAATTAAGTAAATAGGTTCAAGTGTTTTGGTTGAGTCTTAGGAAGAAGAGAAAAATTGGATTTGGTGGGTTTCACCTTATCCCGTATAGGTGAAAGAGTGGAATGAAAATGGGTATATAAGTGGAACGATTTTTTATATATTAATTTAATATAAATTGGTAATGGTGGGGGTCCACATAATTATTTTTGACAACTCTATAAGTGACATCACCAAATAAATAAGTGTGTGAAAAAGCAATCATGACACTTGTATGCATTGTGAACCATTGTGATGGTTCAATTGGTGGTTAGGAACAGTTGATACAGGCACCTGCTTGAACAGTCGCAACGCTTTGAAGCATCACAAATAATAACTGTTGGTGCTGTTTGAATAGTTGCAACTGTTTGAAAGGTAAGAAATTGTCAATTCGTGACAATTCAGAGGGTTATCACTTATACGTATATATACCTACTTATAAACACCAAAAATAATTTTTCTTTTCATATACCAAATTAATCTCAAAGTATTTTGCTATAGAATCATACTTTTAAGCTTCTTAAAATCCTTGATTACTCAATAGTCCGATCGGGATTATCACCACTTGTGCGGTGTTGATAATCAATCTACATACGTTGTTTCATTGTATCTTGAGAAACAATTCGAAATAACCCAAAGCACCTACAGTGGGGGAGAAATTGCTTTAATAATAGAGAGTTTACTCGCCTTGAAAGCAATAAGTATTATACTTAATTTTAATCATTTTATACCTCTAGTTTAGAACCCCGAATATAACAATAAGTAGATAGATCACATTTATTTCATCATGAACTCAAGAACATACGTGTGTACGATGTTTTTATCCTTGCCAATCATCATCTTGGTGATTGAATCTTGAATTAAGACAGCCATAATGAAAGCACACCACCAATTTCTTGTCAATAATTAACACTGTAATTGAAATGAGATTAAACTGAAATGCAGGAATGTACAGAACATTTTCTAGGACAAAGTTTCCTGGAACATGCACATCCCCTACTAGATGAACTGATACTTGGTTTTGTTTGGTAGAGTTACCTTTGGGCTGTCAACCTTTCTGATGCTCATAAACACGTTAATATCGTTACATGTGTGGCTCCTGAATCTAAAATCCAAATGCTTGATCTATGATTTATTGAATTAAAAGATGTAGAATAGTTTGTACCTGTTGTGTTATCACTTTTAGGAAATTGTAGCATCAGCCATGTTCAGCGGGGTCATGTGACCAGATAAAGCCTCCATCTGTTTTTGACGCTGTGAAGAACTTCTTTTTTGTATTATGTTTGACAAATATGGGTTTGGATATGTTTTACTATGATCATTGGATATCGCATTGTACGCTTTTGGTTGTGTTTTAAATCGAGGAGGATAACCATGGATCTTGTAACACTTGTCCATAATGTGCCGCGACTTTTGGCAATGAGTGTATAAGGGTCTGTCCTTTATGATTCCACGTATTAATTTATTCTTATACGAGCTTTGATTTTTTAAGAAAATTCAACACCCGGTCCAGCCAGGGACCGGTTATACATAGGTCCGATTTATTTTAGAAAAATAAGTTTTTATGATTTAAACCTAACCCAACACACGAGTTGTTTTTGACCATCTCTACTTGATCCTACATGGAAGAAGAGATACAAAATTGGAAGGCCCAAAGATGGCTTGGATAGGCTTGCTCCATTTGAACTTGGGCTAGGCCTTTTTGGCTCCTAAATTCATGTTTATTTATTTATTTTATATTTTACATAATATAGTTTGGATAGACATTTGGCTTACACGTTCAAAAACAGTTGGGATGATAGTTGAGAAGGAAAACGCATAAATACGTTGTTTTTTCCTACTCAACATCTCTATAAAATCGTAAATTAAATTCGTTAGATTCAAGTTTTCGTGTAGGGTGATGAAGATAACTCTTGTTAGTAAGCTTTTACCTGGTAAGTGTTCAGTAAATAGTCCCTAAGTCTTCCTAATATCATTTTAAATATAATCGAGTTAGATAATTGCTCTCAGTTTCATTATTAATTCCATTTTAATGTTTTTCAAATGTATTTTATCTTAGAGCAATTGTTCATCTTTTAAAACATTTAGGGGTCGTTTACCAATTACTTACCGAATAAGCGCTTACCGGTAAGAGATATTACCCTCGTTTACTTCATCGTGTAACATTCTTGGTCATGAAAATTGATTGTCGGTAAACGTCTTAAGCCCCGTAAATGCTTACTGGGTAAGAGTTGTTTCCCACATTTACCGGATAAGACTCTTCGGTCCTTGCCTTGCCTCGTATTGGCTAAGCTTCTTGCTCCGGGTCATGCTCGGTCAATAAGATAAGTGATAGCAGTAAACGCTTACCTGATAAGAGTTTAGTAAACGAACCCTTATTCCATTTGAGCTAATTGTGTGTAGTGTCACCCATCATACTTGTTAAAATGCAATGAATTTAGTGCAGATGCATCAAGTTGATATGTGAAGAAACCAAATTGCAAAGGTAGCCTAAACTCACAACTGAATCTCTTCTACCAATTCGGTGCCTAATGAAGACAATTTTCTCGATGTCGATGAAGATGACGTTGGTAGTTTAGATCGTTTATCGAGGACCTTAGCTTTGATTGATCATTAACGATGTATCAGTGCATTTTGTTTGTCGCTGATAGCACTCTTAAGACATCTGAAACTTCATTATTATATTGTATTTTTTTGCTCATAAAAGGTAGTAGTGTTTACCGTTTACGGCATTTTCATAAAACTATTGCCCATATTTCGTTTGTTAATCTGTGAATGTTTACCAATATGTTTAAATTCTTTTTATCTTGTTAATTAATAAAAATGTTACAAGAATTACAATCATTTACAGAAGTATTTATAAATAAATAAATAAATAAAAAATTACAAATTTTGCTATTTGTAATAAAATTACGTTCATTTCATTTTAAAAGTTTAAGATTTCATATCTCAGGTATTAAAATAAAAGTTTTGAAAATAAGTTATCCAAAATAAGAATCAGACTAAAGTAT
Organism: Cynara cardunculus var. scolymus; assembly: GCF_001531365.2. NCBI lineage: Eukaryota > Viridiplantae > Streptophyta > Magnoliopsida > Asterales > Asteraceae > Cynara > Cynara cardunculus. Next base: position 28,049,005 of record NC_037530.1, read on the forward strand.
CGTATGTAATTTAACAGTTAAAAAATGGAAGGCGACCATGTTTTTGAATTAAGTAATAGAGATTGATAGATTAAAGGTCAAAATTCTGTTTCTAGATGGGATGAATTTAAGAAAAAGTCCATATAAAAGACCTGTGAAAGGGATGACAACACTTGAATACGTCATGGAGTGTGTATTTTAAGAAAATAGATTGAAAGCGATGCTTTCACACGTAAACCGTGTAAAGGGAGCTTGACCCAAACTCATTATTTTTTCATAAAATGGCCCTCGACATTTTCAGTCTTTTTACAAGTTCTTTTATTTTCTACTAAAACTTAAATGCCTTTTACTGATATTAGGGATGCTCATGGTTTGATTTGATCGGATTGTAGATATTCAGATAAACCAACTCAATGTTTGCGATTTGAAAAATCTTAACCTAAATCAAAATGCAACCCAACCCAAACCTTATATAAGTGTTGGGCGGATTGATACTTTGATACATCAAAATATTCTTCTAACTTTGAATATGTTGTTTTCTCTGGTCTATTCATAATTTTTTTTTCATCATCAACCATTTGGTACCACTTATCCATACTTGTTAAATCTTAATTATATCACATTTAATTAATTTTCTCAATTTGCATTGTGTTCAAAGTTACTCAATATATATACAAGGAAGTTAAATAAAGATGGAGAATAGATTGAAAATATATGTGTATAAAAAGGGTAAGTAATGGTGCAATTGTCTAATGTACATATTAATAGAGACTCAACAATCATATCAAATTCAAGAAATAAAAAGATATCGTGTTCATCGGGTTGAGTTGAGTTGGGTTCGAATAAAAATAAACCCAATATCAACTCAATACTTATGGTTTGAAGATTTTACAACTCAATTAAACATAAGGTTGCTTCAGGTTGAGTTATTCTACATTGGGTTGATCGGGTTGGTCGAGTTTTTGAGCATCCCTAACTAATATAATGACATGTATCCACCTCATTCCCTCAAAACATCTCTTAGATCCATCTTCAAGACCCAACAATAACTCTTTCCTGTTATTCTCCGACTATCATCTCTAGCCAAACCCCCACATAAAAAAATCCAAATACAAATACAAATACAAATACAAATACAAATACAAACACGAAAATCAAATCCAAATCAAATACAAACACCAAAATCAAACCCAAATCCAAATGCAAACATCAAAATCAAACTCAAATCAAGCTTTATTCATAATCTGAATCAAACCCCATTTTCCAAATAAACGATTAATTTCTCAAACCCCATAGCAGAAGGTCAAAATTATTTTAGAAACTACAAAATCCAAGATCTTGTTATGACATATGGTGAGCCTATAACATTTACTTAAAAACAACTCATTTTTGTAAACAAAAACAGAACATAACCCATATGGGGTAGAAGGGGTATAGGTTGTTGTAGAAGGGTTTTGGTCAGAAAGCAACCCATACCCCTTCTTAGGGCGGTGATAGAGGAGGACAACATGACCAACACTTGGGGTAATTGGAGGGAAGAAGGGAGAGGATGCCGGTGGTGTTCATAGCAGAAGGAGAGGGTGAGGCGAGGAGATGGATGGTGGAGATGGCTGGCGAATAAGGGTGGGATGGTCGAGATGGTCAACGAAGATGATGTCTTTATTAAGGATGATCATACAATTTTTTTTAAAATGGTGGCATCATTTGACTAGAAGAAACAAATATAGGGATATTTTTCACAAAATCATCATTAATTTGTCGGTTAGTTCGCTGCTTTTTATATGTGAGATCTTATTTTCAAGTATTTTGTTGCAATTTCTTTTAGAAATATAATAAATCTAAAATTAAAAGTTAAAGAAAATGACACTAACAGAATTCAAACTCAGATTTGGAGTGGAAAAAAAGCCTTGAAAACCAACTCTACCAAGAAAAACTTGTTTTTTCATTGTAGTTTTAAAATATATACGGTAGCACACAACAAATTAATACAGTGGCACTTTTAACAACTCTAGAATTTTTTACACTACGACAAATGAAGAAGATGGTGGCATGAGCCATCGTATGCCTTACATTGGGTCCGTCATGGTCTTCGTCACCTGTAAAAAGAAAGATGGTAGGGAGTGACAAAGGGGAAGGGGAGTTGCATACGAGGAGGATGGGGTGGCGCCATTCATCAAAGAAGAAAGAGCTCTTCTAGTCATCGATGGACTAGTTAACTAGAAAGGAAACAATTTCAAACATATATATCTACATAGAGGACGTTTCAAATGCAACTCATTACATTTGTACAACCAATACAACCCAATCAATTGAGATATTTATGAAAATGATAAGAGTTCATTCATTATGATTTGAATATTTATAGAAGATAACTAGGGTTCATTAATTATGATCAATACTTTATATTAGGAAACAATTAAAACTTTTATGAAATAACATATTTATCAAATTAAATGGACGGTTGAGATTGAGTTGTATTGGTTGTACAAATGTAAAGAGTTGCATAATAACCCACATCTATATATATACACACACATACATACATGTATATATATACTAAATACAATATAAATACATATTATTTAGAGTTATTTTTTAAATAAAAAATGTGATAAAAGTGGAAAAAGACTAAATCATCCTTGGTTTAACGGGTTTTTTTAACCACCATTAGCATGAGGGACCAAATCCTGTCCTTTTTGCATACCATAACAGCCAATTTGTAATTCCATAACTATAGAAACTAAAAATGTTATAACCACCATATTATAGGGACCTAATTTGTAGTTTACTCTTAAATTGAAGATATGAATTAATTAAATAGATTAAGTGGGAAATTAGGTTTATAATAGGAAATGTGCATTTTCCATTTTTATTTAAATTGGTTCACCTTTTTTTATTTAAATTATATTAAATATGATTGCTTTTTCTAATCAAAAAGTATACACATATAGAGATATATTTAAAAGAGTAAACTCTAGAAACCAAGAAGTAATATAAACCACGTAATTATAAAAATTAAGATAATTACCATTTTAAATTACATAAATCATAAAATTTAATTATACCTTTTAAATTTATTTATTAATTTATATTATATTAACATTTGATAAAATTAAATATTACAAGTAAATTGATACAAGTAAAATTCATAAAATACGATATATTGATGCATATTATTTAAAATTCAATATTACAAGTAAATTATGTATAAGTACAACTTACTAAAATTGCATGTCTGAATTCGTGTAACTAACTGCGGATAAACATAATCAAATATAGGATAAACATCTCATTTTAAAATATAAAAAATCTAAAATATAATTAGGATAATTATCGAGTTCTAACAAAATAATTAATTATTATCTTTATAAGAAAGTTGTATTATTAAACCAAATATGCATTACTTCGTTATTGAACCTAAATTAAATTATAATAATAATAATTTGAATTAAAAAATTACACAAAAAATAAGAATTTTAAATAGTTAATTTGATATTAATTTCACTATATTTTTGTCAAATTTTTATGATATCTTCAAATTTATATTTTATTTAAAAATAAAAATATTATCGTTTTTTCAAAATCTAAGACCATACTATAACATCAACTGAGATAAAGAATAAAATGAGATATTAAATCAAAATGTATCTTGTTGTACTGCGCAAGTAACCTTCTAGTTTTAATTAATTCATCACTTTTGCTTAAAGAATTCACAATTTTCATCCAATATTACATGTAATATCCACGATCAATTCATTATATTTTTTTACTATTTTTTCTCTTTTTTTTTTTGGTTCCACGACTTGAATCGCATATGATTAGTTTTGTTTAACATATAATTCACTATGTGAATTTTTGTACATATCATACATGATAATATATCTCTTGATGTGAATTAGAAGTATCACATGTGATATTATTTGTATCACAAAAATATCTATAAATGTAAATATCCATGATCACATATGATTAACAAAAAATATGTACAATTATCACATATGATTGATGCAATCATCAAACAAATAATCATATGTGATAGAAACTTAAATCAAGTATTTATCTTTGTGATAAAATCGATTTATTAAGGATTATTAGAAATCAGTTTGGAAAACAAACTCAATCCTGATTTATTAGGGATTATCACCCGGTTACAGATAATGCTACCCTTTTAATTTTATTAATTTTATTTTATTCATTTATCAAAGAAGGTAAGTGACTCATATTTCTTCGTTGCAAAATAATTTGCTTCTCACATGATCTTCTCTCTCTCTCTCTATATATATATATATATATAGAGAGAGAGAGAGAGAGAGAGTTTGGTTATTATACAACCCTTCACATTTGTGCAACCAATACAACCCAATCTCAACCATTCATTTGATTTGATTAATATGTGATTTTATAGAAGTTTTGGTTGTTTCCTAATATAAAGTATTGATCATAATTAATGAATCATATTCATCTTCCATAAATATTCAAATCATAATAAATGAACTCTCATCATTTCCATAAATATATCAATTTATTGGGTTGCGTTGGTTGTACAAATACGATGGGTTGTATTTGAAACAAACTATATATATATATATATATATATATTTGATAATGATACCAATAAACTTTTTTTTTTCAGTTATATTTTAACTGAATTTTCATATATCGTAATCACATCATGGTACTACACATAATAGAAACAAATTCAAGTCACACATGATCTTCTAAGGATCACACAACTATTACAAGCCATCTTTGTCAACCTTAAACCGACATAACAAGCTTATTTTTGAGTTCATTTAGAAAAATATGTTTAATTAGTCATGAGTCATTACTAATTAAACATCATTACCGAGTGGATATCTTTTATGAAGCAATTAATTGTCAATTAATGGAATTAGATCATCGTTTCAGTGATGGTTCCATGAAAATGCTTCGTCTTGCTTCAACTCTAGATCCTAAAAATGCGTATGAGACTTTTAGAAGTCTTGATGTACGACAACTAGTAGAGAAGTTTTATCCTGAAGATTTCAGTGATCATGAGAAAACAATTCTGAAAATACAACTTCAACATTATGCTATTGATGTCGTTCAACATGTAGATTATAAGCAATTGACATCTCTTGTAGAATTGGGTCAATGGTTGGTAAGGACTAGAAGAGAAACCACTTTTGATCTTATTTATCGATTAATAAGTCTATTACTTACTCTTCCAGTTTCTACCGCGACAACCGAGAGATCGTTTTCAGCAATGAATATTGTGAAAACAAGAATACGGAATAAAATGGATGATGAGTTTCTAAATGACTCGTTACTTTTGTTCATCGAAAGGGAAGTAGCTGAAAAGATTAGTTTGGAGGAAATTGTGGAAGACTTCAAGGTTGCGAAAGATAGACGGATTCCACTTTGATTTTCGATGTTTGACATGTTTATATTTAACGTTTAGTTTTAAAGTTTTATTACGTTATAACTTTGGATAATGTATTTTTGGTACCTTTGAAATATATAATATACTAGTTCCGGCCCCTACGATTAGAAAGTTTGTGTTCCGCCCCTGGTCATGACCTAACTTTAAAAAAAAAAACTATTAAATAGAGTTTAAATAAGGTCTGGTGCATTTTCTTGGGGTTAATTTTCAACTGTTCATTTAAGTCATTTTCATTTTGTTTATCATCCAATACCTAATGTGTTAGCTAATAAATAGTTTTTAGCTAACAACTAGTTTTCTGAACATAACTTATATGTGATATGGTTCACATTTGCATATGATTCTATAAAATTTTATAAGTCACATAGAAAATAACTATGCTGAAAATCCTATTAAAAAACAATATGGACTTCGGTATCAAATTAAATAGAATAAAATATGAGTTACATGTTTCTTCTATGTGGATATGTGTTTTGAACAAATCTTATTCTTTTGAAAAATCAACGGATTCCTTCACTAAATTCCTTCACCAAAAAGAACAAAAATTTCTTGTGGTTGCATTTTTAAAATAATCTGGATTCCTTCACTAATTTCTGTCAAGGTTGTTTAGGTCAAGATATTTTTGTTCTTTTTGGTATTTGCCACATTTTTTATTAAAAAATTAAAATGCAATGTATTAGAATATATTATAATATATATATATATATATATATATATATATATGGACACGTTCAAATGAAAACCGTGCATTTATAAGAAACCGTGTAAACCAATTTCGACCAGTAGGAAAATTCCAGTTTTTTCTAATTAAATTTAATCAATAAGCGTATTTAGGTCATTTACAATATTTTCTATTAAATATGGAAGTTATTAATAAATCTTAATTAAGGAAACGTAATAAAGRAAATTGTATAAATGGTAACATTTAAATATTTAATTATATTATAATATTAAAATTTTGAATTTGATATATTGTTATGAGATTGAATCTGCAAACGGGTCTTG
>NC_037530.1:28055765-28056750 GCF_001531365.2 Cynara cardunculus var. scolymus
AAAAAAATTAATTTACATGAAACATGTTTCATGAAGGTGAAACTGGTTCATGGCGTAATTGAACAATGAGTGGTGAACTGCTTTCATGGTGAAACTCGTTTCAGTGATGGTGTAAGTGATCCATTCAATAGATGAAATGAAAAATGAAACAGGTGCATAATGTAGGTGGTTCGTCATGAAATAATTGCAAGATGAAAAATAAATTAGTTTCATTAATAATAATAAATGTTAACGTAAAAATAATAAATTACTTTACAAGAAATAGATTAGTTTCATTAATAATATGATATACATGATATGGTTTCCTTGAATAAATGAATATTTGGTTTTACCCTTTCGCCCTTATCAGTATTATAAAATGTATTTTCAATTTTTTTTATTTTTAATTTCCTTAAATAACCTTGATTAATCTTAACCATTGATCAATATTATAATATATATATATATATATATATATATATATTAGAAGGGTACTCATGTAATGCAACGAGATATACCTTGATTTTAATGTTTCTTTTTATTTAGTCTCTGTCAATATTATAATACAATTTTATGGGGTACTGAAAAAAGGATAATGTTTTTATTTTTTGAATAAAATATAAATTTGAAGGTATCATAACATTTAAAAAAAATATATCAATTCTAGTATCAAATTAGATATTTAAAAGTGCTTGTTTTCTTTTGAGTAATTTCTTTAATTCAGTTTTTTATTATAATTTAATTGAGATTTAATAATGAAGTAATTTATTTTTATTTTAAAAATATAATTTATTATAAAGATAATAATTAGTATTTTGTTGGAATTCAATGACTATCCTAAATATATTTTACATTTTATATATTTAAAATGAAATACTTATCCAGTTTTTTATTATACTAGAAGCGTACTCGCGCAATGCAGCGAGATACATCATGATTTTAATATTTCATTTTATTATTTATCTCAGTCGATGTTATAATATGACTTTATGTGATTTTGAGAAAG
>NC_037530.1:28058055-28060100 GCF_001531365.2 Cynara cardunculus var. scolymus
ATTTAAGTTTAATAATGAAATAATTTATTTTTGGTTTAATAATATAACATTTTATAAAGATAATAATTAAGTATTTTGTATAAAATGATATTTTTATAATAATAGTATTTTTTATATTTAAAATGATATTTTTATCCTGTATTTGGTTATGTTTATCTGCAGTTAGTTATACGAATTCAGATATGAGATAAAATCGGATAGGAATGAACGAGTTTAAGAGTTTTTAAGAGTTTAAGAGTTTAAGAGTTTTTAGCCAAATGCTTTATAATATAGTATAGATTTATCTGCAGTTAGTTACACGAATTCAAACATGAAGCTTTAAGAAGTTGTGCATATGCACAATTTACTTGTAATCTTAATCATTAAGTAATATGCATCAATAAACAGTATTTAATGCATAAAAATGGTTTTTAAAGATTTTTGTCAAATACTTTATAATATAGTGTGTGTGTGTGTGTGTATATATATATATATATATATACTAGTTTTGTACCCACTGCAATGCAACTAAATATAAAACTTTCATGTAGATAAAAAATTAATTAATTATTTATAAAATATTCTACCCTTTAAGTTATGACATTATTTGCAAATAAATGATATTTTGATAACTAAATGAGAAATACGAAGATTGAAGCCTATAAAAATTACCAATCAAATGGGTTTTTATTTTTTTTGAAGAAATAGTTCATCTTTAAATCTTGAAAGAATTTGAAGACTTTGTTTTGACAACTTCATTCTTCATCCTATCTTTGAAAGATCAACGATATTTGTAAACATTAAAAATATCATAGTATTATACTTTTCAAACAAGAAAAAATTATTAGGCGAGCTTATCGAAATAGAATTATGTAAAAGGACATGATGTATTGAATATTGAAATTACTCTGTGAGTTTAAGCAATTTATTGCATTTACAAAATGCTGGATTAGCCTCTTTAACATACACCGTCTTGAAAACATAAAACAGTGTGACATCCGTCATTCTTGGAGCATCAAGTTAGCACCTTTGTAGGGTACCTATATTTAGAGCTATATTAATTTGGAATTCATCTGACTTAGTTCTCAAAAGTATAGTTCAGTAAGACTTGTTTCGACGAGTAGCGGATAAAGTTAACTTATGTAATGCCAAAATATATTAACAAATGCTTCAAAGATAATAAAGTTGATATTTTAAGTCCAAATCAAAATATTAAAGTCTTAGGTAGTTGCCCAAATAATTTGGCCAAAAGGGTGAAGTTTTGATTTTATAACACTAATAATATCTTTAACAAATTGTATTTTGATATAAATTTATTGGGCCATAAATTGTTTAATAGAAAAATAATTTTAAATGGACTTGGGCCTTTGAGGTCGGCCCATTTCCTTTTCTTAAATCTCACATATAAATATTCCACCTCCTTTGAAAATTCTCATTTTATCCACATTTTAGCAAAAGAAAACCTTTCCCCTCCCTAATCTCTCTCTTTCTAAAATCAAACCACTCCAGCCTAGTTCGTCTTCAAGAGATCTTTGGAAAACCTGTCAATCTTGAAGAATATTCAAGATTTCAAAGAAAAATGTATTAGCCCAGTTATATTATCTTAATATAATAACAAAGATTCTAACATATCCACACATACTTCTCGTTCTAGTAATTAAAACTTTCTGGAGAATTTAAGGTGGGAGATTATACATCAATGACATGAAAATGTCTTCAAAATCTATATATATATTAAAGTAGAAACCAAAGGTAATGAGGTGACACCTTCTAATGCTTAGAACTCCTCCTATCATTTTTCTCATTTTTTTTGATTTTTTTTAAATGTTGAATATGTTAAAGACTTTTTTGCCCCTTGATGAAAAATGTATAGCTCATAATTAACTCGGGTTATTTTTGTAATTTTGTATACCCAAGTTTAACCTCCAACTCTTGATTTGCTCTTCCATTTACTTTTTATTTCTTAATGAAATTTGTTTTTTAAAGTTTCAATAATAAATACAAAGAAATCATATAAAATCCTTTGGTGAGGGATGAAGAAGATGAGAGTTGAAGAAGAATTCAAA
>NC_037530.1:28063010-28071637 GCF_001531365.2 Cynara cardunculus var. scolymus
TAAAATCTTTGGACTAAAGAACTGTTTAGTCAAAACCGTTGGACTAAAGAACTGTTTAGTCAAGTTTTGTTACTATTTTGCACCATGATATAAATGCTAAATAGATGTGCTTGGGAGTATGTTTCCAAATAAAGTCCTCGTCCGTAAACGCTACTTGTTAACTCGGGCATGTCCCTGGGCCGTGGTATTGTGGATAGCCGCTATTGTGTTGACAGTCCCACCCAGAAAGGGGTGCACATTACATATGTTTTATTGGTCTAATCATGTGGAATTTGGACCACCGCTGAATTAGTACTATTACGAACTGTGGGACCTAAGTGAGTGTACGGGCTACTTATAGTCATTCGTAAAAATAATGGGGCACATTGGTCAGGAAAGGCTCAGTAGCGTCTCAAGTTTCTAAACATCGTTATAAATTTACATTTATTATGTGCAAGAGTTGTGTATTGTTTTGCAAGTTTTGAATTATGCATTGTAACGTTTTGTGCATGTGAAAACCCGTGAACTCACCAACTCTTTGTAGTTGACTCGTTTTATGCTTCATGCTTTTCAGGAGGTAAGTAAAAATGAAGTGTTTGGAGCATGTTGATGGCGATACCGATTAAGTCCAAATTTGAAGTTTTTGTTAAGAAGTTATCTATTCCATCTCGATTATGGATGTTAAATTTGAACTTTTGTAAAATTTGAATGATGTTATTTATTATCTGTTGTTGTGACACGCTTACCTGTTACACCTTGTGTTTCCGCTTTAACGGCGTGTGACAAATTTGGTATCAGAACCTCGGTTATAGAGAACATCGGTTTTTCCTTAAAAACCACAAACTATAACCAAGTATTTTCAAAGCAGTTTTCAAGTAACTTAAAATTACCTATTCATGCAATGCGGGTCACATTATTATACGTCAATTAAACAAAACCTGATCACCTATGTTTAATTTTCATATAATAGGACTTAATCGGTGGTACTAAGAATATGCCCCAGTTAAGAAACTTTGTGAAAAGCATGACTTTGTGTGTGTTGCATAATTTATGAATATCCATTGCCCTAGACAAACCTGAAGCGCTGGTTAGAAGAACCAGAGGTGAAAGATAGAAAAAATCCATATAATTGTTAAGTGTCCATGTTGGACCAGAAGTTCTGGTTAGAAGGACCAGAGGCGATGGATAGAAAATCCATGTAATTGTCAAGTGTCCATGTTGGACTAGAAGCTCTGGTTAGAAGGACCAGAGGTGATGGGATAGAAATTCCTTAAATTCGTTAAGTGTGTATGATGCACCAGAAGCTCTGGTTAGAAGGACCAGAGGCGATGTGATAGAAATTCCTTAAATTTGTTAAGTGTGTATGATGTACCAGAAGCTCTGGCTAGAAGGACCAGAGGCGATGGGATAGAAATCTCTTAAATTTATCAAGTGTTTATGTTGCACCAGAAGCTCTGGCTAGAAGGACCAGAGGCGATGGGATAGAAATCCCTTAAATTTGTTAAGTATTCATGATTGCACCAGAAGCACTGGTTAGAAGGAAACAGAGGACGATGGACTAGAGATCCATTGATCCGTTAAGTAAGAGAAACCAGAGGTCGATGGACCAGAGATCCATTGATCTGCTANATGGACCAGAGATCCATTGATCTGCTAAGTATGAGAAACCAGAGGTCGATGGACCAGAGATCCATTGTTCTGCTAAGCATGAGGAACCATAGGCCAATGGACCAGAGATCCATTGATCTGCGATGTAAGTTGAACCAGAGGACCAATAAAACTAAACTCCAAAATTATCTAAGTCTGGTATTGCAACCAGAGGCTCTGGTAAAGCAATCAAAGGCTCTGGTACTACAACCAGAGACTTGGGCTATCCTAAGGCCTTAGCTTGATTGTCATCCTTAGCCTTGCTTAGAAGCTTCTGTTATAAGACTAAGCATTTTTAGATGGTACATTTAGTAACTAAGATTATTAATGTCACAGATCACTATGGCGTCATCCGATCCTAGTGAATACTCGGCCGACGAATTCGGTTACGTGGTTCGCCGATCTAGAAGGAGATCATCCAACAATGATGAGGTAGACCCATATGAGCATGAGGACACTACGACTAGTGGAACATCTGTTTCCCCACCAGCATCCCTATTACCCCCATCGGAGCCAGTACCCGATGTCCCACCACAAACCTATCATGGTTCCAGGATTAGAGTTACACCGAGGGAAAGTGTTCCACTGCCTCGACGAGTGACATTTGAGAACTCTGCTAGAGTTAGAGGAGAGTCATCCCAACCACAGCTAGGGAGCAGGATTTCTCAAGTAGTGACCGGAGTCCCTGCTTCCTGCACTCGGGGCATGAATCTGGCTGAGCGAGAATGGGTGCGGAGAATCGCATCAGATACTCAAGTGCACCAGACCCCGCTGGGATACCACCACCATATCTTGAACAACCTGTCCGATGTGATGGAAGTGCACCACCAGCGTATGATGAGAAACATGGATGCCGTCATTGCTGCAAGACGRGAGATTAGGARATTGTACCGATGGTTGGTGGTGAGTGGGATAATGATGCTGATATTAGGAATATTGATTGGATGGATGTTGTTCTAGGAAGGATGACTAGTGGTAGGATACCCCCCTCTTTTTGCAAAGAAATCCAAGAACTGTTTTGATAGACTGTAGTAAACAATGAAATGGTGATGTCTTTTGAAAAATGTTTGTCTATATCAAATCGTGATTGAATATAAGATTTTTCTGTTTGGTTATATAAATGCTTGAATGATATCCCTTCGATGAATATCCCTTGCATCATTTAAATGACTGGAAATTATTGTCCTTGTTATTGACATATTAATGATAAAATTCCCTTCTAACTTAGGCTCTAGAAAATGCCGCCAAGAAGAGAAAACCCTGAGGTTGCACAACTCGTATCAGAACAACTATTGGCTGCACTCCCCAACATTGTCAGCCAGGTAGCGGCAGGATTGAACGCTAACCAACCAAACAATTCCGAGCCTAGAACACCCAGAGAGTGCACTTATAAATCCTTCAAATCTTGCAACCCAAAGGAATTCCATGGAACCGAGGGAGCTGTAGGATTACTAACCTGGATTGAGAGTATGGAATTTGTCCTCCATATTAGTAAATGCTCTGAAGCAAACAAAGTAGAATATGCTGCGTGTTTATTGCAAGGTCGAGTGCTGACATGGTGGAACTCCTTAGTTCAGACTAGGGGTAGGGAATCTGCTAACCAACTCTCATGGGAAGAGTTCAAGAAATTATTTAAAAACGAATATTGTCCAAGAAGTGAACTCCAAAAATTGGAAATGGAGTTGTGGAATCATGAGATGAAAAGGGAAAACATAGCTGCATACACTACCCGAATCCATGAATTAGCAAACCTAGTGCCACATCTGGTGACACCTGAGGAAGTTCGAATAGAGAGATATATTTGGTGATTGTCTCCAGAGATTCGAGGAAACGTCACCTCGGCAAACCCAAAGACCCTTCAGGAGGCAATAGACATTACCACTAAGCTCACAAATAATGTTGTTCGATCTGGAGAATTCGCTAAAGGAAAAAGAAAGACAAAGGAGCATGGGAATCGAAGATTCGGGGGAAGATTGGACAAAAATAGGAAAGTAGCAGGGAATTTTGGGGTTCAAACCCAGGTGGTGAACCAAGGAAACAAGCCTAAGTGCAACAAATGCCAATATCTACACTGGGGAAATTGTATCATCTGTCAAAGATGCCACGGAGGTGGTCATGCAGCGAAAGATTGCAGGAAGCGGTTGTGTTCTGATTGTGGGAGTCCGGACCACATAAGGAACATTTGCCCAAAGAGAAAACAAGGAACAAATGCTAACCAAGCCTGATCAGCCAATCAAGGAAATCCAGAAAGTCAAGCACGGGGCCGAGCATTTGAGATTGGAGCCAAGGAAGCTAGGTATGATCCCAATGTGGTTATAGGTACATTTCTCTTGAATAATGAATTTGCATCGGTATTATTTGATTCAGGGGCAGATAGAAGTTTTGTTTCACTAGATTTTAAGCCGAAGATTGACTTAAAACCCCAAGGGTTGAAAGAAGCTTATATAATAGAATTTGCTAATGGTCAAGAAATTAAGGCTAAAGACATAATCATGGAATGCACACTAAGTTTAGCCAATAAGGATTTTAGTATAGACTTTATTCCGATTGAGTTAGGAAGCTTTGATATAGTCATAGGAATGAATTGGCTATCCAAAAATCGAGCTGAAATAGTCTATTTGGAAAAGGTTATCTGAATTCCTCAAGAGGGAAGTGACTCAATTGTAATTCGAGGAGACGAGTCAAACCAAAAAATTAGGATAATATCATGTATTAAGATGCGAAAGTACTTAAAGAAGAATTATGTCGCATTTTTAGCACATGTTGTTGATAAGAAGGTCAAAGAGAAATGTATTAGTGATTTCCCTGTAGTTCGGGAGTTTCCTGATGTATTTCCTGAGGACTTACCAGGACTACCCCTGCCGAGACAAGTCGAATTTGGTATCGACTTAATCTCTGGAGTTGCCCCAGTGGCAAAAGCACCATATCGATTGGCTCCATCAGAAATGCAAGAATTGTCAGGCCAACTCCAAGAATTATTGGATAAAGGATTCATAAGACCAAGTTTCTCACCATGGGGTGCACCGGTTCTATTCGTCAGAAAGAAAGATGGGTCAATGCGAATGTGCATTGATTATAGGGAGCTTAATAAGTTGACCATCAAAAATAGATACCCTCTCCCTAGGATTGATGATTTGTTCGATCAACTCCAAGGTGCTGTATACTTTTCAAAGATAGATTTGTGATCCGGATATCATCAAGTGAGAATTCGAGAGGACACTCCCAAAACGGCATTTAGAACCCGATATGGACATTATGAGTTTTTGGTTATGCCATTCGGGCTAACCAATGCACCAGCAGTCTTTATGGATCTAATGAATAGAGTCTGCAGACCATACCTGGATAAATTTGTAATCGTTTTCATAGACGATATACTGATTTATTCACGAAGCAAGGAGGACCATGAGCAACATCTAAGGAAGATATTAGAGCTACTTCGGAATCAGAAATTGTACGCAAAATTCTCCAAATGCGAGTTCTGGATTCGTGAAGTACAATTTCTTGGTCATGTGGTTAATGAAAAAAGGGATTCAGATATATCCTACCAAGATTGATGCCATTAAGAAATGGGAAGCCTTAAGAACCCCGATGGAAATTCGTCAATTCCTTGGTTTGGCAGGCTATTATCGGCGATTCATCGCGAACTTTTCAAAAAAATCGCACAACCACTCACAACCTTAACTCAGAAAGACAAGAAATTTGTCAGGGGTAAGAAACAGGAAGAGGCGTTCGAGACCCTTAAGCAAAGACTATGTAATGCACCTATCTTATCCTTACCAGAGGGTTCGGAAAACTTTGTGGTCTATTGTGACGCATCACATCAAGGATTGGGATGTGTGCTAATGCAAAAAGATAAGGTCATTGCATATGCCTCAAGGCAACTCAAAGTGCATGAGAAGAATTATACTACGCATGATCTAGAATTGGGAGCCGTAGTATTTGCACTTAAGATTTGGAGACACTACCTTTATGGTACCAAATGCACTGTGTACACTGATCACAAAAGCCTTCAACACATCCTTAACCAGAAAATGTTAAATATGAGGCAGAGAAGATGGGTTGAGCTACTTAGTGATTACGACTGTGAAATCAAGTACCACCCCGGCAAAGCAAACGTGATGGCCGACGCTCTGAGTAGAAAGGAAAGAGTGAAACCAACAAGGATGAGAGCGATGGGAGCAATAGTGAACACCAGTTTGAAGGAACAAATTCTCGAGGATCAAAAAGAGGCATTAAAGAAGGAGAATTTGAAGAATGAAACTCTACACTGCATAGAGACTAAGTTTCAACTGAAATCAGATGGAGTTTATTACTTGGGAGACAAGGTTTGGATACCTAAGATTGGTAACCTTAGATCCATAATTTTGGATGAAGCACATCGATCAAAATACTCAGTCCACCCGGGAGCGGATAAGATGTATAAGGATCTTAAGGAACACTATTGGTGGCCTGGAATGAAGAGAGACATTGCACTTCACGTAGGCAAATGCTTAACCTGTGCAATGGTCAAAGCTGAACACCAAAAACCATCCGGTCTACTTCAACAACCCGAGATTCTCCAATAGAAGTGGGAACAAATATCGATGGATTTCATCACAAAGTTGCCCAGAACTGGAAAAGGGCATGATATAATTTGAGTGATTATAGATCGACTGACGAAATCTGCTCATTTTCTGCCGATCCAAGAAGATTATAGGATGGAGAAGCTGGCTCAGATTTACATAAATGAAATAATTACTCGGCACGGAGTACCTATCTCCATTATCTCGGATAGGACCAGTCGATTTACGTCAAGATTTTGGCAATCACTTCAAAGAGGGTTGGGTACACGTCTGGACCTATGTACTTAATACCACCCTCAGACTGATGGACAGACAGAAAGAACAATTCAGACATAGAAAGATATGTTGCGTGCATGTGCCATAGATTTTGGTGGAAGCTTGGATATGCACCTTCCGTTAGTCGAATTTGCATACAACAACAACTATCATACCAGTATTCAATGTGCGCCTTATGAAGCATAATATATGGACGTAAATGCAGATCTCCACTCAGTTGGCTAGAAATTGGCGATCGGCAACTAACTAGGCCTGATATTGTCCAAGAGACTACCGACAAAATTGTAATCATCAAGGATCGACTCAAGGTTGCAAGAGATCGCCAGAAAAGCTATGCTGATAATCGGAGGAGACCATTAGAATTTCAAAAAGTGTGAGTGCTATGGAAAGGAAAAATGCGATTTGGGAAAAGAGGGAAATTGGGTCCTCGATATATTGGTCCATTTGAAATATCCGTGAGAATTGGACCAGTGGCATATAAGTTGAAACTGCCACAAGAGCTGAGCGCTATTCATGATACATTCCATGTGTCAAATCTCAGAAAATGCTTAACCGATGAAACTCTGGTCATGCCATTGGAAGATGTGCAAATTAACGAACATTTGCGCTTCATTGAACAACCAACAGAAATCATGGATAGAAAAGTCAAACAGCTGAGGCATAGCAAAATCCCAATTGTAAAAGTTCATTGGACTTCGAGGCATGGACCGGAATATACGTGGGAAAGAGAGGATTTAATGAAAAGCAAGTACCCCCACTTGTTCCCCAATCGAGTCCAAAGTTAAGGACTGATAAATAAATTTCGGGACGAAATTTTTCTGACTTGGGGAGACTGTGACATCCGTCATTCTTGGAGCATCAGGTTAGCACCTTTGTAGGGTACCTATATTTAGAGCTATATTTATTTAGGATCTAGTCATGATTAATTTGGAATTCATCTGACTTAGTTCCCAAAAGTATAGTTCAGTAAGACTTGTTTCGACAAGTAGCGGATAAAGTTAACTTATGTAATGCCAAAATATATTAACAAATGCTCCAAAGATAATAAAGTTGATATTTAAAGTCAAAATCAAAATATTAAAGTCTTAAGTAGTTGCCCAAATAATTTGGCCAAAAGGGTAAAGTTTTGATTTTATAACAATAATAATATCTTTAACAAATTGTATTTTGATATAAATCTATTATGCCATAAATTGTTTAAAAGAAAAATAAATTTAAATGGACTTGGGCCTTTGAGGCCGGCCCATTTTCTTTTCTTAAATCCCACATATAAATACTCCACCTCCATAGAAAATTCTCATTTTATCCATATTTTAGCAAAAGAAAACCTTTCCCCTCCCTAATCTTTCTCTTTCTAAAATCAAACCACTCCAGCCTAGTTCGTCTTCAAGAGATCTTTGGAAAACTTGTCAATCTTGAAGAATATTCAAGATTTCAAAGAAAAAGGTATTAGCCCAGTTATCTTATCCTAATGTAATAACACAGATTCTAACATATCCACACTTACTTCTCGTTCTAGTAATTAAAACTTTCTGGAGAATCTAAGGTGGGAGATTATACATCAATGACATGAAAATGTTTTCAAAATGATGGTAATCTATAATCTGCAAACATTAGAACTCAAGAAAAGTTGGTAAAGAGGCTTGCATGTGGGTTTTAGACCATTAAAAACTGAGTTCTTAACCGTCAAGTTCTTGATGCAAGTTTACCTTGTAAAAAGAACTTTGCTAACATAATCTTGCATGCATCTTAAGTCGGTTTATTCTGTAAAAACTCGTTAAAAATAGGTGAATCTTCTTTTAGAAGCTAGCTGAATGTGTTAGCTTTAAAATAAATTTAAAAATCTTTGGAAAATGATGAATTTAGACCCCCAAATGGCCGCCACTCGAAGAATATGCAATATGTTTTGGGGGCTGTGTCACTCAAAAAGGGTAGGGTAATGATGATTACCTTAAACCCATATAAAACTCTTGAATTCGGGAAAAGTTTGTTTTATTTTTTTTATGGTACATATAAAATTTGGACATAAAAAGGAGTTGTAGAAGGTTCCTTTTTGGGCAATGATTTGTGAAGACAAAAATGTCAGATTTAGAATTTTATTCTGTTTAAATGGCAGCTTTTTGCGCATAGGAATTGATTGCAGAATATACACATTTCTAGACT
>NC_037530.1:28071717-28073345 GCF_001531365.2 Cynara cardunculus var. scolymus
CATTTCTAGACTATTTTAGAAAAATTAATAAAAATATCAACTTTAATTCATAAAACCCATTGGCATTATATAAGATATAACTTGACTTTATCTTTGTCGAGAACCCATAGGTGATCTAATTTCTGGATGTTGGTCTGTYTAGGAAGGTTAGGGCGGACGTTTAACGCTTCAAACGTCACCAAATTCTTGGATATTCATCCTCAATCAAGTGAGTTTTCATGGCCCCACTTTTAATGTTTTTTGTTTATTTAAACTGGGGGAAAAGCATGAAGTTAAACAAACTATACTGTTTTATTATGAAACCATTGGACTAAAGAACTGTTTAATCGATGCTTTGTTTATAACCATTGGACTAAAGAACTGTTTAGTCAATGCCTTGCTTAAAATCTTTGGACTAAAGAACTGTTTAGTCAATGCCTTGCTTAAAATCTTTGGACTAAAGAACTGTTTAGTCAAAACCGTTGGAATAAAGAACTGTTTAGTCAAGTTTTGTTACTATTTTGCACCATGATATAAATGCTAAATTGATGTGCTTGGGAGTATCTTTCCAAATAAAGTCCCCGTCCGTAAACGCTACTTATTAACTCGGGCATGTCTCCGGGCCGTGGTATTGTGGATAGCCGGTATTGTGTTGACAGTCCCACCCAGAAAGGGGTGCACATTACCTATGTTTTATTGGTCTAATCATGTGGAATTTGGACCACCGCTGAATTAGTACTATTACGAACTGTGGGACCTAAGTGAGTGTACGTGCTTCTTATGGTCGTTCGTAAAAATAATGGGGCACATTGGTCAGGAAAGGTTCAGTAGCGTCTCAAGTTTCTAAACATCGTTATAAATTTACATTTATTATATGCAAAAGTTGTGTATAGTTTTGCAAGTTTTGAATTATGCATTGTAACGTTTTGTGCATGTGAAAACCCGTGAACTCACTAACTCTTTGTAGTTGACTCGTTTTATGCTTCTTTTTTTTTTCAGGAGGTAAGTAAAAATGAAGTGTTTGGAGCATGTTGATGGCGATACCGATTAAGTCCAGATTTGAAGTTTTTGTAAAGAAGTTTTCTGTTCCATCTCGATTATGGATGTTAAATTTGAACTTTTGTAAAATTTGAATGATGTGTATTTATTATCTGTTTGATGTGACACGCTTACATGTTACCTTGTGTTTCCGCTTTAACGGGGTGTGACAAACAGTTGATGAGTGAATATTAAGTGTAGATAGTGCGACTTTATAATGTCAGATTGGCCAACATGCATGATGTTGAACCTATTGAAATCATTTATCTATGTTTACTTCCCGAGAACCTATCTCCCACTTATTCTAGATAATCTGCAAATAATCAAAATTCAACCCTTAGAATTTTCATGTTTGGGACTTCATGGTGTCAGTTTTGATGTCTGCAAAGTTTGTGGCTTCTCACCATGTCATCAAAATCAACAAGAGCCTATCAGAAAGAACATTGTTTCTAGAATATGTTGCAGTCAAATGTAAAATTTGTTGTAACCAGAAACAAAAGATTAATTCAACTATTTAATAAAGACTAGAAGCGTACTCGCGAAATGCAGCGAGATACATCGTGATTTTAATATTTTATTTTATTCTCTATCTCAGTCGATGTTATAATATG
>NC_037530.1:28075855-28080613 GCF_001531365.2 Cynara cardunculus var. scolymus
GGTACCAGGCCAGACCCACTTATTGACATTGGGGTATAATAGCGAGGATGCCATGACAATTTATAGCCGCCATGGAGGCGTCACGACATCATTGCCCTTGATGTCGTGCCTTAAAGCACAAAGTGCTCAAATCACCAAAAACATATCAATTCAATGTGAAAAGGGGTAATCTCACAAAATATGAAACTATAATTATATACAAGTRATAGATGCCGAGATGGTAATGAGATACAATATTGCCTCTATAATGAATTAATGATTAAAGAAAGTCACAAGAATTGGGTATCCGTACCTTAGACGGCAATCAAAGAAGTAAGCATGTAGCTCCTATCACCTTGTTAATGCCCCTTTCTTATTCTAAGATTGGTCCTGAATAAGTTACACATGATTGTGACTGATTGATACAAGATCTACGGATGTTACAATCCTCAGAGCACAAAGTACAAGCAAAAATAAAGCTACTAAGACCCCTGCACCAGACAGCTTTGAACCAACTTGACTTTGATCATTTTTCTCATACTTAGAGAAGCATTCAGGTGTTAATGTCTAAACAAAAGTTGTAGGCCGATTACTTAGGGTTCCAGTCGATTTGGATTCATTCCGTTTGGAGCAAAAACCTATTTTATATGATTTTTTTAAAAACAGTATGCAAATCCCGTTTTTGCACAGGACCAGCTACATAAACTCACTGTTTTAAGCATTATGGAGGTAAAATCAAGTCTGAACATAAACTACAAAGTTGTAGTATACATAGATACCTTTCCAAAAATATATGGTACACCTCAATCAGATCAATGAGTGATTTTATATGAATTTTAAACAACCAGCAGTACTAAGATTCCTATACACAACTCAAACAGCCCTTTTTGCATAAGTTTGACACTAATACCATCAAGAATCAACTATCTAGCTTACCATATTGCAAATAAATAATTAAAACTTAATTTATAACTTCTTTAACCAACAATGACATAAAAATAACATCATTTAACAAAGGTTTAACTTACTAATCAAAACCTTATGAACCCTAACATGAAACCTCCCAATTTTATCACAAATCAACAAATTAGACCACAAATCTTAAAATTTATAGTTTCATACCTTGCTTCTTTACATTATCTTCAATCAATTAGCTTTAAATCTTCAAACTAACACCAAATTGGAAGATGCATGAGGAGGTAAAACCAAAAGCTAGGGTTTATGTGATGAGAGTTGAGAGGGCGTAGGTTTTAGAGAGAGAAGTGAAAAGTGAGAAATGAGAGTAAATTTTCTGAAATTTAAGGGTTTAAATAGTTAGTAAAAGAATTCTCACTTAGCAAATGTTACCCCTCATCAATTGCCTATTTCAAAATTAGTTTTTACATGAATTTTTCTTAACATTTTTAGTCCTAAGACCAATTTATTTTCTACATAATTGACCATTTACATAAAACTTGGACTTACATTATTAGTCCAAAATACAACTACTTTAAGCAAGGGTACAAGTAGATAAAACATCCAATTATCATGTAAATGAATATACCAAGATTAATCAATAACAAAATCTAGGCTGTTATATTGTACCTACGCACAATTTGCTTGTAATCTTGAGTTTTAAGTAATATGCATTAATAAACAGTATTTTACGCATAAAAAGTGAGTTTTAAGAGTTTTTGTCAAATGATTTATAATATAAAATATATTTTTTTATATAATTTAATTTAAGTTTAATAATAAGACAATTTATTTTTGGTTTAATATTATAAATTTTATAAAGATAATAATTAAGTATTCTGTTAGAATTTAATGATTATACTAATTATATTTTAGATTTTTCATATTTAAAATGAGATGTTTATCATGTATTTGATTGTGTTTATCTGCAGTTAGTTACACGAATTCAGACATGGGATGAAATCGTATAGGGATGAAATCGTTTAGGGATGAACGAGTTTAAGAGTTTTTAAGAGTTTTAAGAGTTTTAACCAAATGCTTTATAAGATAGTATAGATATGTTCTTACTTGGATGTTAATCAGTAAAAAGATTTTAAAGGAAAAACTTGCAAAATTATCAAAGAGAAAAATATGTGCATCAAAATTATCTCAATAAATACACTTGATACTGGTAATTTAGGTATATAGACAGACTACAAATGATAATTATTTATTGATTATAAAAATTAATTATATATTATAATAATTGTGTTTTAATAACAAAAAGAATATCATAATAAAAAAAAGATTATTTTATTATTACTAAGATTATAATAATATTAATGGTGTTTTATGGTATTTTTTTAATGTGTAGTTTGAATTTATACATGATTAAAGTACAAATAAGAAAATGAGTCTTTATCCGAGAACGATAACAAAAAGAATGATATATGTAATAACTTAAAATATTATTTGAGGTTTTTGAGAATCTTACTTATTTTTTTTATTTTTGGCCATTAGAACTATTTATGGCCTAGAATCATAACCGCTATAAAGGAATAAATTGGGTTTTTAAAATGGTATTAATTGCCTTGTAACCGACCAATTAAGTGGTAATTAATTTGTAAGGAGGTTATGAAGAGTATATATAGAGGTGATGAGCTAGAGATTGGTTCCTTACTAACAAATAGAGGTATTCAAGAGCTAGAAGGCAAAAGCAGGGAATCGATACTCAAGAGTTGTGTGTGTGACGTTCATCAGACGAACGTTCAAAGTTATCAATCACTATGAGTTTAGGTGATGTTTTTTTAAAGGTTGCATATCTGTTTCTGTTAAATTGCAAGCTTGTTGTGTTTTATGTTTATGGTTTTCTGCGTGGATGTGCTTTGTGATAAAATACTGTGTGGGAAGTGAGGGGGACTAAACTAAGGATTTAATCCTAAAACAAGCACGCTGTGTGAAGCTTGTTAAGTCGTAAGAGCGAACAATGCTGTGTGAAGTTCACCAGGCAATGCTGTGTGATATAGTCCTTTCCCTCTTACTTCCATGTTTTATGAACTGTGCGAAAACCGTTTACTCACTAGGCTTTAGACTCACCAAACTCGTGTTTTCAAAATAAATGCAACCAGGTCACTACTCGTATGGAGATAGTAGCAAGGGTAAAGAGAAGGCGTAGAGCCTGACTGTGCGTGAAGAAGATAGGCTGGAAATGAAGTTTAGTCGTGACTTGTCTTGGCGAAGAGTAGTCAGTTGTGGGTTTAAGCAATTGATGTATGATCAGAAGAAATTTTTAGACTTCCGCTGTGATTTATGTTTAAACTGTTTCAATCCAGTATTTTATGTAAGTTTCCAATTTTTAAGGTTGAATTTTATTTATGATTTGAGGTTAAGATAAAGATCGGATTTTGGGTCTTTACAATATAGGAACATCAAATAATAACATTTGAGATACGGATAAACTCAAAACCAAAATGGAGATGATAGCCACTTCTAATTGTTAAAATAGATAAATTATTATATTATAGTGTAGGCCACGGACATAAATTAATACAAAAAAGATTAAACTTTCGATCTTGAAACCAAAATTTTGATACCAAGAACTGAAATTAAGTTATCTAAAGGCATAAATCTAGATAAAAGAAAATGAAAAACCGAGAAGAGAATTAGGGCAAGCAGAGGTAACCCAATTGAGATTTTGGAAATTTAAGAAAGAATTTTTTGACTTACTCTTCCAACTCTATCTGCATTGATTAGAACAAACTCGTTTCCTGTTGTGTGAACCTGCAAGTCTTTTAATGATTTATTGGTCGTACATGTGGGAATCCCTTTCAGTTGTCTGGCAAGCTACGTTCCCGCCGATCCCACCAATAGCAACAAGTTGGCAAATACCTATAGAAAACGTTGTTGGATTCAACTATTTGGCATACAGATGCAAACATTGATCTTATACGGGAAATTCTTGAGAATAAGATGCTAGAAGCGAAAAATGAGAACATGATCATGGCCAAAATCGAACCAGAGTTGAGAAAACTTTAAAAAAATGGTGGAACCTCTATAAAATTTCCAAATAGAAGCTCCTACTTCGAAGAATGAATACAAAGCGATGATTGCATGAGCGGCAACAACAAAGCTATAGAGGTGTAATTTTGTTATATTTTCTGATTAATTTCTTAAATTAATCTGTTAAAAGCATAAGGGAGTAGTTTATCGGAAGGTGTCAAAGTCGTACCAATGAGGGGAATCAGATGTGGAGGAAATATTAGTGATGAGCATAAAATGACAGCAGTGAAAGTAAAAGAAAAAAGCGACGAGATGGACGAAAATCGAAATATTGAAATGGCGGAGGTTGCGTCAGACGGTGGATTGCAATAGAGGCATGTCGTGAGGATGTGTCTGGTGGATTCGGGCGTGGGGATGGGCTTTCAAGACCGCCATTTTGAAGCATGATTATGGTTTAGTAACGATGGTGGATGGAGCAATTTCCATGGCGGAAGAGAAAGGTTGGATGGGGATGGATGTCCTTTTTCCTTCTTTTTCAAAAGTTGTATCCGGATGACGGACTTCATCCCAAATTGAGAGTTATATAGTTTTCCTTTTAGCCGATTGCTTCATGGACAGCGGAACGTGGATAGTAATTCAAGGTAGTGGGAAGAGAATTGTGGGGGAAGTCAGAAAGGAAGAGGATGATGGGATAGGGGCTTTAGAAACTTGTAAATAATGCATAGATGACAGTTAAAATTCAACAAAAAAAATATAGTATAGATAGATAAGGTATAAAATATAAATAAAAAATACATATTTATCATATTTAATAGTATTATTAAATTCAATAATATTCGATATTTG
>NC_037530.1:28082366-28087077 GCF_001531365.2 Cynara cardunculus var. scolymus
GCCCTTACCTGTTATATATATATATATATATATATATATATATATTTCATAGTTACTGAACATATACATGAATGAATTATATAAAGATGGAGATAGAATGAAAATATGTATATGTGAAGAGTATACGTGATCGTGTAATTGTCTAATGTATAATATTTATATAAACTCAACAATCATATTAAATCCAAGAAATAAAAGGATATCGGATTCATCGGGTTGAGTTGAGTTCAAATAATAATAACTCAATATCACCCCAATACTTAATGTTTGAAAATTTTACAATTCGATTAGACATCGGGTTGCTTCGGGTTGAGTTATTTGGCGTTAGATTGGGTTGGGTTGATTGGGTTGGTCGGGTTTTCGAGCACCCCTAGGTTCTAAAGCTTTAAATTTATAAATTAAAAGTGTAAAATAGAAATGAAAAAAATGAATATAAAACAAATTAAATAAGATGACCATAAGGTATAAAATGAAAGTTTTAAAAATAATTTACTACGTATTTATATTATTTAATAATATGAGATTAAATCGAAAAACATTCAATATTGAGCTCATTCTGAATGCATTAATGAGATAATTATAATGGTATAATTTGTAAAAAGTGAAACACATTTTTTAGATAATATAGGATTATGTATGATAATATGATAATGGTGTAAAATGAAAGATGAAAAAGAAAGGGATATAAAGTAAATTAAATAACTAACTATAAAAGTATAAATTGCAACTTAAAAATTAAAAATAATTTGATTTTAATATTATCTTTGAAACGTGGAAGTTTCATGGGAGGTGTTTAACTTCAAAACTTGTACATGATGCATAAATGATGATACCTCTTAAATTTCAACACCTAACCATTTTAGGTGGTTATATATATAGTATATATATATATATATATATAAAGTGTGTGTGTATATATATATAGATATATATATATATATATATATAGGGAAG
Organism: Cynara cardunculus var. scolymus; assembly: GCF_001531365.2. NCBI lineage: Eukaryota > Viridiplantae > Streptophyta > Magnoliopsida > Asterales > Asteraceae > Cynara > Cynara cardunculus. The sequence continues at coordinate 28,083,321 of NC_037530.1, forward strand.
GGTTCAACGAAAACACCTTCATTAACGAAAACATGAGAACACCTTTTTATCATAGATAATCACATATGATACACATGTGATACTAAATCAGAGACGCGAGTGAATTTCGATGCGATATTGGTTGCGGACCAAGTTGCCCTTACACCACTAAGTAGGCATGGGAATGGCCCCCGACCCGTTGGGGAACCCGGTCCACCCGCCCCGGTCGGGGACGGGGATTCCCCACTAAATCGGGGATGGGGACGGGGATCCCCGTTTGTCTCAAACCGGGGATGGGGACGGATATGGTACTCCCCGCCCCGCCCTTACCTGTTATATATATATATATATATATATTATGCACACACACATGTATGTATGTATATTGTTTATTTCAACTAAAACGGTAGTTTATAATTTCTTATTTCTAGACTAGGTTTAGAATCAAAAATTGTTACTTTTTGAATGTTAATATGTAATATTTTGAATGTCAAGTCAAAATACAATTACTCGATAAGTTTTGTATATTACTCGATATGATTTTATATTACTCATTATTTTTTGGTACTTGTGACTTTATTAATTTGATATTTTTTGGTTTTAGGTTATTAATTCTTATATGATGTTGTGGTTTTTTTTGTATTAAATTAAATTCATTTTGGTTTTAGGTTTATTGAAAATGTTTGAAATTTAAACATGTATGATCACTCACATATATAATTCAAAATAACTTATATAAACGGGAAAAAAAATCCTCGTTTCCCCGTTGGGGATGGGGATGTGATTATATTCCCCGGCGGGGATGGGGCCGGGGATGGGGACGGAGATTGAGGTCCCCACCCCATTCTCATGCCTACCAGTAAGCCCCCTCATAAGTATTATCACATGTGATAAGGGTGTTGTTGATATGATACTATAATTCATCATGACCATTACATGTGATGCTAAATCATAGACACAGACAACTTTTGGCGTGACCTAAGTCGTAGAACACGTCGTCTGCACATCACAGGGTCCTCTAACGCGTATTATCATATGTGATAAGGGTGTTCTTGTGTTCTCGTAAAATGAATGTGTTCTCGTTTGAACCTCCACCTATATATATATATATATATTATAGTTATCGTCGCCCCGCATCAACCATTTTCTCCTTTCTTCCCCCTATCGGTCATCCCACCCCATTGCCATCCCTCACCTATGTCCAGATTTTCACCGTCCTCACTCATCCCTGGCAATCTACAACATTCATCGACTTCCCATCCCCTTCCCCATCTTCTTCGGTGAAATCATTGAACCACAACCTCCATTCCTGAGGATGAGATCCTTCCACTTAGAGCACCGTCGATCTCCACCATCTTGCAGCACTATGATCAACACTTATATCCTTCTTCCCTCATTGGTTACCAACACCACAACTACACTCAGCCTTTGTTGCCAATCTTCTTCCTCTTGGTGTGTAACACCCCAAAATGGGACGACAAAATTTCCAAATATAAACCGGAAATATGGTATATAAGTATCAACGTACGAGTCTTCCCAAAAAGAGGAAACTTAAAACGCTAGTTAATTGTAATTTGTAATAGTTGGATATGAGGATAACAACCTGCTAATCTAATTTCTTAAAAGAAATAAGATTACAATTGGGTGTCACCTAAACCACCAAAAACAACTTCAATAGATGGTGTCTCAAAATGCTCCCCAAACTCTTTGTATGAGGACCGGTCAAACCTTCTTGGCAACCATGCCACTAGAACCCAATATACATACCGACACAAAAATAAGTGTTAGGCTAAAAAGTCTAGTGAGTATGAACATGAAGTAAACAACCGCAATATAATTAGTCAAAACCATTTATCAGCCAAGTACATCATTCTTTTGGAGATAACGCGGGAGACCCGTATCAGTTAAGAGTGACGGCAACACAAAAGTATATCACTCAAACAACATTGTCACATAACACTTCAAGACTTGTAGTCCAAGTGTCCTAAATATCTCTTAACAAGTTTCACCTTAAGAGCCTGTTGATCTTAGTGTCTATCCTTACAAATCACACCACAAGATTCAGCATATTTAGTGTCTACCTCCAAGGTAACACCTCAAGAGGCAAAGTTCTTAGTGTCTACCTCCAAGGTAACACCTCAAGAATCAACCCTCCTAGTGCCTACTTGAAAAGTTCATCCAAGCATATATCTCAAATGAAAATGTCCAACAAATCCGCATGTAGATAACCTTTCATTCATTACGTGTGGAAGTTGTCAAATACATTCATAAATTCATCTAAAATCACGAGACTGACATTTATAGACAATATCCCAATCTAGGTTAGTAATCCCAACAATTATGATTTTTATAAAAATACCAGGATGATCAACCAAGTTCCATGTAAACTATTCCAAATAGATATTTAAAATGGAAAGAATCATTATCATACCTTAATATATGGATTTACCCCAAAATGCACAAAAGTTCATCAAATAAGGGCATGTGACCAAATCACCACATGGTTATGTAATACATGAAATTAAAGATTGAAATGAAGTTAAAGAACACATTTAGGCACGTATCTAGTTTCACAAAGCATTAAAAACTCACTTGCTAGATTTTTGGAGAAAACCTAGAAAACTTAATAATACCTTAGAAATGGAGAGTATTGAAGCTTGATGACTAACTCTTGACTCTTTACAACTAACAATAAATGAAACCCTTAGATCTTCTAAAATATGCCTTTAATGAAGCACTTGGTTGAAAAATAAATGAGGAAGAGATTGAATGGGTTGGATGATAAAGGTGGGTGAAGGAAATAAATGAAATAAGGAAGAAATTGACAGGGGTAAAAGGGCTGGTGTATGCCGCCGCTTAGCAGTGTGGTTTAGGGCACCTCAGAGTCGCCCATTCCCAAAGACGCCCATCATACCTTCAGTAACCCGGGAGGTTTCCACGTGGTTTAAGTCGCATAAGAGCCGCATTAGCTATTGTTTCCTCCCCTTGAGAGTTGCTTTCCAAGAACATCAAACAAAGACTAAAGTGTCTCCAACGATGGTTTTAGCCGCCTAATGAGCCACACGACTCTTCTCTAAGGCCAAAACTTAACATCTTTCAACCCCCCCCCCCCCTTTTGACCCTTAAACAATATAATGTTAACCCCTAAAGTTAATTTTAAAGAAAATACGCTTCTGGAAAATTGTAAAAGCTCCAAAGCTAAAAATGAAAGTAAATCAAAAAAAAATACGGGTATTACATGGTGCCCCTTCAATCTACAACTCTCGGTTCAACAATCAATTTCACTTCTAGACAGAAGCATTAGCAATCAATTTAGGGTTTTGAACGTTTGAAATTGATGTAAGGTAATGCTTACTTGAAACATATTTAGGTCTTTGTTGGTGTGATTTTGATTTAGGTTTTATTATTTTTGTATTAATTTTTTTAAGTAATTGGCATAAATTTAATGCTTATATTCTTAATGTGCATGGTTGTTTTTAATGTTGCTTATTGTTGTTGTTGATGATGTTTTTATGAACACATTGTTTATCAAACATAAGTTAGCTTATAAACTAACTTATAAGCTAACTTATTTTTTAGGTATATGTTTCGATGAGCATAACTAGTTAGCTCATTGAAACGCTAGTTGAAGTATTTTATAAGTTTCTTTGTCATTTTTTTTCAAATTATAACTCTTAATAATATTAATTATTATTTATTACTATAAAGTATAAATAAATATTAGTTATTAATAAATAAAAATAAAATTAATTATTACTAATATTAAATAATAATAATT
>NC_037530.1:28087533-28089468 GCF_001531365.2 Cynara cardunculus var. scolymus
GTATTTATTTTAATTATATTATAAAATATTGTAAGTGTAATTTTTTAAGATGTCTTTTTTGTTCATTTTACATTTTTATCAACTAGTTTTATTCAAACATAATTTATTAGTCAGTTAATTTACGAGCTATCAGCTAGTTTATTAGTCATCGGCTAGTTTATCAACTACTATTTCACTTATCAGCTAGTAAACACAATCTATAAGATATTCATAATTGACATCAGTTCTAGTTTTAATTATAATTAGGGTTTAGAATTTCTATTTTGATTTTACCTTTCAAAATTCAAATAAAGAAGTTAAATAAGAAGCTAAAACACCTAAAAGACCCTTACATCATAGTTAAATATGACAACTTAACGTAGAGTTGTTTATGGACGGGACGACCCGTTAGACCCAGCTCATCCGACCTATTAGAAATAGAGGTGTTCGCGGTCCGATTTAGACGGTTTAACCCCTTACACCATAAACCAAACCGTAATGTCGGTTTATAAAATTTTCAAAACAAATGGTTTGACATCAAGTGCCGGGATTGGTCAAACCAGACCACGAAAAGGCGGTCTAATCTGACCAATTTAGGCAGTTTGGGCCTTTAATGGACTTGAACAGATTGAGTTTGGAATCCAAGAACTTGAATGCAGAGTTGAATCACGTGGTTGATGTCTTGATGATGTGCGTCAAAATCAAACCATGGATTAGGAAAGATCGATAGATTGATAGAGTTCTTGAGGGATTTCAAAATTTGGAGACCGTTAATGTCATTGTCGATATGTTTACTGGTTTAGGGATTTTTAGGCGCCGATTCATTTGGAAGTTAAAAAAGTTGGGCTTGCTAATACTTATATATATATATATATATATATATGTGTGTGTGTGTGTGTGTGTGTGTGTGTGGATATTCAAACGAGAACACCTTCATTTTACGAGAATGCGAGAACATCCGTATCACATGTGATAATACACATGAGGGAACGTGGTGGTGTGCAAACGACGTGTTCTGCGACTTAGTCCACACCAAAGGTCGTATGTATCTATGATTTAGCATCACATGTAATGGTCTTGATAAATTATAATATCACATCAAAAACACCCTTATCACATGTGATAATACATGCGAGGGGGCTTAGTGGTGGTGTAAGGACAACTTGGCCCGCAACCAAGATAGTGCCAAAAGTCCCCTGCGTCTCTGATTTAGTATCACATGTGTATCATATGTGATGAAATAATAATATCACATGTGATTGTCTATAGTAAAAAAATGTTCTTGCGTTATCGTAAAATGAAGGTGCTCTCATTTGAACCATTCCCTATAGATATATTTGGCCGTCGATTTGGTCCAAACCGCCCAAAAAAGATTCCAGACCGCAGACCAAACTGGACCGCCTGATTTTGCTATTTTCCAAACCAGACTAAATCGACAGACCGCTCAAATCGCCAAAAACGGTCTGGTTTGATTTGATTCGACCGGTTTGAGCGGTCTAACGGTTTTTTTGAACACTCATAGCTAGAAATACAGGTTTGGATAACCATTATTGAGAAAATGGACGGGCCCGAGTTTGTTCGTTAAAATTAATGAGCGGACATGCGCAATGTAAAAATAAATATGGACAAGTTCGTATAGCTCGTTTATATTTTATAATTAATATTTTTTTATCATTACTTAAAATTATAGTTGTATATTTTAAAATTAAATTATTAAAGTTTTAGGATGAGACTCTTTGATTATTTTTTAGAGCCCAAAAGGCTAAAGGGTTGTTTGTTTTTCATTTTTTCCTCCACTTGTTGAAACCCGCGTATCACTTTAGTTGCTTAAAATTTTAATTGCAACAATGTTTTTTCTCTACTTTTTGGTTCTACATTTGTTAATTAATTGCTAGCGATCAGATTTATAGATTACTAATGCGGCGGGAGCCATGAATTTTAACGATTTTGAAGTTT
>NC_037530.1:28090378-28092442 GCF_001531365.2 Cynara cardunculus var. scolymus
TATAATATATAATAATATAATTAAGTCAAAAACTATTTAATATTGGACTCATTTCGAAGGTATTAACGAGACGATTATAATGGTGTAACTTGTTAAAATAAAAATGTATTTTTTAAAYATGTTTTAWTTGATATACGATTATGTATGTTAATTTGATAAATGTTTAAAATGAAAAATTTAAAAGTAAAGGATGTAAAGTAATTAATTAACTAATTATAGGGATATAAAATGTAAATTTAAAATTATAATTTTTTTTAAAAATCCGTTGAATGAGGGGTGAATGTATGTGAAGGGGTGAGTGTATGTGAGGAGGGGAAGGGGTGAAAAAGTAAAAAAGTGAAAAGGGTATCTTGGTCATTTAGAATTTTAAGACTTTAAGACTTTTGATGAATTTGCTTAATAAGACAGTATAGATAAGAGTTACACTTTTTAGGCCGGTTAGCCCGTGGGCAAGCCCGGTTCGTTTATAGGGCGAACAATGACAAGTTGTTAAACCTGAAAAAAAGGCTTGAATTTACAATATTAGACCCGTTGAACAAAAAAACAAGTTAGGCTTGACTCGGACCCGGTCTAGACCCACAAATGATCACCTCTAACTTAACGGTGAAACATATGAAAGTTAGGGGTTGTTTATTTACCTCTTAATAGTTTCATTAAGAGGCAACCTCTGAATCGTTAAGAGGTGAATCTTGTTTGGCAAAAAAAAAAATTTGCCTCTTAATGGTTCTAAAACTCTCTGAATGATTTTGTATCATGAATCTCCCTTAACCATTAAGAGCCCCAATTTCATTGTACAAAATTACCAAACAATTATATTTCATTTTGCACTATATTATGAGAGACTCTTAATCATTCTGCATCAAACCATTCAACAATTGTCAAACAACCCCTTTAACTATAAAAATACAACTATAAAAACACGAACCCTTAGATTTTTTTTCAAAAAAGAGACATGGTGACACTGACATGGTACATTAAAAGCACATAATTACATACAAAAAAACAATTAATTCAATTTAAAATAAAATGTTTATTATTTTTATATATTTAATTAAAATTTAAAACAAGAAAGCACCAAATATGTTGTCATTATACTTGTTATTTTTGTGGTCCAAAATGAGCAGAACCAAGAAAAAATTAACACGTTATGCAACACGTTACCCAACACCACCATCACATGTTCCCTTCATACCCACCACCTGTTATTGCTAATTTCTTTTATATATATATATATATATATATATATATATATATATATATATAGTATTTGAACCACCCTATATATATATATATATATATATGACGTTTCAAATACAACTCATCATATTTGTATAATTTATGCAATCCTCAATTAAGATATTTATGGAAATGATGAGAATTCATTTATTATGATTTGAATATTTATGGAAGATGAATATGTTTCATTAATTATAATCAATATTTTATATTATGAAACAATTAAATTTTTTATGAAATTACATATTCATCAAATTTTAAATAAAGAGTTGAGATTGAGTTGTATTAGTTGTACAAATGCAAATGGTTGTATAAAAACCCATATATATATATATAGAGAGAGAGAGAGAGAGAGAGAGGTTATTATACAACATTTGACATTTGTGCAACCAATACAACCCAATCTAAATCGTTCATTTCATTTGATTAATATATGATTTCATAGAAGTTTTGATTGTTTTCTAATATAAAGTATTGATCATAATTAATGAACCATATTCATCTTTCATAAATATTCAAATCATAATAAATGAACTCTCATCATTTCCATAAATATCTCAATTTATTGTATTACATTGGGTTGTACAAATGCAACGGATTGTTTTTGAAACAAACTCTCTCTCTCTCTCTCTCTCTCTCTCTATATATATATATATATATATATAGGAGCGTTTAAATAAAAACCACTCAATTTGTAAAAACCATAAAAACTTCATTCAATCAATTATAATTTTTCATTTTGTTCATTTTTTTGTAATTATGAGAGGTTGATTAACCATTTTTATTGTGGAGGGTGTTAATCATGGATATTATCATCTTTATTATTTT
>NC_037530.1:28094877-28111863 GCF_001531365.2 Cynara cardunculus var. scolymus
TTTTAAGAGTTTAAGAGTTTTAAGAGTTTTTAAGAGTTTTAGCCAAATGCTTTATAATATAGTATAGATATATATATATATATATATATATATATATATATATATATAAAACATCACCTATTTCTATAAATATCCTTTTAGACAACTGAATGCTTATCTCCAGAGTTGGTGAAATCCTTGATTTCTTCTATCTATAAATTTTTTATTCGTTTCTTCTAGGTCTATTTAAAATAATTTAAATTAGATTTTTTAACCGAATTTTTAAATTCAATATTCAATTTGTTTCTATAAAAACAAAAATTCCAAATATTTTTTGCGATATGTTAAACTTATTTTTATGTTCAATATAATATGTACACAAATATTAAATTTAAACCACCGTCGGACTTTTCTTTAAAAAAAAAAAACTTAAAAAAAAGTACTGTACATGTTTTTGTAATTATGGTTTTTGAAATTTAATATTTAAAAAAACTTAGAAAACTTCCAACAACTTAAAATAAACTCATATTTTTTTTATTATAAAATATTGAAAATCTTGTTGAAATTTCGAAAAATTTGATGTAAAATTCATAAAAACTTAATTTTTTTTTTTTAATCGGACCTATAAATAATCGGTCATCAATCGAATCAGATCGGACTCTGAATTCTCGTAAAAACCATAACCGGCAACCAATCATCTGACGGGTCCGATCCCACTCCTGCACCGCTCCCACATCGAGCCGGACTCATTTTAGCCAATCTCTATTTGGCGGTATACACAACAATCCAATGTAACCGTCACCTTCTAAGAGGTGGTGACGGCAGTCGGCGCAGACGATAGCATCTATGCCAATCTCAACCACCTCGGCAAAAATATATTTAAAGGTTACTATTTGCACTTAAACCCCCACACTATTTGTTTTTGGCACTTAACCCCCTTGTACTTTTTTCAATTGGTTTTTCTATTTAAATCATGTAAACCAAATTCACATTGTCAAAAAGGTAAACATGTACAAAGACTACTCTTTTTTGGTGTTTGTTGATTTACATTGAATAAGTAAACTTCCTCTTTGAAGAATCTTTTTTTAATCAAATATATTGACAATATGACTAGAAAGGTATAACTGTATAATATCGTATAAACATTATTATCATCAAGTTAAAATCAACGACAAATTAAAATTATTTGGTTGATGTAATGAACTATGAAGGTAGAACTACACATATGACATATGGAACATGTGTGTACAATGACATGATTACCCCCACGATAAGTGTTAACCCGAAGGGATCTAACATGTGCACCCAAGGAATTTGGAGCCTGGTTTTTGTCTCGGCTTGTAAAGATGCAAGAATATAAGACTAATCTTTGTTAACCGCTTACGTTAAATATGAACAAGAAAGATAGGCGCGTTAAGATAACAAAAGAAAATAATATTTCCAAGAAAACTACTAATACTAGGTGTTGCTCCTCGTTATACATATGTAGGCATAAGAATGAACGGGGATAGGGCGAGGACCTCAATCCCCGTCCCCGATTACATATCTCTATCCCCGTCCCCGTCCCCATCCCCATCCCTGCCGGGGAATATAATCACATCTCCATCCCCATTTTTTTCCCGTTTATATAAGTTATTTTAAATTAAATATGTGAGAGACCATATATGTTTAAATCTCAAACATTTTCAATAAACCTAAAACTAAAATGAATTTAATTTAATATAAAAAAAACCACAACATCGTATAAGAGCTAATAACCTAAAACCAAAAAAAAAAATCAATTAAATCCAAAAAAACTTAAAGTCACATGTACCAAAAGATATTGAGTAATATACAAAACTTATCGAGTAATTGTATTTTGACTTGACATCCAAAATATTACATATTAACATCCAAAAAATAACAATTTTAGATTATAAACCTAGTTAGGAAATTATAAACTACTGATTTAGTTGAAATAAATAATATACATATATATATATATAATTTATTAATATATATATATATATATAACTGGTACGGGACGGGGAAGGGAGTACCATACCCGTCCCCGTCCCCATCCCCGTTGTAGCGGGGAATCCCCGTCCCCGACCGGGGCGGGTGGACCGGGTTCCCAGACGAGTCGGAACCCATTCTCATGCCTATACATATGTTGTCACTATTCGATCATTGTTGTTCCTATTTGTACATAAATTATTGCATCAATGTGTATGTTTACGTTTGTGCATCATTATTTTTTTTATAGATTCGTTATGCACAACATATGTTCTCTAAATAATCATTTAGAATTACAATTGCTTAGCTCTAAGTTTTTTCTACATTTGCTTTAACTTAGTATCAGAGCTAATGATATGCCTCAATCAAACCCCTCTTTATCCTCTGATATTACTTCATCTTCCGTAATTCTTTCATACCCATCTGAATCATGGTTTCTTTGCGAAACTAGACACCAACAATATACTATTTTGAAGAATAAACTACTCATCATGATCATCTCTTAAGTGTCGAAAGGCTCGATGGATCAACACCTCAACCACCCAAATTTTTTACTTATGGATCCACTGAAATTAACTTGGACTTTGCTCTATGATATCGATATAACCAACTTATTTTGAGTTGGATCTACTCTTCTTTACTCTAAATCGATGCTCATCCAGATTGTTTCATGCACTATCACTAAGAAAACACCAAACTCTTTTCGCTAGATTTACTCAACATATTCAATGGCTAGAGTAACAAAGCTTCAAACTTCACTGTTGTTAGCTCCTACTTCACATAAATACACCCATAACACTTAAACTTCTCTTGGTTTCCCTCTAGATATCGAGATAATTAAGATGGATGAATATTAAATTTCCCTATTTCTCCATATGAAGCGTATTAGGGAAGTTGAATCTCCCATTTACTCCCACCCTCAACCAGTTCTTACTATCTCCTACTTGAACTCTTATCTACTAACGAACCCGACTGTAAGGTGATACATGCATTATATGTGATAAAATCTTTTAAGCATGCCAAATAATACAAGTTATGATGTTGTGCATGAAATGTTTTTGGCTACATATGAGGGGTCATATTCCCAGATGATGATACTATCAGGTAAGAGGCTATGAAAATGCACACATTCCATACATGTATCACAAGGGTACCTCCATGTACTCAATTAAGATGTATGTTATCAGGACATATTGTGTTCACTGTACTTTGCAAATTTGATAGATAGATACACACCCACACTATGCCAATTAAAAATTGCAATCTCATATGTTCACTTATTTATGCTTCTTGCATGCAATAATTCAACTTACCCATATGTATACTTGAGCTCGTCTCACACTTTGACCTACGTGACCTCACTAGCAAGTTCATACTACACTTATATTGATCATCTTTGCAACCTGATCTACGTAAGCTCAAAGTTAGGTTCATTGCATATAAGCTATCTGAAGATCTAAGCCATACAAACCCATTTCTACGCTATTTTTCATTCGTTTTGCATCGTGATGACATTAATATGAAATAATAACATCTAGCACTCTTAAACTTCAATTAAACCAGCATATCATGCTTCAATCAAACACAGATTAACTACTGATGGCATACAATATGTAAAACATTCATATCTTGACGAATTCATGGCCTTAAGGCCATGTTCTCATCCCATTTGTTTACCAAAATGTTCAAAAATACTACTTTAGAGTTATGCATTAGAACTTACTTTTAATTTGATGATGAATACTTGCACTCTTTGAAAGTTCTTTCTACTTATTTGCGAGGAATTTTCTAAAATTCTAGAGAGGGGTCATTTTGTCATATATAACAAGTGTAGGGGGGTAAAATGAAACTTTTCCTGTTTGTATCCATTCTACCTTACGTGGCTGCTTACATGGTTGGCCTGCATTTGAAAATTCAATGGAAGATCTCTTCTTCCACCCGCATCTATAGATACAAAAAGGTTAATGTATAGGTACGACTGAGGGTGCACACGAGCATTGACTTTTGACTTTTTGTTCATATGTTTTACACACAGTGAATTGAAAGAGGGAATAAGGAGGAGGTTGATGATGATGGTGATGATTGTTAAAATCGTGTTTCTTACTTCATGATAACATGGAGGAAACAAACGTCTCAATTGCCGATTCAAATGTTGACAAAACGTTAGTAAACGCGACGACTCCTCAAACCCCAAAACCTTCAATTCTTAGTACTTGATTGATCATCGTTGCTTTTTTTTTTTGGTGATTTTTGTTGCAAATTTGCTTGATCATGAGCAAATTCTTTAGTAAAAGAAGGTTTCATCTCTCCTCCCCTGCTAATCTCATGCCTTCGTTTTCTTCTAGTTCTGATTATAACAATAATTCGTCGAAGAAGGCTAATTCTTCGTCGTCTCCGTGTTCATCTTCGTCGTCGCCGTGCGAGTCTTCAATGAATGGGGGGTTTTCTTCTCCGCAGTCGCAGAAGAGGCTCACCAGGCAGCGTAAACTCCGTCACGTGACGGTGGAGAACTTTTGTATGCCGGAGGAAGATGATGGCGATAGGTCAAAATCGTTGCCTGGTTCTCCGAATTCGGAGTCAAGGTCGTCCCACCGATTGCTGCAGCACTGGTCCTTGTCTGCCGTTCCGCAACCATTACCACTTCCTAATGATGAATTCCGGTTTCATGCCGAAGAATATAGCAGAGGAGATGGACGGTAAGTTTCTGTCGTTTTTGAATCATAAATAACATTTCACCATCTTAGGGATTATCACTTGGGACCACAAATGTTTTGTTGATGATTATAGTAAAATCAAGAATACTTCCACATTCCAAATATCTACTATTGCATCCATACTCAAAACATAGCTGCAATTTGACACTAGACTTCATACCATTTCATTTTCAATTTTAAAAGTTTATGGATTTTAAACTATTTGGGGGAAAATTTGCCATCTTAAAGTTGATCCATTCACCAAAGTTGGTGCAAATTGGTGGCAAAATCAAATGTAAATTCTACATGTGGCAAATACCAGGTTAGGCAATTGAAAACTTTCTGAAGTTCTTCTATTTGGGGAAAAATTTCCATGTTAAAAGTGTATCTATTTGGGTGATTTAATTTCTAAAGGGGGATTAAGATTATAGTGCCTGCAGAAATCTTGGAGATTTGCTTCTCACTAAATCTTGAGTTCGGTTGAATTGAATCTCAAAACTGCAGTTGCAGATCACATCAATGTGGGATGAATCCTAAGGCTTGTGGTGACTTGATATCATCTAAACCTTCAACTTACCATCGCCGGAGAGGTTATCCTCAAGACGTAAATGGCGAAAAAGTTGGTTGTGGCATCAGGTTGGATGTTCCTCCTAGGAGTGCCCCAGCTACTACCTTCACTAGTCCTGCACTTAGCCCCAAAAGATTTAGTACCGTCGATATTTTTGATTCTGCATTTGCTGTTCCTCAAGAGCTTCGTGTGTCACCACCTTCAAGACGTTCTCCAGTGCACAGTCCACCATCACAAAGTCCTTATCTGAAAGTTCATCTACTTAACAACAAATCTCCACCAGAAAGGACCGAAAGCAACAACACTAATGTTCACCCACTTCCCCTTCCACCTGGAGTTTCAAGACCTGTTTCTAGTCGTCGAAGTTTGGATAAATCAGATGGGCAATCAACAAAGGGTCAATGGCAAAAAGGGAAACTTCTGGGACGTGGTACCTATGGCAGCGTATATGAAGCAACCAATCGGTATGTCATATGAATTGAACAGAACTTTAAATTACTTTTGCTGCAGTGTGTTTAATGTTTTTGTTTTTTCTCTTTGCAGTGAGACAGGGAGTTTGTGTGCATTGAAAGAAGTTGATGTCATTCCTGATGATACCAAATCATCAGAATGTATAAGGCAGTTGGAGCAGGTCATTCTTCTGAACCATGTTTATCGTTGAACATATTTGTGCATTAGTATCTGTTTTGTGTATGCATCCATATATTTATTCCATGGCTTTAAGTTTGAAGGCATATATTTTCATCTTCCATGACTTGCGAAGAATAGTAACTCCATTGTTTTGTGGATAGCATTATCTGTGATGTTGTTATCAGTATATGCAGCATGTATAGCGAATTATGTATTAAACAAATTCAGAAACTTCTTTCAGGAATGTAGAATTTGCATTGCTAGTATCCACAAATATATACTTGAATAATATGCTTAAATTTGCAAATTTAGACAAACAAACTACCATGATTTTATCATAATAGTCCAGTAAAATTGAATGCATTTCGTCATATACATTTTTATATTGTGGAATCCTTTGAGCTTTGCATTTTCTTTCATCAAAAAGTGCTTCTCTCCAAGGAACGATTCCCCCTAGCAAGAAAGTACTGATTAGCCTCACAAAAGAGGATTATTGCTCGGCATCTTTAAGTTGACAATCTATACTCTTTGCATATTGTTTTTCTTAATGTTAATGTGTATGTGATTAGAACCTCAAATATTTGTAACTTGTTTGTTGATGATCATGCTAATCATTTATTTCTTTACTTTGATATTCACATGAAGGTGAGTGATTGAAGGTAGTTTGAAAAGATACTTAAATATATTTCTTTTTCTCAAACAATCTATTTGTTTCAGGAAATAAAAGTTCTACGAAATTTAGAACATCCAAACATTGTACAATATTTGGGTTCTGAAGTGGTGAGTTTCTTTAGGTTTCATTTGTTTCGATTCCTTTCAATATTGTTAAAGATATTTTTAACAACAGAAATTATGTCCTCTATGCAGGTTGAGGATAAATTTTGCATATATTTGGAGCATGTGCACCCTGGGTCAATAAGTAAATATGTGCGGGAACGCTGTGGAGCTGTAACAGAATCGGTAGTTCGAAATTTTACACGTCATATTCTTTCAGGATTGGCTTATTTGCACAGCAAGAAGACAGTTCACAGGTGATGATTATTCTTTGCAAAAATGGATAATTGAAAATATTGCAGTTAAAATAGAGTGAGAGAAGGCTTGGAAAACAAACACACCACAGTGGGATTGCTATGTACTCCCTGAATGTCAGATGCTATGCAAACACAATTTAGAAATAGACCTTGTTGGGATGAATTTACATGGTTTTCTTTCTCTCTTTCCATCTTTCGCTAGCAACAAAGATGAAAAAAATTTGTGTATATATATATATATACACATATTTCGTGGTGATTGTAACTATAATGATAGTTATATTTACCATTACAAGCTCTTAGTAAATCAGATGTGTATGTGTTAAATAGGGATATTAAAGGAGCAAATTTGCTTGTTGATTCATCTGGTGTGGTGAAGCTCGCAGACTTTGGATTGGCAAAACATGTGAGCTGAGAAATAGTAAATCTTTATTTTTGTTTCTTTCAACTTAACCACCTCTAGCATGAATCTTTATCTTTGTCTATTGGTTTCTTTTATTGTGAATAACTTATCTTCTCTTTCTTTGAAGAAGTTTCATCATGCCGGTGTTATTGGTCCTAATAGTTATCCTCTTGTATTGTTACAGCTCTCTCCACATGTAATTGATCTTTCGTTAAAGGGTACTCCACACTGGATGGCTCCGGAGGTACCTCTTGTCATCACAAATTTAGGCTTCCTGTTTAGATTTCATAAAAATGGTCATCCTTAGCTCTTTTGTGCAGGTTCTGCAAGCTGCTATGCGAAAAGATACCAATGAACATACGTATACCATGGATATATGGAGCTTGGGATGTACAGTGATTGAGATGGTGACTGGGAAACCTCCTTGGAGTGAATTGAGTTCGGTAGGTTTCTATTTAACTTTTAAGACGAATAGTGTTTTTAGTTTTACTTTATGATATTTTCTGTTTCATCATTTATCCAACATATGTATCATTTCGTTAGGTGCAAGCGATGTTCAATGTATTGCACAGATCCCCACCTATACCAGAAACATTGTCATCAGAAGGGAAGGATTTCCTCCATCGATGCCTGCAGAGAAATCCTGAAAATCGCTCAACGGCTGCTTTGCTACTTGAACATCCTTTTGTGCGCAACTCATTTGATCACAATCTTGCACTCTGCAACCGAGAGGTTTCTGGTCTGAGATCGAATGTAAGTTTCAATGTCTCACTTACTGCTTTCATGAATATCTTGTTTATTGTATTATACTTATTTATTTATCATTCTAAATGCTCAAATTAGACTACTTGTTTTGTATGCCAGGAAATATCCTATAATCCAAGAGACTCGCCTGCACACCACAAAGATATACCAGGCACTTGGGTCCGACATGGAAGACTGCAGTTTCACCGGTAAGCTTTTCACCTCCGCACCACACGAGTGGTGAAAAATTTCTAACTTGTAAGATGAACAATCAATAAGATTGTACAGTATCTGCTAAAATTCCCAGTGGAATCATTCTTAGAATCATACAAACCTTTATGGAGCAGAGGGAGTAAAAGAGACCAAAATTTATGTTGTCTTTTTTTTTTCTTTAGTGAAACACCCAAACATCTGCAACCAAAGACTACGAGGGACCATTCGCCAGCCACCCGTCACTCTCCAAGGTCTACCCTTGAAGCTCTTCCTTGTGTTTCTTCGTCTGAATTCAACTTCAGTCCAACCCGTTGGGGCAATTCACGAATTCCCAATCGTATGCCAGCCGAAGGTGGCAGAACATACTCTCTTCCAACAACCCCCAACAGGGAAACCTATCTGTTATAAACGATTCTTTTTCCTGCCAATTAATTAACAACAGATTGCATAAGGAAGTAGAATTTAGGGTACAACCTAGTCATGATTCATTATGTGTTCAAAAGGATTCAAAAGGTATGTAGGTTCATAAATGGTGTGCAACACAGTAGGTTGTCTGTTGCACCAGTAGAGGAATTGTTGTTACTGATTATTTGTATATGCTTGTATTTGAATAGCATTTTTACAAAGTATGTTGTTGTATATATGATCCTACACATTTCTTTCGTTCTTGGTAAAATCAATGTATCGAATAGGGATTTACGAGCTACTATATGTAATATTGTGATGGCAATATATACCGATTTAATTACTTTCCTTTGAATTTTGTATGATAGATTACTCTCACAGTTGCCTCTTTTACTGCTACATCACTTGTTCAAAATACAATTGTGATTAACTTCTCTAGCAGCTGAAGAAAGGTGGAATCTATTTAATCTATATACGGAAAATTAGACTTTCGCATGCTTCTCATCTTTTGTGAGACTTTAGGGGCCGTTTACCTACAAGAGACATCATCTTCATTTAGAGGCCTTTTACCAAACTCTTACCCGGGTAATTGCTTACTCGACAAAATTCAACACTGTTATTTACTTATCGGGTAAGATTTTAGTCTACCAATGCAACAATTTACCTGGTAAGCACTAACCATGGTAAGAGTGCTCTCACTTACCGGGCAAGACTCTCGGTCCTTGCTTTCTCTCTTATTGGGTAAGTTTCTTGGTATTTGCCATATCCATCCAGTAAGGTAATGTGACTTGGTAAGTGCTTACCTAGGGTAAGCGTTTGGTAAACGGCCTATTTTATCATGTAACATTCTCGACCATCAAAATGGGTTGTTGGTAAGCATCTTAAACCCGTAAAACGCTTACCGGGTAAGACCCTCGGTCTTTGCTATGGATGGGTTACTTTTTATTAGCATTGGAATCACATTACATTAATTAAAAAAAATTAACCAAATTCGTCTGATGTAGAGACAATCAAGAAAGCCACATAAATAAATATATAGCCTAAAAAAATGGGCTAATCCAACCAATCTTACCTGTAATCAAATAGCTATTGCACCACCAATAAAAAAACCATGTTCACAAGTCCTTGTACATTTGCATTTAGAAGAATTCCATTTGGCTTTTGTAGTGCTCCAACAACTTTTCAAACATGTATGATGCCCATATTTTTTTATATGCTTGTAAAATCCATAGAAATCTTTCTCGATGATTTTTCTGTGTATGGATCATCATATGATCAATGTTTGCATAATCTTGAACAAAGTCTTGAAAGGTGTGAAGCAACTGATTTGGTCCTAAACTGAGAAAAATGTCATTTTAACGTTAAGGCTACATTTTTAAGTTTGGTCTCTCGGGCCGTTGTACCTTTTGATTATGGCATTAGAAGTTTTCTTGGGCATGCTAAACCAAAAATAGGAGTCGAGGTAGATAAGACTAAACTTGAAGTTATTGAAAAAACTACCTAAACCAACCACTGTAACAGGCATTAGAAGTTTTCTTGGGCATTGAACTTTGTTCACAGGTTGACTCTGTGGTCATATGTCGGTAGGTAACCTCGAGATGGTTCCTCTTGTTTCTTCACTAATGCATAGCAGGGAGACTCTTGAGTGATATTCTTGTGATGCCTTCCAAGGCGCTTCTGAATAACATATTCATCGAGATCCCACCATGGATGCGAACAATTTTAATCATACAATTGGCAATGGTAGTAAAATTACCAAGTCTTCGCCGTGTCTGTCGTAGGATTTGATGTCGTTGTTGTCGAAAGTTATTGGCATTGCTTCCAATTTTCTATCATGCTAAGGTCGGGTGTCTTTAAGGATAGGAGTCTTTGAGCTATGTTCGTTTACTCGCTATTTGGATAGAGAGTATGTTAGTCCACAAATATGTTGATCCCCTTCACAGTGTCTTGGAGGTTTGAGTGAGCACTGGCTCGATGTTGGCTTGGACGTCACAACCTTTCTCCGATATCAAGTCCTTCAAATGTCTCCTTTACAATAGCTAGGACCTCCTTCCATAGCCGAAGCAATCGTCCATATTGTGTCCATATTTGTCATATAAGCTTTGGGAGAAGTGGCTAGAACATAGAGCCCACGATCACATTTTCCTTGTGCTAGGACTTGCTTCGTTGTTCGATCCTGAATAAAAAATGAATGAGCAGAGAAAAGAACATCCACATGATTGTCATGCGTTAGTTTACTAATAGATAATAAATTTTTGGTGAGGCGGGGAACCACCAAAACATCCCGCAAGTGAATACCATTAGCAATTGTTGAAGAACCAATAGAAGAGATTTTGAGTGTATTACCATTTCCAAATTGGACCGAAGAATCACCACCATACGGCTCGGCATTAGCCAMTGATCCGGTGGAAGACACCATGTGATCGGAGGCGCCGGAATCAACAAACCAATCCGGGCCGGAAGGAGTAACTTGGCACTTGGCTAAAAAGGCTTTGGCGAGCTCAGCATCACGCATGGGTGAAGGGGACGCAAAAGATGCAAGTTGAGGGCATTGGTTCGCGTAGTGGCCATTTTGGCGACAAAGTTGACAATGAGGCGTCCACGACCGCGACCACCACGAAACGAGCGACCACCCCGACCCCGACCACCATCCGAACCCGAGGAGGGAGTGGCGCCGRCAGAAAAAGCGACCGAGGGAGTGGTGTCGCCGTGAATGGATTTGAGAAAAATTTCATGACCCTCGGCCCTAGCCAACAAGTCGCGAAACCCAAAACCAGCCCCGGAGGCACGGATGGCGGTGGAAAAATTCTCAAACGAGGCACCGAGACCGCAAAGAAACCAATGGGTTTTGTCGATTTCCGCCACCCCTTGACCAATGGCAGCAAGTTGATCACAAACGGTTTTGAATTTTCRGCCAAATTCAGAAACGGTGGAGGAACCCTTGGTAAGATGGCGGAGTTGATCACGGAGATTTTGGGCACGCTCCAAGGAGGAGTTGCCATAGGCGGCTTCAAGGGCTACCCAAWTTTCACGAGCCRTTGAGAGGCCCACAATCTCAGAAACAGCTTCTTCCGTGAGAGAAGCTTGAAGAAGAATAACAGCCCTTTGATCGGTGGAGACCCACTCCGCCAAAGCCGGATTCAAGGTCGGCTTGTTATCAACCAAAATGGAGGGCGGTGGGGACGGAACRGAGCCGTCAACATGACCAAGAAGTTGCTGGTAGTTTAGAAGAGGGATCAGTTGATTTTTCCACATAAGATAATTGGATGAATTAAGGCGAATGGTGATGAGATGCAAGATGGTGTTCATGGGTAGAGTGGAATCATTGGAGTTGGCCATGATGATGAAGCCGAAAAGTGAGGAAGAAAAAGGGAGGGACGGTTTTAGTGGGAGGGAAAGAGAAGGGTGGGAGTTACAAGGCTCTGATACCAAGAGAACTTGTGAATCTCCATGTCAAATGACATGAGAGTTACGTGTAATAAATAGACAAATAAATTACAGGTACACCCCTCTAACAAATGAATAAATACATAATAGTACAACAACTATATTTGTCTAATAAGTAGCACCATTTTATTTATCAAACTCATGAACATGGTTCCTTCAGTAAAGCACAAATTGAGTATTTGTATACCTTCTGATGTATCCACATCCAACTCCACTTATTAAGTCTCAGAGGTCGTTCAGTTCGTTTTGCATTAAGACTTGTATGATGTCTGTATTGATAAAGTTGTATGTGTGATAATAGATACGTTGTTGTTTGGTTGTTGGGCTCAATAAACAGTTTGAATGTCAGAAATGACCATTTTCAACTCCTCCATCTTTGTTTTTGTCTGAATAAATAATTGTTTAACAAAAATAATGAATAGATGAGTTTTAATGATAAAAAACATAATATTTTAAACGTTTTATAAATAAAAATAACTTGATCTAACATAATAATAAGAATTCAATGTTATAATAGAATTCACAGTGCTTCATGCTCCATTGCACACACTCTAGTAATTTCCCCTCTACTCCCAAACCTTCTCAAGCATCATGGATAATTGATTCATTATGGCTTTATTTTTTTGAAAATCAATTTCCAAGAAAATAACAACAAACATTAGGCATGTGAATGAGGCGCGACCCATTAGGGAACCCGGTGTATCCACACCGAAAGGGTCAAGGATTCCTTGCAAAACGGGGGACCCAGGATGAGGACGGGGATCCCCAAAAGTTAATAACCAGGGATGGGGATGGGGATGGGGATGGGGATGGGTGGGGTGGGGTAATGTGATCCCCGACCCGGCGGTACTGTGATCTTTGACCAGTCCCGTCCCCATATATTAAATATATTATATATTAATTATATTGTATATTTATTACATTTTTGTCAAAAGAAGCTTTTATAAAACTTTTCTTTAGATTACTTTCGGCTGCTTTTATAAAGCATTACTGTTTCCTTTTTGACTTTCATAAAAGTCTTTTGGCTTGTCCTCAGCCATTTTTCTTTTCTTTCTTTTTACTCGTCTATATAAGCAGAGGCATGTCTCTATTATAGATCAGAGTTTTCCGGAGGAAGCAAGAGTTTTCCTTTCCTCTTTTCTGTTCCTGTTTTGTAAGGTGTGCTAAAGAAATAAAACGAACAAGCTTGCCGACAGTGGTTAAGCCTTTTGTAAGTTCAAGATTCAGTTCTTTTTTATTCCTCTTATTTACTTCCAGTTTATTGCCGCCTTCATGGCCGGCTAAATTAGGACTATGAGTTAAAACATGTTTTTGATTTGATATATCAATAAATTATACATGGAATAGTAGTTTTTATGTTTAAGATGTAATGAAGATCTTCATTAAACAGTCAAGTCTACCTCTGAGATCTCTGATACTGGTTTCCACCAGCTGAGGCCAAGAGAGCCACTTAGGGTATTTAAAACCTTGGTTTGAGATTATGAGGCTAGCTTCTCTGTTTTGATTATTTTCGTTAGATCTGGTTTAAAGAAAATTAAAGATCCTCTTCTTTGTTCTGAAATTTTAGATACTCTAGAGCTTGATAAACCTAGTACTTCTAGTCATCCTATTATTCCTATCAATAATATTGATTATTCTATGAAAGAAGTTAATCGTCTTCTTCAAAATCAACATTTTCATTCTAAGGAAATTTCGATGGCCGATCTTAACAGAGAAGTTAATATTCTTAAAAAGGAGATTGATGCTTTAAAAAGTGATAATATTCTTCTTCACAAGCATCTTACAATTATTTCTGCAAATTATGATTTATTAATAAAAAAATACCCCTTTTTGTGCTTCTGAAGAACCTTCTTCCTCTAATGAGAATATTCCTCCTCCTTCTGAGCATATGCTGCATTCTGATAATGCAACCCTTTCTACAATCAGTAGAATGATTTCTCAAAAATGGTTTACCAAAATTACCCTTCTTATAGATGGGCATTTTAAAAAAGAATTCTTAGCCATGATTGATAGTGGTGCTGATTTGAATGTTATCCAAGAGGGACTTATTCCCAGTCGTTTTTTCGAAAAAACCTCTTGCTCTCTTTCTCATGCAGGCGGAGGTGCTTTAGATATCAAATTTAAGCTTTCTAATGCAAAGATTTGCAATCAGGGTTGTTGTATTACAACCAGTTTCCTTTTAACTAAGGCGATTTCTCATGAAGTAATTCTTGGCCTTCCCTTTTTATACCAGATTTATCCTCTTACTCGAATTGACGAGGAAGGTCTTACAGGAACCTTTAATAATAAAGCCCTTACCTTCAAGTTTATTGATCAACCTGTTAAACGTTTTCTTGATATGCTTCAAGAAAGAATTGATAGAAAAACTTATCATCTTTATTCCCTTAAAGAAGAAATATCTTCTCTAACCATTACTGAAAAACTCTCTAACCCCCGTCTTAAATCTAAGATTAGTTTCATTCATAATGACTTCTCTCTTAGTATTTGCAACGATCATCCCAATGCCTTTTGGGACAGAAAGAAACATATTGTTTCTTTACCTTATGAGGATGATTTCTCTGAGCTTAATATCCCTACTAAAGCCAAACCTTGTCAGATGAATTCTGACTATATTGAGCTTTGTAAAAATGAGATTTCTAGTCTTCTCAACAAGGGCCTTATTCGTCCTTCTAAATCACCCTGGTCTTGTACTGCTTTTTATGTCAATAAACATTCTGAGCAAGAGAGAGGTATTCCTCGATCAGTGATTAATTATAAACCTCTCAACAAAGTTTTAAAATGGATTAGGCACCCTATTCCAAACAAGAAGGATCTTCTTGATCGCCTTTTCCAAGCCATCATTTTTTCAAAATTTGATTTAAAATCTGGTTATTGACAAATTCAGATTGCTGATTGTGATATTTACAAAACTGCTTTCAATGTTCCTATGGGACATTATGAATGGAAGGTCATGCCTTTTGGTTTGAAAAATGCTCCTTCAGAATTTCAACAAATTATGAATGACATCTTCTACCCTTATAGCAACTTTATTATTGTTTATATTGATGATATTCTTGTTTTCTCCAAAGATATTGAGAGTCATTTTAAACATCTCAACATTTTTAAGACCTTAGTTGTCCAGAATGGTTTAGTTATATCTAAGCCTAAAATGTCTTTATTCCAAACCAAGATTAGGTTTTTAGGACATGATATTGAAAAGGGAACTATTATTCCTATTCAAAGAAGTATCGCTTTTGGCGATAAATTTCCTAAACCTTCCATTTCCATGCTCAATAAGGATTCCCATTCTGGAGATTCTGATCAAAATCAGAATACTGGCCAAATTCATAAAATGAAATGGGCCAAAACTCCTAACCTCAATAAATACTATTACACTCGCCCTACCCCTATAGATGTTCTTCATGAAGAGCAAGAGTACATTATTAATAATAGTTATAATGGTAAGTGTATTTATGAGTGGAGTCTTGATGGTTTCACTGATAAACATATTTATAATATGGCTCATCGCATGCTTATGTATAACACTGTTTGTAAGAACACAGGCAACACTGATAAAAATATTGCCAAAATGATTATAGCAGGTTTTACTGGTCAGCTAAAAGGCTGGTGGGATAATTATATCCCCCTTGAACAAAAAGATCAAATTCTTAATTCTGTTAAAACTGAAAATGGCCAAGAAACAACAAATGTTGTTTATCCTCTAATTCTCACTCTTATAGAACATTTTACTGGTAGGTTCTCTGATAATTGCGAGAATATTAGAACCCTTATCAGTAATCTTCGATGTAAAACCCTTACTGAGTTTAGATGGTACAAAGATACTTTTCTTTCTCGTATCTTTGAGCTTAAAGACTGTAATAACAGCCATTGGAAAGCCAAGTTTATAGATGGTCTTCCTCATCTCTTCGCTGAAAGAATTCGTAAGATTCTGAAGAAAGATAATATATCTGTTCACTATGATGATTATACTTATGGCCAACTAATAAGTACTTGTGTTGCAGAAGGCCTGTCATTATGTAATGATTTGAAATTAAAACATCAGATCAGAAAGCAGAATCTGCTTGAGCGAAAACAGCTTGGTGACTTTTGTGACCAATTTGGCATGGAGGTTCCTTATAAGAATCCTAAAAGAAAATTTCACAAAACTCGCGATAAAGATTCTAACTATCGCCATTATAAAAAGCGGTTTAAACGAAAATCTTTCGACAAAGATCTACAAAAACCCAATAGAGCTGAAGACTCTAAAAAATCAAATGATTTTTCCAAACCTAAGAGACATTTTAAAAATTCTCAGGGCTTTAAGAAAAACAAAATTGTTTGTCAAAACTGTGGCAAGATTGGCCATTCTTCAGCAAATTGTTGGACTAAGAAAAAGATAAATAGTTTGAACATTGATCAAACTACGAAAGATTCTCTTTTAAACATCTTTTTGAATTTAAAAAATTCTGATGATGATTTAGATTCCAGTACTACTACTAGTGACCATGCCATTGATGAGAATGTCTCTTATTTATCTTCTAGTTCTGAAGATTCTGAATCCTCTCCTTGTGATACCTGTGCCCTTGGTCAACCCTGCGAAAAAAATTGTCTGAATGTTATTCATAATAACACTTATCAAGACAACAATGACAAAAATGTAACGTTGTCGGAAAAAGAAATAATTTATTGTCTTTACTTGCCTCCATGTTTGATAGAAGCTTTAAGAGTTTCTATAGCATCTTCTAGAGAAATGACGATATCTTCAGATCCTTCTCTGCTTTGAGCATCTTGTTGGAGATCTGAATCCATTGAAGCATCAGAGCTGGGCTGGCAAGGACCAATATTTTCATATAAATCCTTCTTCATCTTTTCGATATAAAGATCAACAATTTCATCCTT
>NC_037530.1:28113148-28119163 GCF_001531365.2 Cynara cardunculus var. scolymus
TACCAATATGGTTGATAGGATTGTCATGAACAATACCATTTCTATGAACTCTCAGTTCATCAATATGGTTTTGGCTTTGATGAGAAGAAGAAGCTTCCTCCTGCTCAAACGATTGGGTTTGAGTGTCAGCAGTTTCTTGTAAATAAGAAGTTGAAGCTCTAGAGGGCTGGCTGACTGACTTTATATCCAAAAGGGGAAATATGACTATGATTTCCATGAGATAAAGAGTGAGATCGTAAAAGAGGTCTCGTCTCAGAAATATTTCTGGGATCATCAAACTGTATATAGACAGTTCCATCATCTGTCTGAGTGATATTACTAAAATCACTCTGAATAATAGGTTGCCTAGGAATATTCCTAGCTAGAAACCATCCTTCTGGGAAAACGATTTCATCCCATTTGATAGATCTTCAGGTTTGAATCTTAGATCTATTGAAATTGGTTTCTATGAGAATAGTCTCATTAATATCTTTATCAACTCTTTTACATCTAGGGTTAAGAGTAAATAAAGGCTTAAAATAGATTATATAACAAATACAGATAACTTCTGTACCTACATCATAGTTATAACCATGTGTTTTAACATTTAATGTCAGAGAATCAAGAATATTCACATCTGAAAGAGATAAGCTTAGATTAGGATAAACATCAAAATAAACAGGGCCATGAGCAAGACTGGATTGGATCATTCCTATTAAGGATTGTTGCCAGTCAAGATTTCTTCCATCTCGAAGAGCTGCAAGAAAGCTTTCTGGTAACCCTTCTAGAGTGAGCGGTTTAAACGCTATTTGTACAAGACCAATATGCAAAAACTTATGAGTCTTTAAATAAGGCAAAATATCTTTTTTATTTAGAAGACGAATCATCATTTCATCTTTATGAAGAGGAATTGAGGATTCTGTGGTTTTAACAATATGTTTGAAACCAAGTTTTTCAAAAGTGCCGATTTTATAGATAAGTTTAGGCTCAACTCTTGGAATGGTCCAATGATCTAAAAGCTCAAGGCTCTGGGGAATATCATATTCCTCAGTCATACTGTTATGAACAGTATCATCACCGCCAGATCGGAAAAGATTCATAAGAATCTGAAACTGGAAAGGACAGAGTTAAAACAATATGTTGAAAAGATATAAAAATAAAAGAAACATGGCTCTGATACCATCTATGTCCCAGATATCTATGTCCCAATATTTATATACAATTAGATTTAGAAATGTATTTTAACCTCTCTTCTTATATACATTTTTTCTGATTTGTCTTCTTTTAGATAAAAAAAACACGGAGAATCAAAAGCGATTGATCAAACAATGACTTATGATGTGTCATTGATATTTGATACTTCATAAAAGCAAAATTTTAAAAATATGTGAGACTTAAACATGGACCATTTTAAATCAAGTATGGTGTTTAATGCATTTGATTTAAAATATTTCACATAACCAATTTACAATCCAGCTACTTAATAACACATATTTTGGCATACAAAGTATATGATTAAAGATGAATTGGCAATAAAATACACACACACACACACACATATATATATATATATATATATATATATATATATATATATATGTGCGATCAAATGAAAACCGCCTCCATTTGAGTAAACCGTGTAAAGCAATCTCATTCATCCATTTTCTTGATCAATAGTTAAGATTAATCAAGGTTATTTAAGAAAATTAAAAATAAAAAAAATTGAAAATATATTTTATAATACCGATAAGGGCAAAAGGGTAAAACCAAATATTATTAATGAAACTAATTTATTTTTTGTAAAGTAATTTAACATTTTTACGTTAACATTTATTATCATTAATGAAACTAATTTATTTTTCTATCTTGCAATTATTTCATGACGAACCGCCTACATTATGCACCCGTTTCATTTTTCATTTCATCTACTGAATGGATCACCTACACCATCACTGGAATGGGTTTCACCATGAAAGCAGTTCACCACTCATTGTTCAATTACGCCATGAACCAGTTTCACCTTCATGAAACATGTTTCATGTAAATTAATTTTTTTATTTCACTCATGATTTGATGCATTCTTTCCTTTAATTCTTACAATCTTCAAGATTCTGGAGCAGATTACAATCTTCAAGATTCTGGAGCAGATTACAATCTTCAAGATCCCGAAGCAGATTCATCATGTACCCGTTTCATCATGCAATTATTTCATGACGAACCAAATAAATTATGCACCCGTTTCATGTTCCAATTTTCTACTAAACGAATCAACTACACCATCACTGAAACGTGGTTCACCATGAAACAATGTCATATTACTCATAAATCAGTTACAACATGAACTAGTTTCACCTTCATGAAACCTGTTTCATGTAATTTTTTTTTCACTTATGATTTAATGCATTCTTTCTTTTAATCCTTACAATCTTTAAGATTCTGGAGCAGATTACAATCTTCAAGATCCCGAAGCAGATTTATCATGTACCTGTTTCATCATGCAATTATTTCATGACGAACCAAATAAATTATGCACCCGTTTCATGTTCCATTTTTTCTACTAAATGGATCAGCTACACCATCACTGAAACGTGGTTCACCATGAAACGATTTCATATTAGTCATGAATCAATTACAACATGAACCAGTTTCACCTTCATGAAATCTGTTTCATTAACATTATTTTTATAATTTGAACCATAATTTACGATTTCATTCCATAATGCAATACAATCTTTAAGACCCGTTTGCAGATTCAATCTCATAACAATATATCAAATTCAAAATTTTAATATTATAATATAATTAAATATTTAAATGTTACCATTTATACAATTTTCTTTATTACGTTTTCTTAATTAAGATTTATTAATAACTTTCATATTTAATAGTAAATATTGTAAATGACCGAAATATCCTTATTGATTAAATTTAATTAGAAAAAAATGGAATTTTTCTATTGGTCGAAATTGGTTTACACGGTTTCTTAGAAATGCACGGTTTTCATTTGAATATATATATATATATATATATATATATATATATATATATAAACAAGAATACCAAGAGTAAAGATATCATTTACTTAAACATATATTTTGTTTAAAGTGCAATGTTGACATGTATAAAGATGGATATTGTTTTAATGTCTTTATTTTGTGAAACAAAGAGACCCATATATCCGTGACGTTATACATTATTATTTTGAGATATTATATCTAAGGCGGTTTTTGTTGTTTAAGAGGTGTTCAAATTTGAAATCTTATTTTATTTCTGATTTATAAGAGGTGGTATGAAAGTATGGAATCTGAATCAGTAAGACTGTTTGTTTTTGTAAACTGATAAACATCTGAATTTGTTTAAATTGTCTGTTTCACTCATTAAAAATTATAGTGTTGAATTTATAAATAAATTTATACAATTTCACATATTTGTTGACCATCATCACGAAATTTACATCTAAATCATACAATTAACATTCATTTAAACGAAAATATGTCATGAACGGTATTTAACGCATTTAAATCCTATTAAAATACATCAATTGTGAGATGTGAGGATTGATTTGGTAAGGATCGATTGAGAGAAATGATCGATTAAAGTTAATCGATTGAGAAACGCTGTTATTTAGAATTTGAAGAACAATAAGAGACAATTAAGAGGTTGGTTTACCTTTTACCAGATAAGAGGAGAATAAGACATAAGTGCCTATGAAAAATTGGAAAAATGAACTACTTTACCTCCTGACAAATCAGACATAAGAGGCAAAATAACCAAATTTTCTTGCTCCCGCTTCCTCATCTGTGCTCATCAAGCCAACTTTGCTCTTTGGGAGCTGGCGAGTCAGCCAAGCGATTTTAGATTTTCGGGCTCAAAAGGCGTGCGGGATATGTGATATGTCTAGGGATGTGATTCACTACCGATGCTAAGAAAAGGGATGTGATATGTCTAGGGCTAGCTGAACTAAGCCTCATCTGACGAGGAAAGTCATGTCTAATTGATTCACCTTCGATTATTCAATCAAGGAAGCAGAGTCAACGGCCTTTGAAGAAAGACGACTTATATAGGCCGATAAAAACTTTGTTATAAAAACAAACAAGACCTTAAGTGTTCCATCAATTGTGCAATAGACTTTGCATTTTGACAACTAATAGTTGGGACAATTAGTCAATTATTATGTAAGTAAAATTTAAATTGCTCATAGAGTCTAAAATTCATTAGCATACTCTTATAAAAGGTGGGGGTTTTTTTATAGGGGAAGTGGAGAACATGTTGCTAAACCTAGGTTAGATGTGTATTAGTACTTAATGTTAGTTGAATGCTAAATTAAAGACAACCCTTTGATCAAAATCTAATCAAGAAAACATTTCAAATTAGCGACCAATAAGAAAAAAAGGAACCTTGATCAGTGATTAGGTGCAAGATCGATTGACGGGGTGGTGACAGTTGGGGAAGACGGTGGTGACGATCGATGAAAAGGTAAGATGATGATGACGGTGGCTCTGGTTGATGGTGGGGGAGGAGACTCGTGGTGACGGTGACACTGGTCGACAATTGAGGGAGGATGTGGTGATGGTGGTGTTGTTCAACAATGGCATCGAATCATAGGATGTAGTTGATGGACTTGAACTCGATTTGCTATAGAAACTAGGAATTGAAAGCCCACTTATTTTTTATAAAAAAAAAAAAACCTGAAACACAGACGGGGTTCCGATGTTATTATCGACAACCAACGTTTGTCGGTAGTTACCAACAAATTCCGGACGGATTCCCGTTTAGAAAATAGGTAAATTATTCATTATTAAATAATTGTTAAATAAATATTGAATAATTAAATAAATTATTAAATAATATTTGTATTTAATTCTAAATTATTAACTAATCGTTAAATAAAAAAATTAATTTTTATTAAATACATTATTATATTATTAAATAATATATAATTATAAATTATTAAATAATTATGTTCTGTGAACCATTATTTAAATTGAGTATATCGACTAAAATACCCTCATTTATCGGTGGTAACAGAATTATCAAAAAAATGTTTAAAATGACAAAAATACCATTGATTTTATTGAATTTAACAGAAAAAGTTAACGGCTGTTAAGAGGAGGGACCAAACTGTTATTAAACTACAATTATTTATAACAGTTTTGGTCTCTCTCTCCTAATGGTTGTTAACTTTTTCCATTAAGTTCAATTAAATCAATAGATTTTAGTAGGTCTAATCACTAATGACTCAAATAGTCTTGTTTAATCATTCCGTGATGGAAGTAACAGAAAAATGTAAACAATGATTAAAAATATCCCTGATTTAATTTAAATTTAACGGTTTTGGTTAACGATCGTCAGTAGAAGGAACAAAAAACGTTATAAAATGACAATGTTAAGAACCAGCCGAGTTTTCGAAGTTTAATAAGTGACGATATCCTTACATTCATATGCACATCTAATCCACCTAGATACACACATACATACATACATACATACATACATACATACATACATACATACATACATACATACATACATACACACACATACATACATACATACATACTAGAAGGGTACTCGCGTAATGGAGTGAGATAAATCTTCATTCTAAAGTCTACCTTTTATTCTTTGTCTCTATCGATATGATACAATTTTATGTGGTTTCGAGAAAACGATAATGTTTTTATTATTTGAATGAAATATAAATTTGAAGATAACATAAAATTTTGAAAATAATAAAATCGATATTAATATCAAATTAACTATTTAATAGTTATCGTTTTTTGGTGTAACTTATTTAATTCAATTCTTTATTATTAGAAGAGTACTCGTGCAATGCAGCGAAATACATATCGATTTTAATGTTCTATTTTATTATTTGTCTCTGTCGATGTTATAATACGATTTATGTGTTTCTAAGAAAACATTAATGATTTTATTTTTGAATAAATTATAAATATGAAAATATCATAAAAATTTGAAAAAAAATATATTAATGTTAATACCAAATCAATATTTAAAAATTCTCATTTTTTTATTATA
>NC_037530.1:28119263-28120663 GCF_001531365.2 Cynara cardunculus var. scolymus
GAAAGACGACGTTGGGCCGTATTGTATACTTGCTTTGTGGCCCAATTTCATTAAGTCTAAAGGTAAAGGATTTAACCGACCATTTAACGTCTAGCGAGTTCAAACAGTTTTCATCATAAATAACTAAAGGTAAAAATTGAAAGAATGCTCATTAAATATAATTTATCAACTGAAACGTCTTTTTCGTAAAAGAAATACCTTTCCGAAAAACCCACAATTTTCTTGATGAAAACTCATTAATTGATACCCAATTATGGGCAACAAAAATTCAATACTCACACAACCAAGAATAAAGCTATAAAACATAAAAACGGGAAACATAGCTTTAATCAAGTCTTAAAAGCAATTAACTCACACGTATCCTTGGAAGGGTATAAAACATATAGGAAGATGATGGGGGAGACCGAATTTACCATTAGTTGTGACAACATATAAGTAAGCCACAAACTAATATTATGAGCTGCATCACTTTAGGTATAAAACCATAGATATTAACCCAAGCCAGTCATTTAGTCAATTGTGATCGAAAGCTCGTTCACTCGGATATTACATAATAATCACAATGCCTATTTCTAAGCTACAGTAAGAGATGAACTGAAAATTACATAATAATCACAATACTTATTTCGAATAAAAACAAAAGGAAACTCAAGTTAAACTCGTTCACTTGAAAATTACATAATATTAAGGTTTAGGCTGTGAGGGAGAGGAATGGCTAGGGTTTAGGCCGTGAGGGAGAGAAATGGCTAGGCTTTAGGCCACGAGGGAGAGAAACGACTAGGGTTTAGGCCGTGAGAGAGAAAGGGGAATTGATTAGCTCTGATACCATGTTATTAATTCAATTTCCAATTGAAAAAACCCCTTTCTCATTAATACAATAAATAAATAAATGCAATGGCTGGATCCATACATACAAAATAATGGGCTTTACTAAAATACGAATCAGAGCTATACACGTTAATAGTAGCACGTTGACGACTTAATGTTGTTATTTGAACCTAATTTTGGTCAAAACATAATATTGAAAATATAAAAATATGTTTAATGTTCATCGTTTGTGATTAAAAGATTACTAATGGGGTGGTTTAGTTAGCACATAAAAATAGAATTCAGTGGCTAGATGAACATTGTAAGACCCGAGTTTTAAAAACGCATTCTCGTTAGCTTACCCGAATTGTACCGTATTTAAAATAACGGTCGATAATTATTGAATGGTTAAAACCGTCAAATTACTAAACTTATTATAATTATAATATATATATATATATATATATGAGTAAAAAGAAAAAAAATAGAACCTACATGCATCGTCTTCTTCATCGACCGCCATTCTCGCTTCTCATCTCTCTCTCTCACTTCTTCTTCTTCTCTCTAAGATATCTTGCAAACTGTTGAAGGAA
>NC_037530.1:28121093-28127731 GCF_001531365.2 Cynara cardunculus var. scolymus
TGTTATGTATAAGTTTACGGATGGATATTGTTATAAGTATGATATATTTCATGTTTAGAATGCTAGGATTGATAAAATTGATGTAGAAATTAAAAGGGTAGATTATCGTTTCATTATGGTTAGATTTGGTGTATATGTTTAACGGTACGCCAATTGTTCGATATAATGTCGAAAAGAGTAAAATTGCACGATTAAGCTTAGGTTAGCGACCATTGAACATGTTTTACGGTTTAGTATGTTGAAGTATGTTTATAGCATGTAAATGTAGCGAATCATGAAAGTTGGATTATAAAAGTTAGTCGGGAATTGCGGAATCGGATTTTACCGACTATGCAGGTCCATACTTTGACAGTGTATAACTTATAAACCATAAGTCGGAATAAGCTCATATTTTTTCAGTTAGAAAGCCCTTAATGTATACTACAACTTTCATGTAGAGTCGAGAATCCAATTATGAGTTTAAGTGGCTCGAAACAGTGTGTTTTCGGGGCTGTTTGCAATGTATTTAGGATTGATCTGTTGTTTTGTAATATTCGTATAAAATAGATGGATAATCCAAATAAGGTGATTTAAGAACCCGTAGTTTCATCGCATATTATACTATAACTTTCATTTAGATAGTATTTTCTGTATTGATCTCTAAGTGGGGTAAAAATGCTCCCGAAAATGAGGGTCAAAAGTTATTAAAAGTCGAAACGGAATTATATAAAGCTAAGTGTTGTGTCGATTTCATAATACATTTTCGGATGTCGTATTTGAAGTTTAAGTTGTTTATAAACATGTAGGACCTAAGTAGTTTATTAGTATAATTAGGATATGATCTTACGTTATTTAAGTAATAACCGATTTGCGCATTCGTTAGGCACGCGAACAAATCGAACTTTACCGTGAATCTCGTTTGATCGTGCTTTACTTCTCTATTCCGCTTAAGGTACGGATTTCACTTTCTTTGACTCTTGGGCAACTAGTTATTGTAGTTGACCCTTCGTAACGGTGATTCACCACTTTGTGATTGATCGCTTAAAAGTGGTCAATAAATTACGTATATATATATATATATATATATATATATATACATTCTTGAATCTTTATCGTAAACTCTTGATTTTAGTCCGTTGAATTGTATGTTTGAATCTTTCAAGTTTGTTAAGTTGATTCTCATATTTTGAAGTAGTTTCGAGTTTTATGAAGAATTTTGAAGGTTGACTTTTTATGAACGTCATTCGGGTAGTGACACATGTTTAGTTTTATTGGTTTTTAGAACAACCCAATTAATGGGCGCATTATTTGGGATGCCTTCTATGGCGGCTTTGTAGTCATGGCCTCCTGCAGGTGAACTCGGTCCACAGGGTTAGGCCCAATAGTGGCTTACGTGAACCCACCTTGTGGACTAGGCCGATTTTATTGGCTATCCTAGGATTACCCACCATGTGACCGTGGTTAAATTCACGGGGGACTCGGGGTGTGTGCCCGCACGCCGACTCGATAGTTCGTGTGGTTTGGCCACCCCACGAACACTACAAGAATTGACGGATTGTGTTTAAATGATGTTTTGAAATGAGAATTGTGAAACGTCTTGATTTCTATGAATTCAGTTTAATTGATTTTTAAGTCTTCCGCTTTATTATCGATGTTACGTATTATTATTTCAAGTTTATATTACAATCTGTTCACTGAGCCCCGTGCTCAGCCGTGTTCTTGTTTTCTAGCACGACAAGTTCCAAGTGATACTGATAAGGGACGGGACTTGAGATCGAGCGTTTGACTTTTGGAGTTTGTAAACTCGTTTGTAGATGTATAACATTTTAAGCTTATAAATAGTTGTTCGAATGTAATATTTTGGATTGTAAAGCATATTTTAGAAGTTAATCTACGTTTGGAGTTTATTAGTAGCTCTTAAATGTTTGTGTCCTTGAACTTAGTCTCATTAGTGACACCGCCCGTTCCGGACCACGGGGACGGGGGATGTTACAAACACTAATCAATCCTTGTAAACTTTGGACATAAGAGTCCAAAAACTTTTTTTAATCATATTCCATAAGAAAAATTATAATATGGATGGTCTAATTAATATTACACCAAAGCTTTGAGCACTAGATTTGAGCACATCTCTCTTCGATTATTTTCTATTATACAAGCTGGCTCATGAAATCGCTTCAATCTAAGTACTTACTTATTCACCAATTGGTAGTAGATGATCTTCGTGGGGAGATCAGAACTTCAAGAGCAGATGCCTTGGCATTTGTTAATCCAGTTGTTTCAACCATGTCCACTGGTGTATCATCTGGTGTACTGAAATCAAAATTTTGTAGCAAAGTAGCTATAACCGTATGTAAAATCTGAAGTGCCAAAGCTATCCCAGGACAACACCTCCTCCCAGCACCAAATGGGATCAACTCAAAGTTTGTCCCCTTAACATCAACATGCTTATGATTCCCAACTAGGAACCTCTCCGGCCTAAACTCTGATGGGTTTGACCATATTTCTGGATCCTGTTGGAGTTTCCACAGATTGACCATCAACCATGTGCCTTTTGGGACATGGTGCCCTGCTACTGTGCAATCCTTCGAAAATTCTCTCATGCCTCCAAGACGTCCTGCTGGGTATAGTCGTAGGGTTTCCTTTATTATAGCTTGTAGGTAGATTAGATTGGTGATATTTGTTTCATTTACTTTTCTATCAGTTCCAACAACCATGTCTATTTCTTCTTGTGCTTTTCGAAGTGCATGGGGATTATTCAATAGTAGAGAGAGAACCCATGTTAGCATCACAGTGGTCGTATCTGCACTGCTAGCAATTAGAACCTGAATGATATAAACTAATTAGAACATATACACACACACATAAATATATACATACATACACCAAGGTGTTTACCTTTATGACGTGTCCTGATCATCAGTAACATACAAGTAAACAAAAAGTTATGACGAAATAACTAAGGTATTAATATTGATATATAGAACTATTTAATATACAAAATCTGACCAGTGGTTGATTGTACCTGATGGATTAGAAATCTTATGAGTTTTGAAATCAACTGATAGAAAAGTTTTTTCTACTAAAACTCTAGTCAAAACTCATTAGGAATTTCTAGTTCATACAGATAATTAATAGATTTATATGTAAGGTAAATTTATAGATGTTTGTGAGTGAGAAATTACTAAACTCTTGATAAATAGGTAAGGTGAATTTAAAGAATCACAACGCACCATGCATGTAGACTTGATAATAGTATCTGCATCATATCCAGCCAAACCTTCAGCTTCCAAAGATGAAATCATCACATCCATAAAGTCTTTCTCCTCGAGAACTTCTTTAGAATCTCTCTTTCTTCGGTGTTCATTTAACCATTTCCCAGCCATAGTATCAATTTCATGTGCGATTCTTTTCATGGCCTTCTCATGACCACCCAAATCCAACCACCCTAGGAACAGAAATGTATCTCCCACAACAAAAGTCCCCATGAAATGGAAAAATTCCCTCATCACTTCACGAGACTTGTTCATCTCTTTTTCTTCTTCGCCATCTGCAGCTCCACTATACCGTTTTCCGGCAACCATTCTAAGAACCACATTCATGTTGAATTCCCCAAACCATTTCTTCATTTCCACTAACACTTTTCCTTGCCCATCTTTCTTCTCCTTCCAAACCTTGTTCATACTTTTGATAGAGTTCTCTAGTTCAGACATTCGAACATGCTTAAGTTGCTCAAGGCGACGACTAGATAATAGTTCAAAGGAGATGATCCTACGAATTTCACTCCAATAAGGACCATAAGGAGTGACTCCAAACATTGCGTAATTATATCCCAAAATCTTAGCTGCCAAATATTTTGGACGAGAGGAAATAATTGCATCGTGTGTGGTGAAAATCTCCTTTGCAATACGCCAGCTATGCACTACCATGACTCTGCGTATGCCAAGCCGGATAGTAAAGATGGGTCCATATTTGGCAGCCATGGCTGCCAATGCTACGTGGGGTCGAAGATCCGATGATTCTCTAAAGAGGTTCAAGTGACCTACTATAGGCCATGCACCACTTGCTTCAGGTACAACCTTGTGTTTACCAGTTTTGGGTATCAAAGATAAGAAGTAAAGGGCTAAAGTTATAGCTAAAGCACACAATAAGAGAGCATAATTTTGTTGCAAGGGGAAGAGATCCATTGAGGAGATCATGTTTTCTATGAATCTATTCATTGTGTGAGCTGAAGTATAACTGTGGTACTTATGGATATAGTGCGTTTGCACATTGAGTTTCTACTTGTTTTGGCTCATTAGGATTTGTCTTTTTTTGGAATAAGATAAAGATAAGATTCAAGAGTCAGCATTTAATTATATTTCATTTTTCTTTTGGTCATGGTTCTATATTGTACGTAAACAATGACAAATTAAATATGACAATAAAATATTCCAAAATAAATTATGGAAACCCAACTTTAACATCATCCTCTCTTTGTACCCTTAATATATATATATATATATATATATATATATGGGCACGTTCAAATGAAAACCGTGCATTTCTAAGAAACCGTGTAAACTAATTTCGACCAATAGAAAAATTCCATTTTTTTCTAATTAAATTTAATCAATAAGGGTATTTCGGTCATTTACAATATTTTCAATTAAATATGGAAATTATTAATAAATCTTAATTAAGGAAACGTAATAAAGAAAATTTTATAAATGGTAACATTTAAATATTTAATTATATTATAATTTTAAAATTTTGAACTAAATATATTGTGATGCGATTGAATCTGCTGGTGAATCTTAAAGATTGTAAGGCATAATGTAATGAATTCATCAAATCATGATTGAAAAAAGAAATTAATACAAATGAAA
Source organism: Cynara cardunculus var. scolymus (assembly GCF_001531365.2). Classification (NCBI taxonomy): domain Eukaryota; kingdom Viridiplantae; phylum Streptophyta; class Magnoliopsida; order Asterales; family Asteraceae; genus Cynara; species Cynara cardunculus. The sequence goes on from NC_037530.1 coordinate 28,125,941, forward strand.
CATGTTTCATGAAAGTGAAACTGGTTCATGTCATAATTGAACAATGAGTACTGAAACATTTTCATAGTGAACCCGTTTCTTTGATGGTGTAGTTGATTCATTTAGTAGGTGAAATGGAAAATGAAATGGGTGCATAATGTATTTAGTTCGTCATGAAATAAATGCATGATGAAACGGGTACATGATGAATCTGTTACAGAATCTTGAAGATTGTAATCTGCTCCACAATCTTGAAGATTGTAAGGCTTAAAGGAATAAATTCATCAAATCACGGGTGAAATATGAAAATTAATGTACATGAAATAGGTTTCATGAAGGTGAAACTGGTTCATGGCGTAATTTAACCAAGAGTAGTGAAACGGGTGCATAATGTATTTGGTTCGTCATGAAATAATTGCATGATGAAACGGATACATGATGAATCTGCTCCATAATCTTGAAGATTGTAATCTGCTACAGAATCTTTAAGATTGTAAGGATTAAAGAAATGAATTCATCAAATCAGGAGTGAAATAAACTAATCTATGTACATGAAACAAGTTTCATGAATGTGAAACTAGTTCATGGCGTAATTGAACAATGAGTAGTGAACTGGTTTGATGGTGAACCCCGTTTCAGTGATGGTGTAGTTGATCCATTTAGTAGGTGAAATGCAAAATGAAACGGGTGCATAATGTATGCGGTTTGTCATGAAATAATTACATGCTGAAATGGATTCATGATGAAACTGGTGCGTCTTGAAATAATTTCATAATGAATATGGTGCATATTTACATGGGTGTGTGAACGACATTGAAACAATTTCAAGATAAAGAATAAAAAAGCTGTTGCATTAGCGAAATTATTTTCTAACAAATAGAAAATTTTAATTTCCTAAAATAAAGAATAATGTCCTTCAATAGGATGTTACAAAATATGTATTTTTGTTTACCATTTTGCCCTTATTGCTGATATAAAAAAATTTAATATATTTTTTTTTAATTTTCTAAAATAAAGTAAACTAATCTTGACTATTGATCAAGAAAATGGATGGATGAGATTGGTTTACACGGTTTACACAAATGGAGGCGGTTTTCATTTACACGGTTTACAATCAAAACTTAATTTGGTTATTTGGTTATTTATGGAAGATGAATAGGGTTCATTAATTTGATTATTATACAACCATTTATATTTGTACAACCAATACAACCCAATCTCAACCGTCCATTTAATTTGATGAATATGTGATTTCRTAGAAGTTTTGATTGTTTCCTAATATAAAGTATTGATCATAATTAATGAACACTATTCATATTCTATAAATATTCAAATCATAATAAATGAACTCTCATCATTTCCATAAAAATCTCAATTTATTAGGTTGCATTAGTTGTATAAATATGATGAGTTGCATTTGAAACGATCTCTCTCTAGAAGAGTTTTGATTATATGTGAATTCGAAATCTATGTGGTGTCTTTGCAAATAGGAAAAAGCTAACAATGGGTAGTTTCTGTAATTTATCCAAAGATATCGATTTCATTTGCGTAAATATATCTTAATTTGTCACATGCATGTAAATGGTAGTTGTGAGGGACCTCAAGTTTGGTTTTTGTTTTTTTCATCATGCATGACGGTTTTTTATCACTTTGCTCCTCTTTTGACCTGAAGTTGGATGTGTTATAAGAACTGTAAAAAGGTTTAGATTTTTAAAATTAAATTTAAGCTATGTTTCTTTAATTATAACTTTTATTTATATTAATTGTTATTTATTATTATTAATTATAAATAAGTATTAATTAATCATAATT
>NC_037530.1:28128343-28129890 GCF_001531365.2 Cynara cardunculus var. scolymus
TTTATTTTATTATTATTTAATTATTATTCAGTTTATTTAGTTATTAAGAAGAAAATATAACAATTCTAAAAGGAGTCATATATGCCTCTATGTTCATTATACCTCTTCCTAATCATTATTTTTTTAACACAATTTACATCCTTATAAATTTTTATTTAACATACTTTACATTACTAGAAAACTGGACATTTCCAGCGACTTTTCCGACGGACGATTTTTGGTGGAATTTTTCCGACGGATTTCCAACGGACGTTAAAAAAGTCAACTTTTATTGACATCCGCCGGAAATCCGCCGGAAAAATTAAAGTGGTTATATTATCGGCGGATTTCTTAATTAAGGATTAATTAATCTTTTAAAATTAATTAATCTTTGAAAAAAAAATTAAAAAAGATTTTCCAGCGGATTTATTTTTTTAATTTTTTTTAAATTTTCCGCCGGAAATCCGCCTGTAATATTTTAGAAAAATAATTTTTAAAAAATAAAAAAAAACCTTTTAACATTTTCCGGCGAAAAAAATTCAAAAAAATAAATCCGCCGGAAATAGTTTTAGAAAAAAAATAAAAAATAAATCTTTTAATGTTTTCCGGCGGGAAAATAATGATTTAAAAAAAATCAGCCGGAAATATATTTAAAAAATTTATTTTTAAGAAATTAAAAAAACTTCTACCTTTTCCGGCGGATTTCCGGTGGAGAAATAATAAAAAAAAATTAAAAAATAAAGAAAAATCATTTTTAAAAATTAAAAAACATTAATAGATCTTACTGGCCTTTAATGGACCGTATTGGGCCTTAATGAACCTTACTGGGCTTTAACGGACCGTATTGGACATTAATTGACCGTATTGGACTTTAATGGATCGTTAAAAAATATTAGTAGATCGTATTTGCTTTAATGGATCGTATTGGATATTAATGAATCGGATTGGGTCTTAATGAACCATTTGGCTTTTAACGGACCGTATTTGCTTTAATAAACTGTATTGGGCCATAATGAACCGTATTGTGCCTTAATGAACGGTATTGGGCCTCAATAAACCGTATTGGGCTTTAACGGACTGTATTGGACCTTAATGAACCGTATTGGGCTTTAACGAACATTAGGCTTTAACGGACCATATTCGGCCTTAATGAACCGTATTTTGATTTAATAGACCGTATTTGCTTTAATGGATCATATTGGGCCTTAATAAACCGTATTAGGCCTTGATGAACCGTATTGGACATTAATAAACCGTATTGGGCCTTAATGAATCTTAATGGGCCATAATGGATCGTATTGGAGATTAATGGGCCGTATTGGGCCTTAATGAACCGTATTGGGCTTTAATGGACCGTATTTGCTTTAATGGACCATATTGGCCCTTAATGAACTGTATTGTATCTTAATGAACCGTATTGTGCCTTAAGGAACCGTATTGGGCCTTAATGAACCGTATTGGGCTTTAACGGACCGTACTGGGCCTTAATGAACCGTATTGGGCTTTAACGAACCGTATTGGGCCTTAATGAACCGTATTGGGCTTTAACGGACCGTACTGGGCCTTAA
>NC_037530.1:28131335-28131753 GCF_001531365.2 Cynara cardunculus var. scolymus
GGACCGTATTGGGCCTTAATGAACCGTATTGGGCTTTAACGGACCGTATTTACTTTAATGGACCGTATTGGCTCTTAATGAACCGTATTGTGCCTTAATGAACCGTATTGGGCCTTAACGAACCGTATTGGGCCTTAATGAACCGTATTGTACCTTAATGAACCGTATTGGGCCTTAAGGAATAGTATTGGGCTTTAACGGACCGTATTGGGCTTTAATGAACCGTATTAGGCTTTAACGGACCGTATTGGGCCTTAATGAACCGTATTGGGTAAATAAGAGCATTAATGGACTGTATTGGGCTTTAACGGTTCAATAATAACAATAATATTGCATATTTTAAAAAAATATAATAATTTTTATAAAATAAAAATATAAAAAATTTAATAATTATATAATAATAATAACATTTAAAACA
>NC_037530.1:28132949-28171555 GCF_001531365.2 Cynara cardunculus var. scolymus
TTTATGAAAATGATGAAAGTTCATTTATTATGATTTGAATATTTATGTAAAATTAATATGGTTCATTAATTATGATCAATACTTTATATTAGGGAACAATCAAAACTTCTATGAAATCATATATTAATCAAATGAAATGGACGGTTAAGATTGGGTTGTATTGGTTGCACAAATGTCAAAAATTGTATAATAACCAACCTCTCTCTATATATGTATATATATATATATATATGTTGTTGTGTGCATTCAATTCCATATATATATATATATATATATATATATGCATAATAAACTCATTATTAGAATTATCATTTGCAAAAATTTACATGTATCTTTAAACATTAGGACTTGTATTTATAAAGGAAATTGACATATATATTTATGCTAGAAATGAGTTGCCAATTGTTGGGTAAACGTTAAGACTTGTATTTTTAAACGAAATAGAGGGCCATTTTACGTTAGAAATGGGTTGCCAATTGTTGGGCAAACGTTAGGACTTGTATTTTTAAACGAAATTGAGGTTCATTTTACGTTAGAAATGGGCTGCCAATTATTGGGCAAACGTTAGGACTTGTATTTTTAAACGAAATTGAGGTCCATTTTACGTTAGAAATGAGTTGCCAATTGTTGGGCAAACGTTAGGACTTATATTTTTAAACGAAATAGAGATATATTTTACGTTAGAAATGGGTTGCCAGTTGTTGGGCAAACGTTATGACTTGTATTTTTAAACGAAATTGRGGTCCATTTTACGTTAGAAATGAGTTGCCAATTGTTGGGCAAACGTTAGGACTTTTATTTTTAAACGAAATAGAGATATATTTTACGTTAGAAATGGGTTGCCAATTGTTGGGCAAACTTAGGACTTGTATTTTTAAACGAAATAGAGATACATCTTACGTTAGAAATGGGTTGCCAATTGTTGGGCAAACGTTAGGACTTGTATTTTTAAACGAAATAGAGGTCCATTTTACATATAACAACTAATTAAACTGACACATAATTTCGTAAATTTGTAGCTATGTCGACTAATGCTGATAGATGATGGATGTATAAGCGAATAAATAGGAACGAAACTATAAATCCAGTTTTCCAAGTTGAAGTAGTTGGATTTTTGGATTTTGCTTTCTCTAATGAGCGATCTACGGCAAGATGTCCTTGTAAGAAGTGTCAACTTCAAAAGTTTAAAAGTAGAGATGAGATTCATATAGACTTAGGATTCACAACAAATTATAATCACTGGTATGCACACGGTGAATTAGAACCCGAACTTCAACAACCACAACAAACAATAGTGGACGAAGATTACAATGAGTTTGATGGTGTTGAACAAATGGTCATGGATCAAAATGTTCCCGGTACATCACGTACGTGGGACGAGCAAGAACCACATCAACACGCACAACGTTTCTATAATATGTTACAAGCTGCAGATGAGTCGTTGTGGGAGGGATGCCAGAGATTTTTAAAGTTACAGGCAGCGACAAGGTTTTTGAATTGGAAGGCGGATTGCAATGTGCCAGAGACAACCTTCAATGGTAACCTTACTATGGTAAAAGAAATGCTACCTGATGGTGAACAACTGGTTGGTAGCTTTTACGAGACAAAGAAGATGTTGAAGGAGCTTGGTCTTCCGAAAGAAAAGATACATGGTTGCAAGAACCATTGCATGTTATTTTATAAGGAATTTGTTGATCATAACAGTTGTGTAATATGTGGGGAGTCTCGTTACAAGACAATCGGCCGAAACAATAATGTGCCTAATTTGGTGTTGATGTATTTGCCAATTACACCCAGATTACAACGGTGGTATTTGTGTAAGAAAATAGCAAAGGAGATGACTTGGCACCATGATCATCAAACCAAGACGGGAAAGATGGTACATCCGAGTGATGGGGAGGCTTGGAAACATTTTGACAGGATGCATCCCGATTTTGCTCAAGAGATTGGGAATGTTCGTTTGGGATTATGTATAGATGGTTTCAATCCCAATAACTCCAACTTAAGTCCATACTCATTATGGCCTGTTTTTCTTACAAACTATAATCTACCACCTTGGATGTGCATCAAGGACCGGAACGTCCACCTGGCTTTGCTGATTCCTGGCAAGAAGAGCCCTGGTCAGAACTTGGATGTGTTTCTTTGGCCCTTGATCGACGAGTTAAAGAAGTTATTCTTTGACGGTGTCGTTACCTATGACGCTCATCGACGAACGAATTTCACAATGAGGGCCGTATTGTTGTGGACGGTTAGTGACTTCCCTACTTATGCCATGTTGTCTGGTTGGAGCACACATGGCAAGTTAGCTTGCCCATATTGTATGGGTAATGCATGTGCATTCCAGTTGCAAAGCGGAGGGAAGTCGTGTTGGTTTGACTGTCACCGCAAGTTTCTGCCAATCAGACACTCGTTCAGGCATGATAGGAACCAATTTCGTGTTGGACATGTCGAAAAAGCTGGTCCACCTCCTCTTCTAACTGGGGAACAATTATGGACAGAAGTTTGTAGCCTTCCTACGGTCTATGATGGAGTCTCACACGGTTCAAGGCAATATAGGAAACCTGTGGTGAAAACAAAGCCAAGAGAGGTCTATGACTTAGCATCGAGTACCCCTGAAGTCCGGTCGGATGATAAAAATATAGACGATGAACAGTTTTTTCAAGAAAATGAACGAATAACCCGACATGAGGGAAACGAAGATGTTCAAGAACCAATCCAGCTTGTCACAGGGGAAGACGACATCGAAGTTGCCAACGATCGTCGCGACAACTGGCATGTTGATGAGAGTAGTGAYGAAGAAGAGGAGTTCCAATACYHGGATAGTGACTCTGAGGACGAAGAACTTGACTTGTCTGATCACTCATCAGATGATTAGGCTTTATTTGTAAATTTTAGTCTTAGTAAACTTTGTGTAGTTGTTTTAAAATTTTATTATTTCCATTTTTAAATCTTAATTAGTAAACAATTGTTAGACATTTTCAATTGTGTGAAATATTTACTGTATACTTGAATTATTGTTGTATGTTTTCTAATGTTGCTTTGTAAAAAATTGATAATGCCGCGTACTCGGATTACCGGTCAAACTAGTGGAGGTACACCTACCCACGGTACGGGTAGAGGCTCTAGTACCGCTTCGGCACACCCGGAGGAGATTAAGTCTGGTCATGGTAGTGCTGCTCCGGAGCCGCTTCCACAATAGCGGACAATTATTGGCATCCGCGCAAAGAGTAAATACATTTACATCTTTTAATTGATAAAAATATATTATTTGTATTGATGCTAATTCAATTCGTAATTATATAGTTTCAATGACACCAAAGTAATCCGTCGGATCACCAAGATCAACCGAGAGCTACTTGACGGCCCATAGACCAGTTGGGAAAAAATCCCAAAGAACGTGAGACGCCGAATGTGGGAGCGGTTCCAGGTTTGTGTTATATATTCAACTTATTATATTTTATGTATTTTTTTGAACCTAATAATCGGCTAAACTTTTACGTACAGGGCTATTATACTTGGGATCCAGCTTTGGACGCCCAGATCCTTGAGATATGGGAGAGAAAGTCGGCCAAGTCGTATAATGATAACATGAGTGCTGCGAGGAATAAAGTTGGGGAAAAAACAAAGATAAATGGGTATCCTCAGTACGATGAAACGGACCCCAACTGAGATATGAGTGTGTTGAAGAATTTCCCCCTCAGCTGGATATCTTCAGATGTGTGGGTCCAGATGGTCAATCGTTGGAACAGTGATAATTGGAAGGCTGTTTCCAGTGTGGCGCGTGAGAACCGTGATAGCCAAGTTGCGCTACACACCGGTGGATCGATACCATTTTCGGAGCATGGTGCTCGTCTGGTAGAACCTAAAACCAATTAATTTAGTAGTTTGATTTTTAATATGTTATAATTAACACATGTTTGTATTATTTGACCTTTGTAGACACGAGCAAAAGATGACGTGCCCCCAACCGTTGTGGAATTGTTTGATTACACACACAAGAAGAGGTCGAGTGGAGATGCTGCATCTACGGATTCGGGGGGGGGGGGGGTACGTGACCACAAAATGTAGCCAAGTTATGGTTAGTATATCTATCTATTATAATTGGGTTGCCATTTGTTGGCAAATATTATAATTTGTTAAGTTAGAAATTACGTATATATATACGTATATATATATATATCATTATTTAGTTTGGGTTATCATTTGTTGGGCAAACATTATGATTGTTTAAGTTAGATTTTAAGTATATATCATTATTTAGTTTGGGTTGCCATTTGTTGGGCAAACGTTAGGATTGTTTAAGTTAGAAATTACGTATATGTCATTATTTAGTTTGAGTTGCCATTTATTGGGCAAACGTTATGATTGTTTTGGAAACGTCCCATTTACAGCCGTTATGCTGTCAGAATTGACTTGCAATCTTTTTTAAACTATATATAGGATGAGTATTCAACTGGTATCAGCCAAAGATACGGCGATGATCCCTCCACCTATCCTTAGTTGATAAAGAGTTGTGGGAGCAAGCGGTTGGGGGAAGCAAGAAAGGCCGTTAATTTGGATTTGGGTACAACCAAGATCCCAATTGTGTCTTGACCGGGAACTACACGGAAGGTGGTTCATCGTCTTCAGATAAGCACGTATGTGTCTCTTTTTCTTTGATGATGTTTATCGACATAGTTTATAATTCATGTTAAATATTATAACGTTTAATTTATTTTATAGGGAATTCAAACCTTAAAGACCCAACTTAGAGACTCACAGGAACAAAGTCAGCGCCAACGGATGGCGGAGGAGGAGCGATGGCGGGAGGCGAAGGAGCGACGTTTGGCGGAGGAGGAGTGACAGCGGGTGGAGGCGGAGCGACGACGACAGAGGGAGGAGCAACATGATAGACAACTTTAAGATATGGCTGCTTTGGTTAGACAGCTCAGTCAATCTCAACATTTCCCCCCGCCACCACCATATTGAATATTGTCTTTTGCTTTGAAACAATTTAGTTTTGTTTATAACAACTTAGTTTTTGTTTGGTTGAAATAATTGTAGTTTCACTTTAATGTATGATATTTAGTTCTATTTCGCCTTTTTATTTTCATTTTTAATATTGTACAGATTTACAGATTTTAAATACAGGTTTTAAATATTAATTTTAAAATAAATTTAAAATATTAATATTTATATATTTTTTCCGGCGGATTTCCGGCGGATTTATCTGCCGGTAATGTTTGTAATATAAAAATATTTTAAAAAAAATTAAAAAATTAATATTTATATATTTTTTCCGGTGGAAATATCCGCCGGTATTTTTTAAAATTAAAGATATATTCTTTTAGAAAAGATTATCGAGAAACATTTCCGGCGGAATATTCCGCCGGTAAATTTAAAAAAAAAATACTTAACTGTTTGTTAATTTAATCAAGATTTTATAAATAAACCGATGAGGAATTTCCGGCGGCCGTGATCCGCCGGAAACGGGGAAAATCTGCCGGTTTTTCCGCCGTAAAAACAATCACCGGCGCCACTTTTTCCGGCGACCATATCTGCCGGAAATCCGCCGGAAATAGTGATTTCCGGCGGATATGGCCGCCGGAAAAAGTGGGTTTTTTGGTAGTGTTATATTTTTTACTTTTTTATTTTGTATATTTATTGTAAAAAATACGTTTAAAAAAATTACATCATTATAATTCTCTAGTCAATACCTTCAAAATGACTGTCAATACCTCCAAAATGAGCCTAATATTGAATACTTTTGGATTTAATCATATTATTAAATATCATGCAGATGTATTTTTTAGGAATTATTAGTACTACTTACACTTTATATCATTATAGTTATTTACTTTAATTTTTTTATCTCTTACTTTTTCATTCTTCATCTTGTTAATATTAATTGTTATATATGAACTAAAATACATTAAAAATACGTGTTGTTTACAAAATACATCATTATATTCATCTTGCCAATACCATTATAATGAATTCAATATTGAATATTGTAAGACTCTTAAAAATTTGGAAATAGCGATTGTAGGTTTTTACGAAACAAAAGAATGGTTTACGCCGGTTAAATACAAGGAAAACAATCAAGTTTAATGTTAACAACCTCCTAATCTAATTCATACAAGAAATAGATTATGATCATGTGTCACTAAACTTCCAAAATGTTGTTATCTCCAACTAAGGTGTCCCAAAAATGCCACGTGCCTCTAATCAACACCCAACCAGCCTACTCGATTGACCCCGACACTAGAACCTGAGATACATGATACCAAGAACAAGTGTGAGGCTAACGAGCCTAGTGAGTTCAAATGTTAATACAGTCAACAAATTATATACGCATAATTACACGTTAATGTATGCTCCAAGCATGGTTCTCCAATAGCTTATGTACTCCAATAGGGTTTCGCCACCAAACCCCAATAACCAAGAATAAGCGTACTTTCAATCTCATGCATACGGGGGAGACCCATCCCCATTGATCATGACAGAAAAAATAATAGACCATGATAGTTCCTATATACTGATTATGACAAGATATCAATTAATAGAAAGATAGAATTGAGTAGGAAATCATCATGTCATTGATTATGGAACTGTTGTAAGAATATAAAAATTATTATAGAATGAATCTTGAGAGTATTTATACAAAATGAATCTATCCATATAAAGTTGTTAAGATCATTAAAACAAATCTAACAGACTTCTATTTATACAAGAATAACTAGGCTAAAGATACAATACATTACAGAACAAACAAATGAACATATAACACGTGGCTTAGTATCTTGACTTAATCTTCAAACATGAGAAGTAATTATGCACATATTGGCTAAATGTTTAACTATAGATAGTGTATCCACAGTTAGTCTTCGAACTCTGTACACAAGCTAGCCGGACTCTAAAGACTTTATACCCGAACTCTGAAGGCATTATCACTTATACTTTTTCTCCATTTCCGAACTCTGGAAACACTAATTTAGACTTGATGTTGAACTCTGGAACCATCCATTCAGAGTTATGTCTGAACTCTAAATTAACTCTAATTACAAGTCTTCAGACTTTCAACACTTAGAAAGTTCTTCACAATTTGAACCAACGTCATATTTTCACAATCTCCTCTTTTGGTTCAAATTTTTTTGTATATGTCAAAACCATATTCCTTCAGAGTTTTCACAAACCTTAGCAAGATCAGATTCCTAAAATTCAATTAGGTTTGAAGTAAGTGAACCATCTTCTCAATGAGCTTAATGTTTTGATTTCTTTTATCCTTCTCTTTCTCAAATTTTTTTTAATCTATCTTAAAGCTTCTGATGAATACTTTACAACTTTAGAAACTTTGAAATACAATCTTTCTCCTTTATGTGTATTGAAAAAGAATCCAGCTTCTAAATGCTCTATCATAGATCCACTTTTGAAATTTTGAATTTTTTCTAAAATGTATTGGGAGCAGACAAGAAGAATGTGTCTTTATTCAATTCAAGAGAAACTTGCAAATCTACCAACGCTGCCCACTTGGTTGCCTTCAACATTCCATGTCTGAGAGCAGAAGTTGCTTTTCTGAATCTATAAATTTTTTCTTCATATGGTACCAACAAAAGATGCATCCCCTAAATATATTCTAGATGAATGCTCTTAAAATCTGCTTCTGTAATGGTATGGGAGCTTCCATATTCCTTTTTTTTTACCTCAAACACCATGTAATCAAATTTTTTGAATTACTTCAACTTCACATCTTCAACTTTTGTGATTCTCAGATCTAAATAAACATATCTCTAAAAATTCCCAATAGTTGTTATTGAAACTTCCCGTCTTGCATTCAAAAGTATCCATGTAAGAAATTGCTTTGAAACTTTTAGCAGTCATAGAAAGATGCCTAAATCTGAATTCTAAAAACCATTAATTGGCATCTACTTCTTCATATTCATCTTTCTTTTCTTCAATGTTATTCTTTTCAACATGTTCATCCATGACCTCAACTCGTTCATCCAACTCCATACAAATAGCCTTTGTGGCCTCAACATCATTCTTCTCAGACTCTTCTTATAATATCCGTGTTTTGTTAATTCGTATAAATTTGGTTAAGTGAATTTTTGGTAGAGTTGTGTATAACGTCTTTGTACTCATGCTTACCCGAATTGTGCCGCATTCAAATAACAATCACTAATTGTGCACCGCCAAACTCCTAAGTTTTTAATATATACAAGGAAGGGTTCAAACGAGAATCCCTGTGATTTACGAGAATACGAGAACAACCTACTAACCAAGGGTAATCTTGGAATTTAAATGATAAGATTATAAAAACACGATCAGAGAAAAGGCTCCGATCATCTGGGAATTGATAACAACCACGAGCTACTGTGTTATCAGTTATGTAGCAAGAAGTCGAACATCAAGAATATAGAGGAAGAAATCGAACATGGACTGAGGAAGAAAGCAACAACAAGAAGATTGAGGGAGAAGGTTGCATAGACAATTCAATGAAGGTTTATTTATCACATGATTTGGGTGTGATAATCATGTGATAATCCATTGATGATTATCACAATCACACGATTACCATTACTCCAATCAAACAATTATCACAATCACACGATTATCATTACTAGTAACCGATTACGATTCATATGTAGGTTCCATTACAATATCTTCAATTCGATTAGGTTACATAATCACATGATTATCACAAGAATGCCAACTACAATCTATCGGTTCGACTAGTGTCGACTGTTCAATTTGGGTGTGATAATCATGTGATAAGCTAATGACAAAGAGGATAGTAAACGATTTTCACATCAATCGACTATCACACTATTATCATATGATTAATCTTGTTTTATCCTAACCTCCAGTCTCATTATAAAGAAAATCTGCTAATAGTTGAATAGTAATTGCAATTTCACCATACTTTTTCTTGTTTCACTCATGTCTGCTTGAACATAGATACTCTATTGTCAACATAAGTTGAAACATTTTCTTGTTTTATCTTCTGCAGATTGAATTTAATGTTCAATTGTCCCAATAGTCGATTAGTTTTGTTCTTTCCTAACCTGCAAACTCATTCTAAAGAAGTTTTGCTAATAGATGAATAGTAATTGCAATTCCATCGTACTTTTTCATGTTTCACTCCTGTCTGCTAGAATAGAGATGCTCTATTGTTAACAGAAGTTGAAACATTTTCTTGTTTAATCTTTTGCAGGCATTAGATTTAATGCTCTATTTGGGTGTGATAATCGTGTCATCACATGTGATACTCAATCCGGAAGATCGATACAACCACCAAATTTTCCATCACAATCATTTTATATCCATTGGGTATGATACCAGTATAATAATCATGTGATACGCGAACCTAATAAACCAAAACAATGTGATCAGTCGGGTATAACCATGTGATAATCGTCTGATAATCTATACACGATTGGGATGTGATAATCATGTGATTGTAAAACCTAATTGAATCGAACAGATTGTAGTAGAACCCATCCAAATACGAATCGCGTCATGTGAAAATCATTTGATACTCAATTCGTCATTGCATTATCACATGATTATATCACATACAAATCGTCCAATGGAGTTGATAATTTACCCTAGTCGAACCAATAGATTATACTCGACATTCTTGTGATAATCGTGTGATTGTGAAACCTAATCGAATATGATGGGAAGAAAATGATGGAAGAAAACGATGCACGTTCAATTCAACATGATCAATCCCAAGCTAAAATGATGAGATAATTCTAATTAATTAAAATGAAATAAAAATTATAAAAATACCTAATTATATTACTGCCCTTATTGATTTAATTTTATTTAATATAACTTAAATTATTGAATAAAAAAGTTTTAGGTTAGTAGGTTGTTCTCGCATTTTCGTAAATCATAGGGGTTCTTGTTTGAACCTCCACACATACACACACACACACACACACACATATATATAGGGGCTCATCCAAGGGAGAACTGATTAGTTTGTGGTAACCGTGAGATCCAATGTGAACCACTCGTTTGAAATATTTAAGGATATTTCTTAAATAAGCTTAAAGAGTAATATAGTATTTCTATTTTTGACAACTAATCAAAATATTTGATTAATTTTTTTAAGAGGAAATATTTAATTAAAATTAGTTACCTAGTATATCATAACCTAATATACATCATATTTTAAAGACGTTTGTGAACCAAAGTATATTATAGTGATAACGTTCACAATGTTTCATGTGTATCAACTCATTCTTCCGCTCAGTCTCCAAATCTTCCCTATTCTTCCGCTCGGTCTCCAGTTCCTCCTCTACCCTTGCCAACTTCTCTTTCAACTCATTTACCTGTAAATATTCAATATTCGACAAAATCAATAATTTGTTTGCAATTTTAGTAATGAGAAAGTTTATAACAATATAACCAACATATCTCCGCTCTTGACTGGTATGATGACTCACAATTGCTACATCTACCCGTCGTAGCATAAGAGGGATACTTGGTGGTCCTGAAACCAAAGATGCGGCCTTTCCTCCGTCCTCCAACACTCTGCTCCCAAAGAGATGCCTCATCTCATAAAGGCTCGTCAACAGCTTGTAACATGTTATAAAATCCCTGGGCAAAAGGATTAGGTGTTTGCTCTTTCCCATGTCATGCCATCATGTACCATGAGATCGTTCACCATTTGAAAATAATCTTCATTATTATCCACTATAGGATTAAGATTGACCCACATTTTGATGAGATTCATGACAATAGATTTCACCATGTCCCCGCCAAATGGTATAATCAGGCATGGAACCATATTGTATCAAGTGCAGTATCCTATCACGTGTAGTTCCCCTTTCAACATAATCTTCATTGACATAGACAATGTCCAAAAAACCTTCCAAGTGTCTGACATATGTCCAGCTAAGAGCCCCTCGATCATCACTCTTTCTATACATTCATCCTCTAACTGTCGACATATTCAATAACTACAACAAATAAAAGAAGTAGTTAGTCGACATAATTAAATTAGAGGTGGTGTAGAGAAGTTGGCGGTCTTTGAACGAGTTGAGAAACCTACATGTAAAGTTTTGACTACTAGAAAATCAAATCGTATGTTTAGAGGAGTTTCAGATGACTTTAAAACTCTAAGTGTAACGGTTTGACTACATGAAAGTCAAACAGTAGGTGTCAATGCAGTTGGCGGTCTTTGAACGAGTTGAGAAGCTTACATGTAAAGTTTTGACTACTAGAAAGTCAAACCATAGGTTTAGAAGAGTTTGAGATGACTTTAAAACTCTAAGTGTAACGGTTTGACTACTTGAAAGTCAAACCGTAGGTGTGAATGAAGTTGGCGGTCTTTGAACGAGTTGAGAAGCCTACATGTAAAATTTTGACTACTATAAAGTTTTGAGAAACCTACATTTATAAACCAAACAATTTTCAAAAGAAAAAACTTACAAATTTTAGAGTTAGAGGTTGGGATGAAATCACTTGGAGCAAGTGTGGGAGGGGGTGGTAACGATCGCCGAGGTGGTGATAGCCGGAGGTGGTGGTGGTGACAGGCAAACAGCTGCAACCGCAGGTGTTGGTGACAGCCGGAGTGGTGGTGGCGAGTCGGCGGCGGGGAATCGGCGAAGAACACTGGGGATTCGACGAAGACCGGCGGGGAATTGGATTTGGGGTGACTATTCGATCTAGGTTGAAAGAGTTGATTTGGGCTGTTTTATGTTGATAAACAGCGACGGATTTTCGAGGAAAATTTCCTTCGCTAAAAGTTTCTTAAAAATAATTTAAGTAATTTTTTAAATTGTTTTATTCTAAATATAATTAATAACTTAATTAATTATTAATTAATAAATATTTGTTATTTATTAATATATTTGTTTTTTTGTTAAATATAATTAATTAATTATTTAGTTATTAATTATTAGATAATAAAGCCCATTAAGGCCCAATAAAACCGAATAAAGTCCAATAAAATCGATTAAAGTCCATTAAGACCCAATAAAACCGAATAGAGTCCATTGAGACCCAATAAACTGAATAAAGCTCATTATGGCCAATAAAACCTAATAAATCCCATTAAGGCCCAATAAGATCGAATAAAGCCCATTAAAATCGAATAAAGCCCATTAAGACCCAATAAAATCGAATAGAGAATCGTCGCACATCTGTTCAACTTATCAAAAAAATCAATAGTATAATTTCCATTTGTGTGGCTTGGCTGGAGAGACGGGTTGTGCGGAATGATGGTTTACATGGAGGATAGGGTCTTGGTTTAGGGGGCTTTTTTGAGGTTGAAGCTCATTTTCTTTATTATTTGTAGCTTGGTTGAGTCTGTTGGGCTTTGTACCTTTTGGCTTGTTGTGGCTTGGTATGGTGTGATGACCAAGTCTTTTGTGTTTCAGGTTTGTTGGGTTTGGTCGTACGCTTAGACTCTGTATTTCTTTTTCTAGTTTTATAAATTTGCCTGGTTTCTTTAAAAAAAAAATGGAATAGAGTCCATTAAGTCCCAATAAATCGAATAAAGCTCATAGGGCCAATAAAATCGAATAAAGCCCAATAAGACCAATAAAATCGAATAAAGCCCATTAAGGCCCAATAAAATCAAATAAAACCGAATAAAGTTCATTAAAATCGAATAAATCCCATTAAGGCCCAATAAAACCGAATAAAGTCCATTAAGGCCCATTATGCCCAATAAAATCGAATAAAACCTATTAAGGCCCAATAAGATTGAATAAAGCCCATTAAGGCCCAAAAAACCAAATAAAACCGAAGAAAGTCTAATAAAATCGAATAAAGCCCATTAAGGTTTAATAAAACTGAATAGAGTCCATTAAGGCCCAATAAACCGAATAAAGCCCATTATGCCCAATAAAACTGAATAAAGTTCATTAAGGCCCACTAAAATCGAATAAAACCCATTAAGGCATGATAAACTCACTAAAGCCCAATAAAACCGAATAAAGCTCATTAGGCCCAATAAAACTGTAATTAGCAACCAACACACATCTATACACATCGTATATATATATATATATATATATATATATATATACGATATATAACAGACCAATGAGTATGTATACATATAACACATATGACATCGTGTAAACATATGTCTATAACACGGGCTGACGGGTATATATACTTATAACACATGCACATGTGTACGTATAATACACATCACGGTTAGAAACCAAAACATATATATACAAATAACACATATACATGTATATATACGACACCTACACATAAAAATGCGTACATCTAACACATAAAAAATGAAAAATAAGAAAAAATAGGATAATCGCTCGCTGATCCCTCGCTGATCAACAATGGATCTGCACTTCACTCGTTGATCCCTCGTAGATCAGCGAGGGATCTGCGAGGGAAATGGTTTCTGGCTATTTCCCTCGCGAATCCCTCGCTGATCAGCGAGGGATCGGCGAGGGATTATCTTATTTTTTTTTATTTTCTCATTTATTATGTGTTATATGTATGCATTTTTATGTGTAAGTGTCGTATGTATACATGTATTTGTGTTATTTGTATATATATGTTTTGGTTGCTAACTACGAAGTGTGTTATATGTATACATGTGCATGTGTTATAAGTATATATACCCGTCGGACCGTGTTATATGCATATGTTCACACGATGTTGTATGTGTTATATGTATATATACCCGTCGGTCCGTGTTATACACATATGTATACACGATGTGTGCTGGTTGCTAATTACGATTGGATCAATGTATATATTGTTTAAAATACATATATCGGATGATGTATATATGTTTAAACGTAAGTGTATATGTGAATGTATAGATAGTATGTGTGTGTTATATGGGGATTTATTCAATTTTATTGGGCCTTAACCCATTTAATTGGTTTTGTTCGATTTTATTGGACCTTAAACAATTTACCGGACTTTAATGAGCTTTATTCACTTTTATTGGATCTTAATCCATTTTATTGGACTTTATCGGTTTTATTAGGCTTTGTTCGATTTTATTGAGTCTTAATCCATTTTATTGCCTTTATTCGGTTTAATGGGCTTAACGGGTTTATTCAGTTTTATTGGGTCTTAATCTATTTTCTTGGACTTTATTCGGTTTTATTGGGCTTAATACGTTTTATTCGGTTTTATTAAATTAATTTTTGTAATATTCTAATAAATAATAAATAATTGATAATTCAATAATCAATAATCAATAATTAATAATTAATTAAATTTGTAATTAATAAATAAAAAAATCAACGAGGGATCAGCGAGAGATTATGTTTTTGGCCATTCCCTCGCTAATCCCTCGCTGATCTGTGAGGAATTTTTTCCCTCGCTGATGTTTGTCGCTGATACCTTGTTTTCTAGTAGTGTGATTATTGAGCTCAACCATCCACGATCTGTAGTTCGAGTCTTCCAATGTCTAAGAAATGCGTAGTTGCTAGAATCAAATCATTACGAGACATACAATCATAAAGTTTAATTACCCACGGTCTATATCTTGAGTCCTCTGGTGAATCATTACCCGTATCCAGCTATTACATGGGAACAACTATCCCATCTTACATACTAAAATCGACTTCTATGCCTATGGATCCATTACATTATAGTCTAAGCATACCATTGTTTTCAAACAATTAACCATGATCAAACACATAGTTCCTATCACATAATATCATCATTAAATCCATGATTTAACCAAAAATAGTTCAAAGACTCATAAGCTCAAAATAATAATTAAGAACCAAGTATAAGATCAATATGGTTTTATAAGTTCCAAAATCCAAAATAATTTATTCTCCCTTTGAAGAATAAAGTAATTTTTCTCGAAGATCTTAAAAACTCATAAGTTTTATAACCCATCATATCATATTTAAGATATTATCTAATGTTTACAGCAAGATCAAAGTATTAAACCTTCATTTTGTCAAACAGGGTAAAACCCCCCAAATCTCCAAAGTACCCAAAATTGGTCGAAGTCCATAAATATGTAATATACATCAACAAAGATGTTTAGGAGGCTAAAAAATGGCATTTTGACATGTATAAAAGTTTTAGAAAAGTTAGAACGAACCTACAAACTTAGGTTTGAAGAAAACCTAAAACCAAGTAAAAATCGTGAGAAAGAAGAGTAGATCTTGAATTCCTAAGTTTAATACTCAAAGCTTGATGATTAATGTTAATAAATGCTCCCAAAATGGGACCTATAACTCCCAAAAAAGGAGTAGATGAAGAGGGAGAAAGTTGAAAGCCGAAAATAAAAGAAAACCCAAAGAAAATGTTTTTTAAGTACCGATCTGGGACTTTCTCGTGACCATGCCCATGACTTAGGTCGCCGCGTGAGTCGCCCGCATTGGCCACACACACATTTCAAATATCTGACCCGCACAACATGCCCGCGGCCCACGTATCTCTCACTGCCTCCACCAAGGACGGACCCAGAAAAATTTTCTTACGATGGCACCATATAATTAATATAATATAATATACATCTAAAAATAATTACAAAAAGTATGGTTTTTATAATACCGATAAACAACTCCTAAACTTGTATCCGACGCATCTTCATCTTTTGAAAACGGTCAATATATACCCAAAAATAATTACAAAAAGTATGTTGAGAAACAACTCCTAAATTTGTCCTCGGCGTGTCTTCATCTTTTGGAAACGATCGATGACATCTTCGTTTTTAAAATTACTAAGGGCTTCCTTTTCTATGGCGCAAATGAGTGCAGAATTCAAAAAATCAGCACCAATTCGATTACATAAATCTGTCTTGACAAGCTTCATCGCCGAAAAGCATCTTTCAACTGTAGCAGTTGCAACAGGCAAAACCAGTGTTAGTTTCAATAACCGGTAGACTAAAGGATGAGAAAAATGCTTTCATGTTGCCACCATTAATCTGGCGAGGTCGGCAATACCGTTTAAGTTGGCAAATCTGACATCATTATAAACAGAATGATAGTAGATATCAAGTTCATGCTCAAGAATGATCCTTTCCTTGTCATCAAAATCTCGGGGATACATCTGACTCAACTTCAATAGGCTTGATTTGTTAAACTGAGAAAACGAATTGCATGGATTCAAAGTTGTTATATTTTGAAGCAAGTCGGTGCTTATCTCGTCAAAACGATCACCAAACTCTCGGATCTGCATATCCAAAACAATGTTGAATATATCATAGTTATAATAATGTTGATTGGTAATGCTCATCCTTTTCCTTGAATTTATTGTATTAACATAAGCTTCAGCCATATCCAACTTCACAATCTTACGTTTATCACAAAAAAAGTAGCATTTCTCCAAAACTTGATCAAACCCATTTTCCCTCAACATTTGTAATTGACATTTGGTTGTTCCTATCAAATCAATAGCTTCCAATATGTCTTCATCTTTCCTTTGAAGAGCTTGAGACAATGAATTTGTTAATTCTAAGATCGTTGATATCAAGTGCATATAAAACACAAATTCAAATGTCTTTAAATATGATAAAATACCTCTTGCTTGAAGCCGACTAGCTCCATTATCACCATCATCTTCAACATATTCAAGCACCTGTATAACCGAGCGGAGATTCGATGACTCAGTACCGAGTCTTCAAGACTCGTTCCAATCGATGAATTGAATCTCGCTATTCGCTGTCGGCTCGTTATCGCTCACACACTCGCTCACTCGCACTCGCACCAGGTCACGTCGTTGTCTCACTCGCACTCGCACCAGGCCACCAGCAGGTACGTGTTTAGGGCTTTACTTTTTACTTCTTTAGGAATTAGGCCTTAGGCTTTAATCTTGGACTGAGTTTTCTTTTATTTGAGCTGGGCTTACTAAACTTATTTTATTAGATTAATCAATTTGTTGGGCTTACTTATCTAATTTATTTGGGCTTTATTTTGTTTGGGTTTTAGATTTAGTTGCACTGTTTGAATTTCATAAAAAATACGGTAGCACCTTTCAAAACGATACGGTAGCACCGTTAACAAACCTAAAATTTTTACCCTTCAGTGGCTAAATAATACCGTGGCAAGTGCCACCCATGCCAACCAAGCAGGTCCCTGGCCTCCACGCACCCTTTCTTCAAAAAGCCATGCGACCTCGGCCATGACTTTAGTCGCGGGCCAAGTCGTGTATCTCATTGCTTCGCCCATATTTCTTCTCTTTTCAAGGTATTTGTTGCATAACTTTTCTCCACAACTTAAAACCATCAAAGACACTTTATTTGTTGGCATAAAATGTTAAACTCAAGGCAAGATCCAAAATAATAATAAAAATCATTCCAATATAGAATTCTGGGTGTTATACAATGTTTCGTAATTAACTTCATATTTTTATCAGACATATTTTTTCCTTAAGAATAGTAACTATATTAGAGTAAATATAACAACACAAATACACAATAATAACAATATAAAAATCAATATAAAAAATAAGTGAAACAATTAAAATGTAACTTAACAATAAATAAATATAACATAAAAAGTAAGAAAGAAGGCTAAAACTTGAAAAATGGTTTCAATATGAAAATTTATGATATTATCAAATAATCTCTAAACTTTTCAAACTTTGTTTTTTTGAGTTTTATCTTAAAAATATGGAGAATAAAAATGATGCATGAAATTTATGATATAATTGGACTTGGTTGAAGCTTTGAGACATAAAATAAGCCCTTAGGGCTTTTGACGAAGGTGGTATGTGTATATGAATTGTTAACTTCGTTGTCGATATTTATTTTCTAGTATATGTTTGAAGATTAAGGTTGGTGGATTTGCTACTTTTTCTTTGGTTGGATTGAATTAAACGTGAGTATCGTTAAACATGCTTTAATCCATTATTTGACCTAGCTATGTGACCTAAACTTGCGGGCATAGATTGCCAGTCATTTAGGGAAGTTGTGCTACAAATTTGATAGATTTGATCGTTTCTGGTGTTTGTGAGCCACATCATGCCTACCTTGAGTAACGAGTTATATTTTCAGATTATGGTATTTAAGTTGGTAATACTCATGATGTTCTTATCTTTTCTTCCAAGACGAACCAACTATATCATTTCTTCACCACTGAAGATGTAATATACACCATTTTAAGCAACAAATTAATAGTGGTTCAGTTCTCGGACATGCTCCACATGTGGTGTTTCCATTTCCATATTTCGACGTGACATTATAATATCACTCTCTCCCTTTATTGCTTTATTTTCATATTGTGGTTGTCATGCTTTATTGATGATTTGTTATCTTATCGTTAGCAACCATATCAATTTGTTTTCCACATTAATCTAATCCAAAAGTTATTATATATAACCTACGTACGACTTTATAAATCTTCATAAAACTAACTAATAAAACTTGTAGATTTATCTTATTTTTAGAGAATCTAAATTATTTTAAAGTTTTTTAATTACACAAAGTAGATAAAAAACAAATATTTTACTTATTTTTTTTTTAATTTAATACACATATCAATATATATTTTTTCAATTTTTGGAACCCGGTTTTCAAAAGATTAATAATGAGTATATTCGAATGCGGGTATATCCATACTACATTATAGAACATTTATAACTTATTATTGCATACACACAACTTTCATAAAGCCTCACGTTTGAACTTTATAAATTGAACTAATGATAATCAACTAATAAACGATTCAAATGCAGGATAAATATAGAACACTACTAATAAAACAAATACATACTTCATTAAACTAATTGATAACCAACCAAAAACTAGCTCTCTCTCTCTTAATTAATACCACACAAAATCGTAAAATAAAATAAAAACAGTCAGAGAATCAAATGAAATTGAGGGTTCGAGTTCTCGCCTTTTTTTTTATTAACCTGGATATCCAACCTGCTATGCGAGCCAACTAATCCTAAGGCGACCACCTGATTTGCAGATAACCCGGAGTCACCGCATTTGAACCTCCGTGGTCACAAGGGGATTTTTATTCCTCCTTGGATTTGAACCTGAGACCTCCTCGTACTTTTTACCTTTAGAGCCAAGCTCAAACCAATCAGACGCCACCCTTGTGGTTGAGTTCTCGCCTTTAGAATCGAGATACATCACTATGTATTAGGCCATTACACTTGTAGTATTAGAAATGTGTTTTGAGATGATCTTACAGATTTTAAATAAATGTTCAATGTTGGATTATTAACGGGCTAAACCGAGTTCATATCCACAACACACCAATTTCAGAGAAGTTAATCATTCGTAGCAGTAATTAATAATCTAAGGTTATGAAAGCCCATGATATTTTCGTTTCCAAGCTAGCCTACTTTCATCTCCTCATCTTCACCTCTACACGCTAACATAATACAAAATTGTCAAAAAGCTAACACAAATGACAGGAACAAGCAACATTAAACACTTCTTCACCGCTTAGATATCCAATACTGTGTTACTAATTAGTGGTAATGAGTTCACTCTCATTCGAGGATCCGTTCGTCCATTTGGCGACCTGGCCTTCCGAGGGTGAACTCAAGATTCAGCAACCTACTTGAATTTGATGACTTGTTGCTACTATTATTTTCCAACTTCCTATCCTTCTCTGACAAGTGTAAGGATGCCTCACGTTCGTTAACCTAGAGAAAAAAATGAAATGAATCGTTAAAAACAATTAATGATCGTGATGGATGTATATATGTATGTATATATAACTATATCCACACGCGCGCACACACACATATATACATGCATGTATGCATCATAACTTGAAAACAGTGCTTCGTACACATACCGTAATATCAATTGCTCCAAGTGTAGAACAATTTGGCGTATATTCTTCGGTCGAGAAACTTGAATCATATGTATCCATTGACAATGACCACAACCCTCTGTTAAAAATTGTGGATTTAGTAAAGAGATTGCAAAAGATGATCTACATATACATATGTAATACGAAAGAAAAACACCGGCATATTAATGTTGGCTGTTGTAATATCATCTCCAAAAAGAAGTCATCAAAATATTCAAATTATATTATGCTATATAATTATATAAAAATATTTCTATTTCCGTTATTAGTATTGTTATGCGATAAACGTCCATTAGGCAAATATTAGTATTGTTAATTTATGTACATAGGTAGTTTACATTAGTAACCCTAGCTACGTACAAAATACTTAGACTCGAGGCATATATTAATTGTAACACAGGTACTAGAGATAACCCAAAATAGACTCCACTTAATTACTTTTACCAAACAAATAATTCCCAAAATCACATGGTAATTTGTTTGTTCATATTTATTTATACACTTGACAGTTGACACTACAACAAAATCAAGTTTATAGGAGACTCCCAAGTTCAAAGCGTCCTAATAGACCTTTTTATAAGATTTAGTTTATAGGACCAAAAAAATAAAACGTCCTAAAAGGTGTTATAATAGGTTTATATGACATTTTTTGATGTCGTAATAAGTTTTTTAGGACACTTTTAATATAAAACTTCCAATTAACAACTTTGTATAATACTATTTGAAAAACTGTTCTATAAAAACAAATGTCCTATAAAAAATTGAGTTTATAAGACACTTTCTCAAAAGTGTCAAGTTGCTAATGCGACATTTTGTATTCAAAATGTCTTAAAAAACTTGTTAAGACGCCCAAAAGCGTCATATAAACTTATTGCAACACCTTTGGATAGATGCTTTATATTTTGGTCCTATAAGTTAAGTCCTATAAAGCGGTCTATTGGGACATTTAGAGATTGAGGGTGTCTTATAAACCCAATTTTGTTGTAGTGTGATTATTCATTAACCAATTCGTGAATGGTTTAAGTTTAGTATATGTCAGACCAGAAGCACCAATGGTGGTAAAACACTGAATGGGGTCGATCTTGGAAGAAGATATATATATATATATATCGAAGCTAAAAATGGTATTTTTTTTTCAAGACTTGTGAAACCGTCACTTGGGTTTTCCATCATTCGTGTAATAAATTATGGAATGAGGTGTTTTTGAGTTATCATTAAATAAACTTTGAAGCTCATGTCGGGCTGAGATATTTGATGGCTATGAGTTGCCGTCCAGAAATAATGAGGTCAACAAAGGCCAGCCAATGTCTTTTACATTAAATGTTGTAGCAGCTCTAATTTAAACAACTGCAAGATACATACAGAAGAGACATTAACTTATAGCTGAAATTATGTATACTAATTCTAGTTTTATATATGTATAGCATGAGCATGACTAATTAAGGGATAAATATTCCCCAAATGTCACCATACAACACTACCAATGACTCAGAAATTTGTGCCATTTCCCTTGACTTTTAGTTTTTCTCGAGATCCTTTACATTCGCAATTCAACATCCATTGGATATGCCATTCTGGTTCTTTTGTATATTAGAGTTATTTTTTTAATATCGAAAAGAGATCTAGATGTTTAAAATTTTAGTGTTTTTGATTTTTTAATAAATAAATTTATCACTTCTTTTTTAAATTTTCACTGTCAACAAAGAAAGACAATATGCTTGTTAGATCAACACAATATTCATTTACCAAGAAACATTATGCAATAATGTGTGTGTGTTTCCGCAATGCACTTATTAGATGCCTTTTTGCAAGTCAAATTGGCATCATATCCGCTATTAAGTTCAAACAAGTAATGATGATGAACAAAAAAGATAGGAGGAAAGAACAAAAGTTGCAGAGAGATAGAAGACTGCAGATATGTACTGATCTGTAGCACTCACACACACACACACACTAACCTCTGAGATGTTTGTAGTGTAGTTGGTCGTGATGGGTGGATAGAATTATGAGATTGGTTCAGACTGGAGTTGTTGGTATCATCAATTTTATCATCAAACGGTGAAATATCTCCCTCCATTTGAAGTAATGTCCTTGGAATCCTTGGATTTATCATACCCATATCCGCCAGTCCAGCTGCAAACACATTCATACAGCACCCATCAATTTTCTGTGGCTTACCAGTGAGACAGAGTAATAATTCGGATGGGAACTGTAGGTATTGGTCTTATATCGGAAATTTTCAATCCTATATATCTTAACCAGTTAAGAAAAAAATATGATGCATGGGGTCCTTATAGAAAGAAAGATCCAAATCTAGTACCTGCTCCTTTGTCAGTGCTCTTCACTGTTCTATACATCTGCATGAATATATCCCACAAAAGATGTGTTAGTAATTATAACTATGAGAAAAATATCACCCTCTTTTAGATGCCCTTTTGTCCTTGTTCCTCTTGCTTCTTTCTCCTACCATGCCTACTTTAGCATAGCAAAATTTAAGCTCAAATACGCGGACATGGGTTTGTGCTTTGCCTCTCTCTCTCTCTCTCTCTCTCTCTCTCCCTCTCTCTTTCTCCCTCTTTCTCTCTTTCTCCCTCTTTCTCATTTCTATACATTTTTTCATTAGTAAAGTCACTACCTTCTACATCACAAGAAGGTATCAGTTTCAAGATCAGAATGTACAAAAGAAAAATGTATGTAAAAAAGAGTTTCTCTAACCCTCAGAAAGACGATGACAACAATTATATGGTTCACAAGATGACTCTTTGATTGAAGGACATGATGACACCCAAAGTCTGATCTTTTACAAGAAATGAAGAGGCCTACTGTTAGACGCTAGAAAAATTAGACAAGAAGGATACCCACCTGCAGATGACTCTTCACATGAGCAAGAGTTAGGTCCTTCACATTCATCAACTCTAGCACTGATTTAGGAGTTGCTCCTGCAAAATTTTATAAAAGAAGCACCGAATTACTTATAATTAACTGTAATGAATCCACTCGGCTGAACTTGTTGGAACAAGTATAATGAAGTCAACATGAAGCAAAAGTCAGAAAGTTAAAGTAGGAGAGACAAAATAGCACAGATATGAATCTAAAAACTTACTTTCATGGCCACCAAGGAGTTGAACGGCATGAACGAAGTGAGCATGTAGAGTCGAAGTCCATCTCATACGAGGAGCCCTAACGATCCTTCTGACACGGCTACCCATCCTTGAATTCCTCTTAAACTCCTGACTGTAGATTTGAGGTTGATGATAATGTTGATTGCCATACTGATGTTGAAGAAGCATACTATTTCTTTGTAGTTGCAAAGGTAACGTGGGATGATGTAGGGGAGGAGGATTGAAAGATGCCATCTCGAGCCCCAAGCTCAGACGAGGCTGATCAAGCTGGAGTCCATTGGTAACCAAACATCCCATATCCGCTGCTACTGGTGGGTAGTACTGATGGTTGAAGACATTTAAGCCGTTTTCATGACTTAAATCGCTGCCACTGCTGTTGGAATCAGTGGTGGTGGAGCTGCAGGTTGGCCTCTTGATACAATCAGCAGCTGGAGAGCTGATCTGTAAGGATAGATCAGGCAAAGTTGTAGCTGCAATACCACTTGTCATTGGAGTAGTTCTTGAAGCGAGAAACATGGATTTAAAATGAACAGAATATTAAGATGAAAAAAAAAACGACAGATTGGATGATGTTTAAGAAAAGGCTTTTGAGTTGTGATTATATCATGAGTGCCTTATGATTAACCTTTGCATGGTCTTTGAGAGAGAGAGAGAGAGAGAGAGAGAGAGAGAGAGAGAGAGAGAGAGAGAGAGAGANGGGGGTGGGTCTAGAGCTTATCAGTAGTAAAGACTGTGTAGGCTTTATCAGTAATAGAGTAGAAGTAGGTTAGGTTTGAGGTTTGACGAAGAATCGGAGAAAGGAAGGCTTTGTGTAAGAAAAGTTTTTAACTTTAATCTATTTTATTTGAGATTTATGAAGGGGGATGAAGATTGCAGATATCGAAGGAAAAGTTAGTGAAAAGCTTGATTATATGAGCAGAGGGCCAGAGAGAGAGAGAGAGAGAGAGATCAGTATGAGGGTGATAGTTAAGCAGGAGAGTAAGTGGTGTTTCTGCAGGAAGAATGCTTGGAACTCGGGAAAACAAAAGCTTGGAATAAAACTCATAAAAATTAAAACTTTTATAAAACCATTTCATAATAATTATACCACAATAAATATATTTTATTATTGTAAACAACAAATAAGTCATAAACTTCAAGTTTTGCTTATAATTTGACCACTATAAGTAATTAATACCCCATGTATATTACAAGTTTTATGAGGAATATATATATATATATATAGAGAGAGAGAGAGAAAGAGAGTATATATATTATATATAGAAAGAGAGGCTTGAGATTATGTGAAACAAAATTGTTTTCGTAAAACACGTGAGAAAACATTTTTACACTCGAAACTTCACAGCAAAAATACTATGAAGGTATATTACAAGTTTTATGAGGAATATATAGAGAGAGAGAGAGAGTATATATATATAGAGAGAGAGAGAAAGAGAGTATATATATATATATATTATATATAGAAAGAGAGACTTGAGATTATGTGAAACAAAGTTGTTTTCGTGAAACGCATGAAACATTATTTTTACACTTGAAACTTTACAGTTAAACACCGTGAAAGTAACCTTCACAGTGTTTTTGCTGTGAACATTCGACCTTTTTTTACCTTCACAACATTTTGTTATGAAGTTTCAAGTGTAAAAACATTCTCTCACGTGTCTCAGGAAAACAGACCGGTCTCACGTGAATCGAGCCTTGTTTCGATCTCTTTGATCTATTCCACAATACCTTGGTCTAAATTAAAAAAACTTGGTTCTTAGATTAACTTATATATACAAGTTATTGTATTCTTAAGATGAAAACAAATTCTAACATGCTTATGCTTTTCTTATACAAATAGATATTATTCTTTTAAGCTCTTTTTATCCCTTCCTAATTAAAGAATATTCTTTAATGTTTTCCTTTCACTTCTTTTGGGGAGTTGATTTCCTCTGAAATCCGTATTCCAAAATAGAGATGATGAAAGAGAGCTAGGGTACGGATGCCATTTAAAGACTTGCAGGAAGCACAAAGTAAGGGAGCACCCCACCATGCCAACTTGTGATTTTAACTTCGTTTCACCCCTATGCCTCTTCTCTTTATCCTTCTGCATGCACATATATGAGCCATCTATCAACATCATGTGCTAACACTATTGTCGTTTGTCGGTAGATAGAGGTTAGATTCATGATTGTCGAAATACGAATATATTGTCATAAAACTCCATTTGAGCCACACCTATATATCTCAAGACCAAGATCCATAAATTCTTGATATCTTTAAATGGTTAGAACTTTGTTTAGTCTAATCAACATAGAAGTTCCAATATCGAATCTTACTTGCATTAATTAGTTAGTTTAGTTTACTAAGCAAGTCGTTATGAAAAACAAACACCAATAAAACGCAGAGTAGCATATACAATCGTTTCTTTAAAAACAATACTACAAAAAGCGAATCACGATCACTTATTTCCATCGTAAAACGCAAGAGAAGCAATTCATGACAGTATTTGCCATTTCTGTAGGTGAAGGTCTCATTGAAAAGGGGAAGCAGATTTGGTTTCCCAACACCAATATTCCCTCTCCGTGTCTAATTATACCCATCTTCTATTATACGTACGTACTGCGAATAAGCATAAATTAAATTAAATGCCATTGAAGCTTAAAACCTACCCCAACCCAACCAACCTGTCTAGTCCCACCCACTACTGGCTCGTCGATAACACTAAAATAATTAACCCTATTTTTCCTCACCGTATAACATGGTTAACTCACGTGACTTGTGGGCATGACTTTGTCTAGGTGATAGGTTGTTCTTTTTGTTCTCTTCTCTTGTAATCTTCTCATCATTTGCCCTCCCCATAACATATTTTATATTCTTGCCATCCTTAAGAAATTTTAAACTTCGTTTTGCAAATTCAGTTTGTTTGCATTAATTAAGAGGACGGTTTATTTTCTTATTCATATACATGGAGAGGGGGGAGTTTCAATGGAAGTGTTATTTTTCATGAATATTGACGTGTTATTCATCATTAACAGTACTTTAATGATAAATATGTTACAACATTCATGATGAATAATGTGTCCATATCTTTTATGAATATCGCGCTACGAGCGGTTATATTCACAATTCCTTTGCAAACTGCCTAATTAAATAGTATAAACCGTGCAAATGAGAGTATTTTAGTGTTTTTCATTTATTGATATCTCATTTCTTAAGTATCTCTTTCACTTGTTACTTTGAAATTGATGACCATACAAACCGTAATTAAAGTTTACATATAAAACTTTCATATTAAACCATAATCATCACTTTTTGGTTTCTTATTATGTTTCTCATACAAAAACATTTACTAAACCTCCACAATTGAAATATCTCTGAATATCGTCACTTTCTAATTTCTTATTGTGTTTCATCTTTAAAACAGTACTAAAATTTCACGTATGGAAGATCTACTAATAGTGTTACCTTATGGTTTTTCACCTATTAAATTTGGTAAAAAATTTCAAACAGCCAAATTTCATAGACAAAACAACACTATAGGCTTTAAATAAAAATCTTTGTTTTACCTATATAAACATTGATAGAAAAATCGGAACAATCAAAATTTATAGATGAAACAACACCATTAACGTTAAACAAGCATCATATAATCACGGGAGAGGCGGTTTTATGGATTTGTAGATCAAATTCAATGATCATTCAAAAGTTTGTGATACAAAATCAATACAAATCAAAACTCTATATCAAATTCAAACAAAAATCAACTACAAATCACAACCTAAATCAAATTCAAACAAAAAATCAAATATAAATCAAAACCTAAATTGAATTCAAACAAAAATCGAAACAAATCAAAACCCTAAATCGAATTCAAACAAAAACAAAATCTTTAAACAAAAAATGAAACCCTAATATCGATCTCCCTTCACGCATAACCTTCACCATACACAATTAGGAAAATTGATGGAAGGGAAAGAGGAAGAAGACGAAAATGATGGGTCTTTTCGTGTTCCTACTTCAATCTCGAACCACTTGATGAAGATGGGGCAAGAATGGTCTTTTTTGTTTTGTAAGTTGCTGATGGTTTCTAAAGCTTAGCCCTTTCAGACAAATCGTAAGTCGCTAATGTGGAAAGGAAGATGAAGAAGATGAAGAAAATTGATTCGGAGAGAAGGGGGAGAAAGAGCCGAATTTTAGGAATAAATAGGGGTGGGAATTATCTTCCCAAAATAAATCGTAAATTGTTTCAATATTGTCCTTTCTCTAATTCTTTTCCTTTTTCATTTGTAACCTTCATTCAACTCTAACTGTTGATTAAAAAAGAACGACTCATATGGGTTTATGAGGTTTGTAGTATTTTGGAGGTTTTTAAAAGAAGATATATATATATATATATATATATATATTTTAAATATATATATATATAGGGGTTGGTTCAAATACTAACCAAAACTATTGTGCAAACTATGCTAACCAACATCAACCAATCATGTTCCATTTTTTAGTTAGATTCAAATATAACTCACATATTAATTGTAAGGGTATTTAGGTAATTTATCATTCTTATGTAACTCCCAAATATTTTAATTGAGAGCTACAAATCTTAAAATATCACTAATTGATCTTCATGTAATAATGACATGAAGTTTCACATGTGTTCATCTTAGTGAATTTTACATTTATTTTTCCTATAATGATTTTGATATTGTAAATTTGAAAAAAAATCCCTTTTGTAAAGATTCCGTTATAGTCCGAGTAATTTGGATAATCATAGAGTAAAACGGATCGACGACAATGAGAATGAAAAAGCTAAAAGCGTCTACGAATACATTCGGAATTCGAATTCCGAAAGTGAAGAAAATGATCAATAAGTGTCCCAATATGAACATACGTTAGCTATGAACACGCTAATGTGAACATGCCTACATTAAAGATTTGAGTTCGGGATGACAAACAATATACATTTTTCGCTAAGTTTTGAATTTCAGTAAATCCACATCCTTGTTGCTCTTTTTAATTATCTACTTTGTGTAATAATAGTTTTAGTTTTGAAGACTAACTACATAGGGGGCTGTTCATTATGTTCATTAAATATTTGACTTCGGGATGGCAAACAATATACATTCTTCACTAAGTTTTCAATTTCAGTAAATTCACATCCTTGTTACTCTTTTTAATTATCTACTTTGTGTAATAATAGTTTTAGTTTTGTTACTGTTTTATGTCATATAGCACAAATCATATCATGCTTATATAGGGGTTGTTCATTATGTTCACTATGCTATATTACTTGATCACACACATAGCGATTACATTTTTCATACTAGGATACATTAAGACATTTGTGCACAGACACACATATATTAACAGATATCAAATCAGCACAAATAACACAGATGTAGACGTTGGGATTCGTTACTGTTTTATGTCATATTGTTGATGTTCATTAGGTTCACAAATCCAAACTTGTATGTTTTTTTGTGAAGTGTTGTGTGTGTGTGATGTTCATTAGGTTCACAAATCCAAACTTGTATGCATTTCACCAAAATCATCCATCGTTTTGATGAATATTATGAACCAGATTTTTCGCTAATGATATACACTATTGATCGTATAGATTGGCAGTTTCATAGTTGATTGGAGGTTACGAAATCGTCTGAATAATATAGGTTCACGATGTGATGCGATTTTTTTACAAAATTACYCTTTGAACAGTTGTTCATAGACATCTCATTTAATACATTAATAAAAATGATTATTTTTGTAGTCTCATTTAATAAGGACCGTTTGATGAGAAAATGAACGATCAAGATTGGTTAGCATAGTTTGCACAATAGTTTGGGTTAGTATTTGAACCAATTACTATATATATATATATATATATATATATATATATAGAGAGAGAGAGAGAGAGAGGTGAGTTATTATACAACTCTTTACATTTGTACAACCAATACAACTCAATCTCAACCGTCCATTTAATTTGATGAATATGTGATTTCATAGAAGTTTTGATTGTTTCATAATATAAGGTATTAATCATAATTAATGAACTCTATTCATATTTCATAAATATTCAAATCATAATAAATGAACTCCCATCATTTCTATAAATATCTCAATTAATTGGGTTGCAAGGGTTGTACAAATACACAAGGTTGTAAAAGAAATATACCATATATATATATATATATATATATATATATAAGGGTGAGCTCATTTGTTGACCCAATATATGGTGTTAACTTTGTAAACTCATTAATCCGTTGAACTTTGAAATTTATCGTTGAGATTATTTATGGCATAAAATTTAATTAATTGCATATGGAGGCTAGTTAACATAAGTGAACAATGTTTACAAGAGGTATTTTGAGAAAAGATTTTGATGATATGAGATTCAACTTGTTCACTCATGAACACATGCTTAAATTCATATAAGAGTTATATCAACAAGCTTTTTTGAACATGCTTATGTCAATTTATGTTTGAAAAAATGTTCATGTATGAACAAATGTTCATGTTTCATATGTACTTATGGTTCATGTTTCTTGATAAATGTATTCATGTTCCACCAATAAATACATTACATTTAATGGAGATAGTGAAATACTGTTCATCGGTGAAAACCTCAATGAACAATGATGTGGTTTGAGTCCATACTGAAAATTAATCATTGCGTCAACAGTCAACAAATGATTTATTTATGCATAATTTACATCTATGAATATATTATGGTTTCCCCATGAGCACATGCATTATTTCATTATATTGTTATAAAAACATGTTTTTATGAAATTAATTAGTTGTAACAGTCAATTAAATATGTTTCAATCAAGACCAAAAAGGAAAATGACTAAAATCATGGAACATGAATCTTTTTGTAACAGTCAATTAAATATGTTTCAATCAATACCAAAAAGAAAAACTACTAACATACCCTCCACATTAAGTGTATAGAACCACAAGGGTGGTGCCTGATTGGTTTGAACTTGGTTCCAAAGGTCGAAAGTACCAGGAGGTCACAGGTTCAAATCCAAAAAGAAATAAAAATCCCCTTGTGGCCACGGAGGTTCAAATGCTGTGACTCCGGGCTATTCGCAAAGCAGGTGGTTGCCTTGGGATTAGTCGGCTCGCATAGCGGGTTGGATATTCAGGTTAATCAAAAAAAACATTAAGGGGGCGTTTGGTTGGCAGAATGATTTATGAAGGAATGAAATCTGTCAAAGGAATTGGAAGAAGCAGAAATTGGAAGGAAGCCGTAATCAATCGATGATGAAATTGGAAGCATCATGGGGTATTTTTGTCATTTACACATTTTTGGATGGAATGGATTTCAATTCCATCAGTTTTAGGAAGGAATTGTGAGATCCTCAAATGATGGAATCTTTGGAATTTAATTCCATTCCATGGGTAACCAAACGTTGGAATAGAATTTAGTCAACGGAGATCATTCCAATTCCACCAGATTCTAGTGGATTCCAACGAACCAAACGCCCCCTAAGTGTATAGAGAGATATGAACATTAAGTTTAAAGGTCTTTTGATTGGTCTATAGAGTTATTATAGTTAACGCTCTTTTTTGGGTTAACAAATGATCTTAATCTCTCTCTCTCTCTCTCTCTATATATATATATATAGAGAGAGAGAGAGAGAGAGAGAGAGAGATAGAGAGAGAGACAAAGAGTGGGTTGTTATACAACCCATTGCATTCTTATAACCTAATTACAACCATCTATTCTTTCATCAATGACATCTTTCTGATTAATTTATGAATAAAGGATATGAGCTTAAAAAAGAAGGGGTAAAATCGATAGATGAATTCAAAGATTCGCTAGACTCTACCGAATCAATATTATGATGCGACTAATAATGATAATCACTTTCTATTATCAAGTCATTATTGAAGAAATCGTTATTCAACTCTGAAGAATTTTTAAAACACAACTCATAATATGGTACACAACAATCACACAACAAGAAATCGAGATAAAAATTCATTTGATTCTGTATTTTATGAAGTTCCATTGAAATACTTTAGGTGCTTGAATGAATCAGTTCAAAAAAGGAGTGAATGAATAATGTTGAAGACTACATTTTCTAAGTTCTGAACACCATATCATCTCTAGTATTGATAAATGACAAAGATGAGGACTGTTGGTCTCAACCACTGGATTTATAAATAATACTCATAGTATCTGATCAAACACTTAGAAAAGAAATTTTTGTTTAACTTGGCTTACAAGGAATGTAGCCGATGAACTTCACCCATCAGATATAGTCCCAATATTGTAACACTCGAACCTTAAGGTTTATGTTTCGGATGTAACTCATTAATCAGATCCTCTTGTATGAAGCCAACTCTTTTATCTTTAAGAATTAATCCCGATCAAGGAAATCTGAAATGCTTTCTTTTTGGTCACTTAAAGCTTATATATTCATATGTCCACAATTTTTACCAAGTCTTTTAGTATTCGATAAAGCATCTTCATAATATTTCTATAGCTGGAAAATTCAACATATAGGTTCTATTTCGGAATAAAAAAAGATAGGATTTTTTATTTGTAAAAATCTTGTAACTATATGTGTTAATCCAAGAGCAAAATACCTTCAACAAAATTGAAGAATAGTCGAATGAGATCAATATCGTCATCAAAGCAACTTGGTTTATCATCTAGCCAAAAAGAAAATTAGTACAAGGTATAGACAACTAGTAGTCTAACAAATAATACTACTTGCAAGCCGAATTTTGGAGTACAAACTTAGCAACTCTAGCTCAACAACCCTCTGACACCTATATTGGTATGAGAACATGCACTGCTTGTCAACCAAAGTAAGTGATAGAACACTATTTTATTAGTGTTATATTTTCTTTGATGTTCCCACGACATACCGAAAGATGAAATAGGTTAACAAGTGTTTACATCGACCACAAAAACTGAAATGAAGAGTACAAGCATGCATGGATCAGCAAATCAAGTGACGACACATTAAAGTTGGACAATATCATTTAATGCAATGATGGCTATAAAAGCTCATCCTTGTCATTCATTGTTACCTGTTCTGAAAGAATTTTTTTTTTGTGATAAGCATCAATATCTGAAAAACTTCCTAGTCTTCGGTTCTGAAATAGTACTTCTTTTTCCCCACTCTTTAAGTGTTAGCAAATTTGTCACAACCAGATTGTTTAGGATCACAGGTCCTACCTTCCTAGTTTTTACAACAAATCTGTAAATCGTTTTTATACAAAATATAATTAAAAAGGGAAAATATGGTGTGTTTGTATTCAACCCTTTTCAACGAACACTTCATGTGAAAGTCATCACTTCCTAAGATCAACAAGTGGTATCAGAGAGGTTTGTTTAAACTCATAACAAGATTCGAAATCACTTCCATAGCCAATGAAATGACTCTCTATCCAAACCTCCTCGTTTACAAAAAGATAATTTTTCTCTTTAGAAAAATCGGATGACACTCTTTCTTGAAGGACTTGACAACCAAATCCGTCATATTCTAAAAAACGGTCCATATGTTCCAACTTCTATCATTCCTAGTGTCAGGGATGAAAATGACATGGTTGTTAAACCGGATGACAAATACTTAAGTCTCTTGAGTTATGGCTAGAAGAAGGCAAGAAGCAAGTCGCAGTTGACACTAAAGTCAGAACTATCATCATTATGTATTTTCTAGACGATGTCTATCATTCTATCATGAACCTTTCCTCTGCAAGAGACATGTGGAACACTCTCGCCACTCTATATGAACCGACATCAAAAGTAAACCAAAGTAAAAGAAATAGTCTTATCACGCAATATGAATTATTCATATGCCACAAGAATGAATATCTCCCAACTCTCTACAACAGGTCCAACTCTATTCTAAATGATCTTAAGGTACATGATAAAGTTTTTTGATAATGCTGAGGTACTTTGCAAATTTATGCATTGTTTACTTGACACTTAGGAAAATATAATTGTGTGCTTGAAAACATCAAAGGATCTCCATCATTTGCCTTTAACTGCTCTTTATGGAACTTTATATAAATATGAGCAAACTAAAGTACTTAATAAAAATGTCTTTCAGGAGATAAGAAGTACAATTATTGTTTTTTTCCTCCGAGTCTTAAAGAATAAGATCTATGTCAAATGTTTCATGTGACATAGACTCTGGTATCTCTAATGATCACAATGATAAATTTTCTTACAATCTTAGTGAAGATTCTGATAATGAGACAGAAGGTTTATCACTGCATTACATAAGTGAATTTCTTTTTTTAGTTGCTTCTAATCTTAGTAAAGATGGTAGAAAAAAATGGCTTTCAGAAAAGATCAAAAGGAAGATTCTCAAAAAGACTATCATTTGTCAATCAAAGTTTGTCCACACATGATGAATCTAATGATGTTTGTTTCAGCTGTGGAAAAAAAAAGGACATTTTGCAATTGATCGCAGATCCAAAAAGTCAAACACTTCTCTATCTTCAAGATCATCTCATACATTACTATCCTCTTATAGAGGAGTAAGAAATGAAAAATCGAAGGGACAAGTTCAAACATAAGAACTCTCAAATAAAAGATAAAGGAATGATAACTGAAGAACATGATTAGGTAGATTATGCTTCATCATCCAACGATGAACAAGAAGATAAAGCAAACCTTTGCTTTATGGCTCATCTCTCTGAGCTAAAAGATTCTGACAAGATATATCTAACTGGATCCTCATCAGATAAAGCATATCTTCCTTCAAAAAAACAGTTTCATCCCCCTCTCTCTCATCTTATGATCACATGTATGTAAAAATGGTCAATGCTCTTGGATCCAAAGAAAACGCTAAAAGGAAAGTAGAAAAAATAAATGTCAAATTGTATGAGTGTTTTGAAAAGCTCAAAGAATTTGAAAAAATTCAACATGAGGTAGAAGATCTGAAAAACATTTGTAAATACGTCAACAATAAAAATGTCTTCTTCTACAAGATCTTGCAAAAGAAAAGTCATCTATAAAAAGTTGGAATCAAGCCTCACTTGATCATATAAGAGTCTTAAACTGCCAAATTCCTAATAATGGTTGTAGGCTAGGTTTTTTCTTTCTATCTTGTATCAAAAGACCCCGACATAATTTCAAATGATTTCACTTATTCTAGAAGATTTTATTCTCAACATCCTTCCTGTAATCTTCAAACCGTTCTGAAAAAAGATAAAGTGTTGGATGGTTTTGTTCATGAATCGTGTCAAACATAGGTTGACCATGTGTCACAAGAAAATGAATGTGAATCTATTGGATCTTCATCATATCCGATACAAAAATACTCTTCTAACAAAAGGAAAAACATTGAACATTCTTTCATTCTTAAACGAACAAATGAAAAAGGGTATTTTTGGACCAACACCATCTATAGTTTTGTGTTCTCATCTTCAAAAAAGGAAACCTTAATTTCAGAAAATTAACAACTTTGAAAGATCCCCTCAAGAAAATGTTGTGACTATGGAAAACTCTTTCACTTCGCATAAGACTACCTTCATGATAAATTGGAAAATATTTTTGATAGTGTTGCAGATTCAAAAGAACCCATCAGAAGGTGGGTACTCAAGAACTAATTCATTTTAATGATAGGAACCAGATCATACACAAATTTTAAAATTTATGTATGTATTATTCAAAAATGATATCTGGTTGTATCTCCCAACTAAAAGACTATGTGTAAAAAAAGATATTTAATTCTTGTTTTTTAAATTTATCTTATCTTCTCGGATTCTCCATATTCTTTCGGATTAGTTCCTCATACTTATACCAACATCTAATGACTCTTAACCATTATCCAAGAACTCTTTATCTATCGGATAATAACTCCATCGGGTGAAAGTCTCTCTTCTTTCCATCTGATGAATATTCCCATATGTTGTATTCTAAAATCCAATAAACTCCCAATCTTAATTTCTTCATTCTTAAACTG
This sequence comes from Cynara cardunculus var. scolymus, assembly GCF_001531365.2. Taxonomy (NCBI): domain Eukaryota; kingdom Viridiplantae; phylum Streptophyta; class Magnoliopsida; order Asterales; family Asteraceae; genus Cynara; species Cynara cardunculus. The sequence goes on from NC_037530.1 coordinate 28,167,723, forward strand.
TTGGATTTAACTTTTCAAATTCGATAAGCTCTACCCTTCAAAGAAGACAAACAGTTTTATTGTTTTTCTTTTAAAAAATTATAACATTGTCATCTCAATCGTGGGAAAGCGGTTTTTTAAATTAAACTGTATCACTCAACCGTTAAGATATGTCTAATCATCCTAAACCTCATAAGTATTCTTTCTATCTCTGAAAACCCCACATTCACTTCTTCAGCACACCTAAAACCCTAGCCTCCTCTTTTTATTTAATTTTCTCAACATTCACTTTGTTTTTTTTATCGCTCTAATGGCTCTCAAGAATATTTGTAATACTCCTTCCTTCGAAAATGTCAAGTTCTCTTAATTGAACTATGTTGGCTATATGGAAAAGCATGACGCTACAAAAATGAGAAGTATCAACAACGAAAATCCGTCTCTAAAGGTTTATTACATCGTTGGTAATCCGTCGACTAAAAGCTCGTAGGTAATGCTATCAGCGATAAATCAACAACAAAATTTAACGACGGATCAGCAACGAGTGTTTTTTTGACGGACTAGCAACGAAAAACTTTTAGCGATAGATTAGTGACGGAAACTTTCGGCGACTGATTAGCGACAATTTCGTTCAGCGATGGATTAGCGAAGGGTGTATTAGCGACGCGATTAGCAACGAAGTCATCTAACGACAGATTAGCTAGGGACTTTTAACGATGGCTTTGCGAGGGACTATGATTTTTTAGCGCGGGATTTTCCGTCACTAATTTTAATAATTTAAAAACAAATAATCTAAGGTTACGTAATTCATATATTTATTTTTACAAAACATGCTCCTAAAATAACAAACCGAAATTGTCCAACAAATTAAATTTAATCAATTCATACAATTTAAAATATCAAATTCATACAATTTAAGTAACAATCTAACTACTTGGAGGGGGAGGTGGGGAGAGGGGGAAACATATCATGACTTCCGCATAAATACAACAAAATGCCTCAATACGCGATCTGATCTGGCATGTTCGGCCTCCAAATCTGCCCTTCTCTTCTATTCGGCTCCATCTTAGCCTGATGGTGTTCCTATCGCAGTCGCGCCTCCTTCTTTACCCTTGTTAACTTCTCTCTCAATTCTGCTACCTGTAAATATTCAATATTTGACAAAAATTAGTAATTTGTTCACAATGAAAATAATAAGAAAGTACATAACAATATAACTAACATACCTCCGCTGTTGATCCGATATCATATGATCTCTCGCTGCTACTATTACATCTACCGGTCATAGCATAATAGTAATCATGGGAGGTCCCGAAACCAAAAAGACGGTCCCTCTTCCGTCCTCCGACACTTTGCTCCATAGAGATGCCTCATCAGGAGGGGTGTGGGCACTAGACTGTGACTCATCCCTAAGCGGTTGAAATCGTTCCTAACGTTTAACAAAATAAAAACGGGTGAGCTTATATATGTAAAAATTTTAGCAGCATAACAACTGTAATCAAACATATTTAGTGTCTGTTTTTAACAGTCAAAGCATTCTAATTACCAATGGTAGTCACATTCTCAACCTATCTATTTAGCTTAACGTTTGCCTAATAATGATAGTCCAAACTAATAGCATCACTACGGTTATTAAAATATCTATACTATCTTATTAAGCAAATTTAGCAAAAGTCTTAAGATACCCTTTATACTTTTCACTTTTTCACCCCCTCCTCTCTCACATGCACTCACCCCCTCATATACACTCACCCTCTCACAACCGAATTTTTTTAACATTATAATTTTAAATTTACACTTTCTGAAACACCCCATGCCACACATTACATGTAACACATACTTCATACATAAGAAATACATGTTTATACACCACATTGGTCCCTTAGTACAAGAATCTACCAGTACAAAATACAGAATCTAAAATTTCCAAATACAATTCTTACACTAAACCATATCATATATCAAAACTATACATGCCATTAATAAATCTTCTCGCAGATAATCACATAGGAAAAATATTACATTTTTCTCTTCCCTTTACCATCAGCACTTCCTGCAATACATATTTAAAATCACAAAACAAGGGTTAGACCGAAAGGTCTAGTGAGTTACCCTATTTATGTTATTGCAGGGTGATAATTACCAAAACTTTTAAGTAAAACAACTTTTCATATATATATATATATATATATATCACAAATATAAGAACAAGTACGAACATAATACCAATACCATATACTTTTCAAACCAGAACTTTCTGTTTGCAAATAATACATCAAATCCCAACAGGTTTATACTAATCAAATTATTATAATGCCACTTTCTAACTTTTCAAAATAAGGTTTATTCAAAAGTTTCAGGCCAAACCTGTTATCTCCTTTTCAATAACATCTAGACTATGATTTCTAATAAGAACCTTGATCCTAAATCTTTAAATCACAAAGAAATAAAGATTTCAGACCACGGTAATCTTAAATGATATAATAGTAAGAGTTATATTACATAACACACACACAAATGCCACCCTTATATCCAAATGCACACATCTCCTTGATATGCCACCCTGATACCATGGTACACCTCTCCTTGATATGCCACACTTATCCCATGTTACACCTCTCCTTGATATGCCACCCTTATTTCTTCATCAAAATACTTCATAAAATAATTCCATTTAGAATAGACCGCAGTCAATGGAATTTTATCAGTTCAAATTCATTTTTGTCAAAATTCCCATTTATTATTCCAAAAGAATCATATTTTGACAAGACAACGAGTAATCCGGTTAACCTTGTCCGGATAACAAATCCGGACAACACTTTAATCCGCTTAATACTCAAATAAATTCCAACTCCTTTGTCCGGATTACTAATCCAGACAACACTATACATGATTGTCCGATTTAAAGCTATATCGATTAATGTTTAGGCGGTTTAACTCTAAACCGTTCAAGCCTTGGCCGATTTAAACTCTAAACCGATAACCCTGTATCCGGTTTAATTCTAAATCGCTTAATACATGATCGGTATCATTCTAATCCGGTCAAAACATAGGCGATTTATATTCATACTCCAAACCAAATGATAAATTTTAAAACAATTAAATATGCAATTATAGAGAGATTCAAAAGCAATTTAACTATTCACCTTTTTGAAACCAACTTCTTGCAATTCAAATAATAAGCAATCCGATCAACTAATCCACTCTCTTTTAAATCGATTTTTTCTCAATATGGCAAGAGGATGGTTTGAAGAGATCAACCTCTTTTTATACTTTCCAAAAGAGGTATGGCGGTTAAGCCGCCCCTCACATGCATGTATACCAATACACATATATATATATATTCATACATTCATCTTGCCTATTCACATATATGTATGCATATATACATATAAATCTTGCATACATATATTTATTTATGCATTTCACATTATTTATAATCATCCATGTATATTCACATATACATATACACACATTTAATACATACTCATTCATGCATATAATTTCACATACTAGCACGATCAAATATATCAATTTATCATGCTGTCACGAAATCATTTAACAGATAATCACATATTTATTACCTCAGGTGATAACCAGGATTTAGTTATCACACTTTATACCCCTATAATTAGTTAATTAATTTATTTTACGTCATTTACTTTTAAATGTTTTATTTTAAACATTTATCAAATTAACATACATAATCGTATATAAATTAAAACATGTTTAAAAMATACATTTTTATTTTARCAAGTTACACCATTATAATCGTCTCGTTAATACCTTCGAAATGAGTCCAATATTGAATAGTTTTTGACTTAATTATATTATTATATATTATATATACTATGAAA
>NC_037530.1:28172010-28173768 GCF_001531365.2 Cynara cardunculus var. scolymus
TATATCATCGTTAAATCTTATCTTATAAAACCAATGAAACTTCAAAATCGTTAAAATTCATGGCTCCCGCCGCATTGCACGGATACACAACTAGTATTATTTTAAACCTATCAAACGTGTCTATAAACCAAAGTAATGGTTTTAAAAAACTTACATGAAACCTAGCCATGTTGGGGTAATTGAATCGAAGAGGTTGAGAATATAATTAACCACTATCTATATCTATGAAACATGTATCTCTCTCTATATATGTAGAGAGAGACTTTTTTCTCTTAGAAACTCAATAATTCATGTAAAGTAATTTTCATATATGAAAATATAGGTTTATACAATTTTATTTGAAATGTCAAACGTTCATAACTGTTTTTTGATGCACAAAACAAACTTGGACGTTTAACATATAAAGTAATATTGTAAAAACACTGAATTTTCCTACATGTTGTTTCATATGTAAAATAATACATGAAAGCTGGTTTATAATTTTTTATAAATTATTGATTTGTAAATGATTGTACGTCTAAATATACACATTATTTACGTGCTCTATTTCTCCAAAAAGAAAGTCTGCATTCAAGTTCTTATTGTTATATTGACTTGTGTTTTAATGGTAAAATTGATTGTAGGAGACATTGATTTCTTTTAACCAAAAACTTAGTAAAGTATTCAAATAAAAATGTTGTTTTCAAGTCAAAAAATCATAAACAATTACAATTAGTTATTAAAACCTAAAATGACTTTATTTTTCTTTTGAATTTGTATAGTTTAATGTAGTTGTCATTAAGCATAAACTAACGAATGTAAACCATTAACGTGTCTTGATATAAAACAGGGAGGGAGGGAGGAATGAATGCATTCCTAATCAATTCATGATAGTAGATGGCTAATGCAAGATTGTTATCCAAACCTCTTTGAAGTCTTTCACATACAATTAAGGGAATATGACTCGTAGCAACTCTTATGTTTAAAGCAAGATGTTTTCTAATTAACTATATATGTCACCAATTTTAAATGCCTTCAAAATATTTTATTTCCGTTTCACTTAATTAACAATCCACATCGATATAATGCAAGTGAAAGGATCATGACAATCACTAACCATCTTAAACAATCACCCCATTTACCAAGCACAGTCTTGTAAACTATGTCTTTAGTTGCATATTATAACGACTTAAATTAACATAAACGAAAGCATAAACCACTCACCAAATCGAGTATGACACATTTTTTAAACCTCAAAAACTAAATAATTTTTGTTTTAAATATTTTTTTGGATTATTTTAAAATAATACAATATCAATCTAAATTCATGTTAACAATAACACAGGATTCTTGTGTTATTATTGAGAAATATTATATAGATTTAATTATAAAAACATCGTAATTAAAAAATTTATATCAAATGACATGGGATGTTTACAATATAAAAAGCATAAACACTTAAAGGTAGTTAGCAAAAAGACCATGGAAATATATTCCCTTGGGAATTTATATGAGATGGAAGAAAAATTAGTGAAGAATGGTATGAATAAGAGCACCCATATGGGGCTTGCAAATGGATTGCAAAAGCAATTGCAAAAATGCAATTTTGTGCCACATAGGATTTTACTTGCAAAATTTGCAAGTCAATTTGCAAGCCACATGRCCCAATCCCTTCTCTCCAATTTTATTTTTTTCTTTTAATTATTTAAATAAATTATTTTTATACAAAACAATTAATTTTATAAATTAATAATGTTAATATATTTTTAATTACATTAA
>NC_037530.1:28174978-28184047 GCF_001531365.2 Cynara cardunculus var. scolymus
TATCATATTTAAATTAAATTATAATAAAAAATTAAATTAAAAAAGTTACACCAAAAAATGAAACTATTAAATAGTTACTTTAATACTAATATCGATTTTTTTTTGATTTTTTTTGTGTTATATTCAAATTTATATTTCATTCAAAAATAAAAACATTATTTTTTTTCAAAAGCACATAAAATTATATTACATTGATAAAGACAAATAATAAAAATTAAACATTAAAATAGAGATTTATCTCGCTGCATTGCATGAATACCCTTCTAAAAATTATTTCTTAATTAGTTAACAAATCTCATGACAAATTCTATCCGTAATTCCTGTTATAAAAGTTTACTACAAAAAGAACACTTAAAAGAATGTAATGAAATTTTCACTTTTAACCTTGTAATTTTAATTTTAACCTTTTAATTTTAATTTTAACCTTTATAATTTTTGATTTATTATTTTAATTTTTTTTTATATTTCTATTTCTCTCTTTACTTTTTGTAGTTTTTTAATTTTATATTCTACTTATATTAATTAATAAAGTTTTTTTATTAAAATTGTAAAATGTGAAAAAACGTTAGAATTATCATTTTATTTAAGTTGTTTTAATTTTTAAAATTTTTGATTACTCGTTATTTTATAAAGTATAGGACTTTATTAAAGATAAAATAACATTTACGATTTTATCGATCATTTAAAGTAATATATCTACAAGTGTCATTACAATATAAATGTTTTTTTATACATGTTTAATTGATACTGATACGGAGTAGTCCATATAGTTTTATCCGGAAATTTTCAATTATTCTATTATGGTATATTTGTAGCATTAGTTACTAACCTTACGAACGTCCTGGTTTCAATAGCCACATCCAGAGAGAATAACAGTGGTTGTATCGGTAGCAATAAGTACCTTGTATTCACGTGTATAGTAAAGGATATGTAATATCACGTTGTACCTTAAAGATATAAAGATATGAAGTGTGGATATCAAAAAGCATCCGTAAAATGAAAAGTCAAAAACTATATGATATAGTAAATTAAATTAAAACTATACGGATATAAAATGTAAATATTAAAGATAATTCGTAGTATTAATGATGTATAATAATATGTTTAAATAAAAAATATTCAATATTGAGCTTGTTTTGAAGATATTGACGAAATGATCATAATGGTGTAATTTGTTAAGATAAACAAATGTTTTTTAATGTGTTTTAGTTAATATACGATTATGAAAATTAATATAATAAGAGTGTAAAATATAAAATGAAAAAGTGTAACACCCTAAAATAAGAGTTTTTAAGACAGAAAACAAATATGGAATAATTACTTATAACAAATATCACCCAAAATGGGGAAAATATAAAGCGTTTACATCATAAAACATGGATAGTATGTAACAACTTGTGAAGATTAGCATTAAATGTCATTACGATCTTCTAAAGAATTCTATTCAAAATGTGAAAAGTATCTTCAAAACTAGTATCTCCAAAAATGTCTCTAACAATAACCATGGCTCCACTCAAACCTTGGGAGCTTCACCGCCTGAAGATCCTGATATACATGTCATTTAAGAGACTTTTAGGCTTTAATGTCTAGTGAGAGGAAACAGTTTTGTGAATAAAGTATAAGACATGAAATCGTAATTATAAGGCTTAAACAAGTAACGAATCCAAGCAAGTCCGTCAATAAGGTAATAAACGTCTTGCGATGACGGGGGAGACTCGATTTCTATTGATCGTGGTGTAAAACAAAAGTAGGCCATGAATATATTTCATAGAGCTTCTATTATGCAACATTGGTCAACGAGTTCAACCACCAATGATCTGTAGTTCGAATCCTCCAATGAACTAAAAGATGCTCATTTGCTAGAATCAAATCATTATTAGACACACGGTCATCAAGTTCAACCACCCACAGTCTATAGTTCGATTCCCCCAGTGATTTATTAATTGTATCCAACTATATTGGGGAAACAATTATCCCACCAAAATTCATAATTTGACTCTTATGCATGGATCCATTTGCATTACATTCCATCCATATTTTGATTTTTAACGATTAACTATAATCAATATATAGTTTCATCACATAATATAATCATAAGATCATCAAATCTAAAGTGACCAAAAAGGGCTCAATACATCATATTCGTGAAACAAACTACCTCCTTTTTCCAAACCAAATATTGAAATCAATATTTTCCCCAAAGGTTTCAAGACTCAAAATGCTAACAATCTCAACAATTAATATTTCTCCATTTCCAAAACATGACATTTCTCATAAAATCTTGTCAACCAAGCAAAAATCCAAATCATGGGTTTCATGAACCAAAATATCGCTTATATGCCAAGTATCAACTTTTATAGCATGTTTAAAGAAGCCAATACTTCATTTTGTAAGAAGGGTAAAAACCCTACAAATCTCCTAAAATACCAAAAATTGATTAAAAAAAACCCATAAATATGTAAAATAAATCAAGAGGGATGTTAAGGGACTAAAATATAGCATTTTGACATGTATAAACGTTTAGAAAAGGTTTAGAATGAACTCAGAATGCTAAGTTTTGATGAAAACCTAGAAACTTAGTAATAATATTGAAAGTGATGAGATCTTGAAGCTTTAGGTTCCAAGTCTTGAATCCTTGCACTAAATGCTTTTGAACCTTCCCAAAAATCACTTGAAATGGAGCTATAAGGTTTTTGGGTTGGAAGTTAATGAAGAGAGAGTTGAAGGAGATGAGTTATGACTCTAAACCGTAAGAAACCGGCATCTATAGTCGTCTGCATGCTTCCAGCTTAAATGCTCCAATGAGTTGTTCAGCTTATGCCACGGCTTTACCCAATGCAACTACCCTTGGGAGTTTGTTTTTAGTCCTAAAGTCTAATTTTTCCAAGGCTTTTCTTGCATTTTTCTTGACAACACAAGATTAAAAACAAAGCTTAAAATAGATGAAATCCAAGGTCAAAACCCTTAAGTTAACTCTAAGATAAATATTTAAATAATCTAGGTTTGTACAATCCTCCCACTCTTGAAATTGATTTTGTCTAGAGATCTTACATTACTTGAACAAATAAGGATAACACCTCTTCATGTCTTGCTCGGCCTCCCAAGTCATGTTGGCACCACGATGATGCCTCCATTGCACCTTGACCATCATTACTTCCTTATGATGGATTTTCTTTGATTTCTTTCAAAAATAGCTTCTAGTTCTTCAACGCAATGATTATTCTCATATATTCAAATTTCCTAGAGAATCACTCTTTCTTCTTTCTCAAATGCTTCTACAAATAATGTACGTGGAAAGTGTTGTGAACTCATTCATTTCAGGTGGCAACTCCAATTTGTAGGCTTGAAGTCCCACCTAACTTAAAACCGTGAACAATCAGGAAACAAGGACTAAGCTTCCCACGCTTCCCAAACTATATGATGTTTTTCCAAAGGGACACTTTTAGCATTACACGATCCCCAACTTAGAATTCCAACAATTGTCTCTTCTTATCGACGTAATTCTTTAGACGATATAGAGTCTTCTTCAAACACTCTTGAATGCCATTAACTTTGTCGATCGTTTCTTAAAACAATTTTGGGCCCAACAAACTGTTTCTCGCCAGCTTCAAACCAACAAACGGGAGTTCTACATTTTTGACCATATAAAGTTTCAAATGGAGCCATCCTAATACTAGAATGGTATCAATTATTGTAGACAAACTCCATTAATGATAGGTGAGAATCCCAACTTTCGCCCAAATCAATGATACACAATCTAAGCATATCCTTGAGAGTTTAAATAGTACTCTTACTTTGGCCATTGATTTGTAGACGATCAGTCGTGCTTAAATTCACCCTTGTGCCCAACACCTTTTGCGGACCATCCTAAAAGTATGAAGTGAATTGATTGTTCCTATCCGAGACAACAACAAAGGCACCCCATGCCTAGAAACGACTTCATCAACGTACATTTTTGCCAACTTTTCCATTGGTGACGTTTCTTGCATGGCTAGGAAGTGAGCACTTTGGTCAAGCAGTGGACCACCACCTAAATAGTATTATGACTCCTTAAAGTTTTCAGCAATTTGATCATGAAATCAGTGGTGATGTGTTCCCACTTCCATTCCAAGATCTCAAAAGATTGAAGACTTGCATACGATTGTTGGTGTTCACCTTTCACTTGCAAACACTTCATGCATTGCTCCACATAGTTAGCCACGTCTAGATTCATGAAGGGCCACCAGTAATTCAGCTTCATTTCCCTACACATTTTTTGTGCTCCTCGAGTGGATGTAGTACTTGGACTTATGAGCATCTTCCAATTACAATTCCCAGTTGCCCCTGATATTGAGCACCCAATACGCCCTCGAAAGAGCTTAAACCCCGACCATCCTCTGTCAACAATAAATGTTGTTTCACCATCACCTTACTCTTGAGGTTTTGTTCTAACAACGCCTCATCTTCCGAAGCTTTGATCTTTTCAATTAGGCTAGAAACTAGCTCAATTCTTGAAAGGGTAGCTCGTCTAGTGAGATCAAACATTTTTGTAAATGAAGTAGAAGTCATGAAATCGTAATTATAGGGCTTAGACAAGTAAAGAATCCAAGCAATTCCATCAACAATACAATAAAATCAATAACACATCTTGCAACAATAGGGGAGACCTTATTTCCATTAATCTTCGGAGAACACTAAAGTGGGCAACAAATCTATGTTATAGAGCTTATGTTAAGGAACATTAGTTATCGAGTTCAACCATCCACGGTATATTGTTTGATTCCTCTGACAATTCATTACCCGTATCTAGCTATATATTGAGGGAACAACTAGCCTACCAAAATTCACAATTTGAATCTTATGTCTATGGATCCATTTGCATAACTGTCTACACACATTTTGATTTCTAACGATTAACTATAATCAGTATATAATTTCATCACATAATAACATCATAAGATCATCAAATCTAAAGTGATAAAAAAAAGGCTCAATACGTCATATTCTTGAAATAAATTACCTCCTTTTTCCAAACCAAATAATGAAATTCATATTGTCCCCTGGGAATTCAAGACCAAAATGGTAACAATCTCAACTGTTAGTATTTCTCTATTTCCAAAACATGACATTTCTCACAAAATCTTGTCAACCAAGCAAAAATTCCCAAATCATGGGTTTCATGAACCAAAATATCACTTATATGCCAATAATAAACTTTTATAGCATGTTTAAAGAAGCCAATACTTCATTTTGTAAGAAGGGTAAAAACCCTACAAATCTCCCAAAATACCTAAAATTGATCAAAATCCTTAAATATGTAAAATACATCAAGAGGGATATCAGGAAACTAAAATATAGCATTTTGACATGTATAAACGTTTAGAAAAGGATTAAAATGAACTTAGAATGCTAAGTTTTAATGAAAACCTAGAAAATTAGCAATAATAGTGAAAGTGATGAGACTTGAAGCTTTAGGTTCCTAGTCTTGAATCCTTTCACTATATGCTTTTGAACCTTCCCAAAAATCGCTTGAAATGGATCCATAAGGTCTTTGGGTTCGAAGTTGATGAAGAGAGAGATGAAGGAGATGAGTTATGACTTTAAGCCCTAAGAAATCGGTCTCTTTAGCGCTCCAAATCAACTCTCACGAGTTTTCCCATGGCTAAGTGCTCGGCATTAATCGCTTGCATTCCTCTACCTTAAACACTCTATTGAGTTGCACGACTTGTGCCATTGCTTTACTTGCGTGGCTACCTGCAGAAATTACTGTTTGGAGTCCTAATGTCTAATTTTTTCCAAGGCTTTACTTGCATTTTTCTTGACAACTCAAAATTACAAAACAAGGCTGAAATAGATGAAATTCAATGTCGAAACCCGAAAGTTAACTGAAAGTTAAATATTTACAGACTTTAGGTGTTACAAAAAGTAAGAGATATAAAATAAATTAAATAATACATATAAAGTATAAAATGTAATATAAAAATTAAAACACATTAGACATGACTTTATATAAAAAGAGTGTGATAGAGACTATGTTGTGGGAGAGAGTATAAATTGTTATAATGGAATATATTTATCAACTCCATCTTAAAAATACATTTTAATATTGAAATGGAAAAAACTTCGAACTAAAACGAATGATATTAATATTTTGTAACAAGTAATAATGAGTTAAAAACGTGGAATTAATATTTTCTAACTACATGAAAAAAAAGTTATTACATTTATTTGGAAAATAGAAATAAAGAATTATATATATATATATATATATATATATATATATATATATTAAATTAAGATTTGTTTGAATGAAATAATCGGCTGATTATCCGTGTCTCTATGGCTTGCCTTCAGTGTATTGTAGCTAATTCTAAATGCTTTGGGGGATATATTCCTTGTGTTTGTCGTATCATATAACCCTTACCCAAAGTTGTACTCCTTCCTACCCCCACCACCCTAACTTCATTTCTTTACTCCAACCCCCCACTATTCAAGAATTTATACTATTAGAATAAATCTCCAACCTCCACCTACATGCTCCGCCATTCAAGGCTCATGTATATTTCCATCAATATCTACAACATTGTATCAAGTTTCAATGGAGCCATTAATTCACAACTATTTGCCTATTAACCATATATACAAGTCTCTTTAATTGTTTATGAAACATCTAAGGTCCATGCATGCAAGAGGTTTAGCTCAAATCACAAGAGTGGCGAAGCCTAAATGAACTTTTGACCATTACGGTCCGTGATGGATACGGTTCGATATAATCTGATGCATGTGCCTTATTTGGTTGAACTTTGTGATTGTAAGTTATATGTATATATAAACTATTGAAATTACTTTACTTAAATACTAAAAGTTGTCTGTTTTGAGTGATTACCTAAATACACATGATAAATGAGATATAAATGCAAAAATGAATTATAGAGAATATGACTTGTCATTATAAGGGTACTAGCTAGCTAGCTAGCTATTATTGTCCTATCATTACACTGCTACCTAGGGTTACCATAATACATATGGCTGTGGCATACAAAACAACTGAAGCTGGTAGTTGAGATTTAATATCACCTATAAAAGTATGTAATGTGCAGTATCTTCATAAATGTATCAAATTTCCCTGACTTGAAGGAATAAAAAAATTCTCTTGTGGACACGGAGGTTCAAATGCAATGATTCCGGGCTATCTGCAAAATAGATGGTCGTTCTAGGATTAATCGGCTCGCATAGCGGGTTGGATATCCAGGTTAATCAAAAAAGAAAGTATGTAAAATGCAGTACCACCATAAATATTAGGATGAAAAAGAAGAAATTAATAGAGAATGAAATGACCTGAAACCAAAGAAATAAGTTAAGATGCAAGTTAAAAGGATGCTCAATTAATTAGAGAGATAGAAATGTGGGCATTTGTGCTTGCATGAATAAGGGGTTAAAATGGAGTTAATTCTATGCTTTTGTCGTTACCAATTACTGCAATATATTCATCAGTGGTATAATATTCAGAAGAATATTAGTTTCTTTATGGTTATTGGTGAGCTTAGGGATCTCTCTCTCTCTCTCTCTCTCTCTCTCTCTCTCTCTCTCCCTCTCTCCCTCCTTTAAAATGCTGTGAAGGAGGAGAAGACAAGAAGGACATGAAGGAATCGCCGGAATCAACGCCGTTTCGGCTCATGTGAGCTACCCACGACGTTATTTAAATATACAAATAACAATTTTGATTTCACCCATTTTTATATTTCTCACAGATTTAAAAAAAAAAATAGACTAAATTTATTTCTACTATTTGTTGCACATAAGGCTGTAAAGGAACCGAACGAACACGAACAGAGCCTTGTTCATGTTCATTTATTTAACTGAACCGAACAATCGGACGAACACGAACGATAAACGAACGGAAATCTTTGTGTCCGTGTTCGTTCGTTTAGAAATCAGATGTGTTCGTGTTCGTTTATATTCGTTTGTTTAAACGAACAAGCTAAACGAACATAAATAAATATTATTTGAAATCAAAGTAAATAAATAAAAGATTATATATTAAATTTAATATATAAACGACATAAACGAACGAATATAAACAAAAGGTAAATGAACGAACGGTCACGAGCATAAATGAACGAACGAAACTTCTCACCGAACGGTTCACGAATGATTCGTTGAACGTTCGGTTCATTTATAGCCCTAATTCCACGTACTTTTCTCAACCTCTCTTCTCGATCTTTTTTCCTTGGTTGAGTTTTTTTAAGGGAAAAAAACAGTGTTCGTCTGATTTTAGTTGAGTGGACTCAATTGGTAGTTCTCAAACTTGAGTTAACTCGTGCTAATTTGAAGATAAGGAAGGTCATTGGTAACTACATCTAACTTTAAGAAATAGTCTTTTTCTTTAATAAGGCTATTTTAAACCAACCATCGAAAAAACACTAAAAACACTCCGGTGTGTCTACGGTATTAAGTTGTAATCAATAAAATGAAAATAAATAAAATTGTTTGATTTTATATAATATAATAGACTCATTTTCCCAGAAGCCCCAAATTTTATTCCTAGTTAAACTGGTGGAAATGAAAATTTATTCCCATTTTTATTATCTGTTGTTTTCATTTTCATTCATATTTTCATTACTCAATATGAGGCAAATGATGGATTCATTGAACACTAAAAAAATGATAGGTTAATTAAATACTTAAAAACTAGCTGATCTAACCACATACTAAAAAACATTAAAAACATCTTTGATATAATAATACTAATAATAAAATGATATACGTATTTATTACTATGCTATTTATTAAAACATAATATATAATTAATTTTTATAACCAATAAATAATTATCATTTTAATTTTAAGATAATTTATTTAATGAAACATCAATTAAATTAAAATAACAATTTTTAATTAATAAATAGTACATTAAAAGTAAATTAAATTACAATAGTTATGTTTAAGTACAAAACTATAGCCAAAATTATGTTTTTTTTTTAGTTTTTGCTTATGAAATTTCATTTTGTTAAATATTTTGTGATTATAAAAATGTTATATTTGAGTTTCATTTTGTTTATATTATAGTTTTCATTGATTTTCATTTTT
>NC_037530.1:28184967-28206338 GCF_001531365.2 Cynara cardunculus var. scolymus
TTGGTAATTTTGAATTAAAAAAATCAAATTAAAGGTGTGCGAAAATATATATATATATATATATATATATATATATATATATGGGTCATTTTGTTAAGAACTTGATAATTTGTGGGAACCGTGAGATCTATTAATTTTAAACCACTAAATGATATTAAATTAGGAAGGTATTAATTTTGGTAATTTTGAATTAAAAAAATCAAATTAAAGGCATTATGGAAATTTAAAGATCTTCTCTCTCTCACCTCTCCTTCGTCCCCAATCCATTTGAACACCTTGTGCCCAATTTTTGTGAACACAGTGTGCACAAAACACATTGTACACAGTGTGAAATAATTTCTACACAGCCTCATGCATATAAAAATTATGAACACAATGTACACACCATCTGAATTCACGAGAATACCAGTTGTTCATGACATTTCGATTCACGGTGGTATGCACACTCTGTGAAAACATTGTGCACGCTTTAAGAACAAAAAAAATTATGAACACTTGCCGCACTATATTGAAATTGAAGAAACTTGTAGTGAGAAAGAACCCTAATTAACCCAACAATCAACATCAATAAACCTAACCTCAAATTAAAATCATAACCTAACCTAAAATTGAGATAAAAAACCTAACCTAAAATCAAAGTCAAAAACCCTAACAAAAACCAAAATCAACATCAACTCTACACATAAGCATGACAAATGATTCAACCAATGAAAAGCAAAAAAAACCTCTACATGGAGGAGAAGAATAAGAAGTCGCCTGTGGTGGTGGTTTCTACATGGAGATCGGAGAAGATGAAAGTAAGAGGAGCATAAAGGTCATCAGAGAAAATGAACGATGTTGATTTTGGTACCATCTAAAAAGACTTCCACATGAATGATTCCAGTTGTGATAATTGGAGTTAGGATCATCACGATGGTCATTGGAGTTTTGGCCTCTTGAGTGGTGGTCGGCTATGTTGTGTGATTAAGGAAGAGAGAAATAAACTCTTTTAGGTTTTAGAAATTGCCATAAGATATGGAAAGAGAGAGTGAGAGAGAGAGAGAGATGTGAGATTTGATTAGTTATCGCTTCAAACATCAAATTGCAAAACTACTCTTTCATCATTAATTATAGAAATACAATAAATTAACTAAAATTTATGATTTACGACGGATCTCACGGATTTTACAAAAATTAGAGTTCTTAAATGATTAAGCCCACACATACATACATACATACATACATACATACATACATACATATACATATATATATATATATATGTATATATATATATATAGACTTGGGATCATGTGAGACCATATCATTTGGTGAGACTCGTAAGACCAATTCTAACCATTGGATTAGATCTACAATCTGATCAATGGTCTAAAGTTGTACGGTGACAATTTTGTAACTATTGTGAAGTCTCGTGGTATTTATGAATGTTCAAAGTTTGAATATCAAAGTTGAAGTTTACCTTTTCAATCTTCATCTTCACTCATCAGAAGCCTCTTCAAGCTCCAGACGCGAAGTGTGATTCTTTATTGAAGGCTTTTACACATAGCGAACTTTGATCATCAATTTGAGGCTAAATTTATGTTGGTAAGTAAATAAAATTAGGTTTTCTTTTTGATGAAATTGTGTTCTTCTCCTTCTTCGTCTTCTATTTTAAAGGATTCCAAGTTCAAATCCTAGTTTTATATTCATGTTATCTTCTAATTTGTGATTTTAGTATAATTCACTGTGATTTTCAATCTTCATCTCTTCACTCATCGAGAAGCCTCTTCAAACTCCAGACGTGAACTGTGATTCTCGATTGAAGGCTTTTATCTATATTGAACTTTGATTCTCGATTGGAGGCTAAATTTATGCCGGTAAGTAACAAAAATTAGGTTTTCTTTTTGATGAAATTGTGTTCTTCTCCTTCTTCGTCTTCTGTTCTAATGGACTCCAAGTTTAAACCCTAGTTTCATATTCATTTTATGACCACTGTTGACTGGTCTCATTATATATCTACAAGTCTTAATCATGGTATTTGTAAGTTAAATGAATCTCTAATGTTGAATTGTGGTATATGTAAATAACTACATTTGGGAAAATATATCTCTAATGTTGAATCCTGGTATCCGTAAGTAACTAAAATTAGGTTTTCTTTTTGATAAAATTGTGGTCTTCTCTTTTTCCGTCTTCTGTTCTGATGGATTCAAAATTCAAACCTAGTTTCATATTCATGTTATGTTCTAATTTCATATTCAAGTGAGATAAGCATTGAAGGTAACAATTGAATGAATGTTTTACATTTGATGTTTTTGCCTTATTAATCATTTCTGTTTTTTATTTGTTTTACTTACCATTTCCACAAGCTAGGTTCTTATCACAAACACCACATGTCTCTTGAGAGAAAGGTGAACTATGTGATATCCTACCCGGAGCCATACCTTTGGGTGGATATTCTTGATTGAACATGGTCCTTAATCAACATCAGTCTACATGAACATTTGAATATTTGTTTGACCATGAATGTATTTCATGGTCTTAAATGAAGAAGGTAAACATTCACAATGTTGTTGCTGTGAAGGTTTGGTCTTTTGTTCCTTCACAATGTTTTATTGTAAAATTTCAATTTTAATTTGTAATCTCACAGGTCTCACAAAAACAACTTAGTCTCACGTGAACCCAAACTACGTAATTACCTTAAGAAATTATGTTCTTAAGGTAATTACAGTTTAATAAATTTAAAACTCATCCTTGAATTTCTAATTCAACAAGAGAGATATGTAATTGATCCAAAAAAAACGTTTAGATTCGTTTGTTTCAAGTAGATACTTGAGATGACTTAGGACACCATGAGGTCCATGTAACCCAAAGGGTACCTTTAACCCAAATGAAATCAAGAAAAACTATCTCAATTAGTTTGTTCATTCATAATAGATAATATGTGATGTACTATCATTTCATTGTGATGTATTATTGATAAATAGTTTACAATTCTCTTATGGCAGCAAAACATTCTAAGTTTATTATTTTTCTTAGATAATGATGTGAGATTGATGGATGAGGAAACCTTATCCTTTATGCCTTCAAGTCAACCCATGGTTTCAGAAAGGAATTTGCGTCCAAGGATTCTGAAGCCTACACCTGCTGAAAATATATATATATATATATATATATATATATATATATATATATAAGCATACAGAAGTTGTAGTTACCGCATATCAAATTGGATGGAAGGGAGGGAGTTATATATGTGTGTGTGTGTGTGCGCGCGTGTGTATGTATATGTATATATGTGTATACACATATGTAACCATGCAAGAATTGTAGTCATGCAAGGGCATGCATGAAGATGGATATTGATTCATATATATAAATGTTGGTGCATATAATATATACAAAGAGAAATTAAAGCAAACGAAGACACCAACTCATAGATCGTTTAAGTAAAAGGGTGTCAAGAGAAACATTTGATCATCTCAAATTATTTTCGATAGTGGGATCGTATGTCATATTAGAATTAAAATTATGGTCTTGGATTTGTAGGAAAAACGCTAGCCATTTCAAATATCAGTTTGGACTATGACTTGTATTGTGAGTTACACGTGATTTATTTTTAAAATGGTTGCATGCCTTATTATCCACAAGTTGTTTGAAGTTTCTCGAGATTTTTTATATGTTATATATGCGTGAAAAGTTCAATATTTTTATAATATGTGTTTTTGAGTATTTGGTATCAATGGGGATGTACTATGATATGATTTTGTAAAGACGAGCATGCTTTGTGTGCTTGTCTAAGCCGTAAGTGTGGACATGCCGTGTGAGTTTGCCAGATAATACTGTGTGAGGTAGACATTCCCATGACGCTGTTGCATTGTGATGTAGTCACCCACTGTAATACCTTTATTTTATAAAAAATATTATTCTCATCAATGCATGCTTAATTTATGAAGCTTAGTGAAAATTATTTATTGTAAAAGTTGTTGTTCATGCATGAAAACCGTGGATTCACTAGGCCTAAGGCTCACCCAAAACTCTTTTAAAACTTTTTCACCCAGGCGGCTATTTGAGTGGAAAGAAAAGTGGGATACAAAGATATAAGGATTAACTCCAAAAAAGGATATGTGCAGATCAAGGCATTGTTATATAGAGCAAAATTATGCTCCTCAAGATTGTAATTTTAGATGGTGATATAATTTGTAAGATTAGAAATTTTATTTCCGCTGCAATAAAAATGTTTGATCTTGGGATACTAGTTTTGATATATTTAAGTAATCGAAATTTTGGGATGTTACAAATATAAATTTAGTTATATCACTTCCTTTATTGTGGTTGCATAAAATACTTGCGGGTTGTGGCTAACAATTTTTATACAAATTGAACTTCAATATCGAATCATTGTTTTGCAACCGAAAAATATAAAATGTATGAAGTTATTTAGTTACAAGAAACAATATCAATAAAAAAAATTGCATCAACAACACTCCAATGCAATCATCGTCTTATATTACAATTTATTATGAAATTACGGTTCATCTTAATTTGATTATGTATTTTCTAACAAAACAGATTTCATCACTGTGCAACACGCGATGTGTTAAGAACCAATGTGTTGTTCAATGAAAAGTTTTCTAGCATATTTATCTTTATTCTTCTTTTTATTTATTTATTTTTAACATATAATCAACACATTAATTGCTAAATCTTTCATTTTCTTATTTTTTTAACTTATTTTTTTTTTTTGTAAATGAAATTTGAATTCATAAATACATAAAACTACATATATTTTATTTTATATCAATAAATGTATATTTTTAATTACATGACAGTTGAAAAAATAAATCAACATATATCAAAATACATTAAAATTTCTTAATCAATCAATATATCAATATAGAATAAAAAATATATTAAATTAAACCAAGAGATGATTCAATGAAAAGTTTCAATCATAATTATCTTTTTTTCTTTATAAATGAAATTAGTATACATTTATTTTTATTTACATCAATGTATATAAATTTCTATGTACATGACAATTGAAAAAACAAATCATCAAAAATCAATGAATATATATCAAAAAATTTCAATCAATCAATATATATTTAAAATATATTAAAATAAGACCAAGAGGTGGTTCACGGAAAAAAAATTCAATCATATTTATCATTTTTTAAATGAAATTAGAATCTACAAATATATAAAATACATATTTTTTTATTTATATTAATACATACATAGAGGATAGTTCAAATGAGAACGCTAACTATTTAATAAAACAAGAAAAAAAAAGTCGTTAATGTACAAAATCACATGTGATTTTACATTAAATGGAAGCGGACGACTTTTGAGGCCGCTTAAATCGCAGGGTAAAGTCATCCGGATCATGAATGATTTGTTACGTAAATCATATATGATTTTGTACATTTTTAATAATGCAATTATAGGATGAAATTAATTGAAGAAGTTTAAAGGTCTTTGCTGATTTTTTAAGGTGCAACATGTGTTGGCTCTCTCCATCTTGCATATAAAAAAAAGACATGCTTGTTGACATCAATTGCAACCGTCGATGTTAATAATTCTTGACATACAAGACGCTTATGCTTCTCTCTCCACTAAGTAATCGTTCTACTTTCTGAGGTTAGTTATGTATAAAACAAATATCTTTTAGACTTTCTTTAATTTACTTGATTTATATGTGTTAAAACAATATATTTTAGGTTGATTTTTTTTTCTGATATTTTTGATATTTTTTTCCTTATGCCAGGATTTTTATGAGCTATCTTTTGGTTGCATAAGTGTTCGTTACTCAATTCATTGTCAATCCAAACAGCTCTACGGATTCGTTTTCACAACAAAGCAAAAAAAAAAACGAAAATTTGAAGTTAGATTTCTGCAATGTTTTAGGATTGACTTATCGTATATTTTAAGTTTTCTAATATGGTTCTTTTTGTTTCTTTCAATTGATTTTCTTACATCAACGTAAGTTGAAATATTTGAAGGAGACATATCCTTATGTGAAATATTTTTTGTTCTTGAGTTGTGTCAAATTCCTTAATATTGTGGTCGTTATTATTACTCATTTTATTTAATTTTACAACTTTATTTCTAAAAGAATATATGTCTCTCTATCTCTCTCTCAATATATATATATATATATATATACATATTAAAATTTCACTAATTAGATTTTATTAACTTTTTTTGAATTATTTAAATACTATTTGTTGATTATTCTATTAACAACTAATATATATTTATATAGACAATCTTTAGATCATTAATCAAAGTATTTATGCTACCGCACAATGCATGGTTCCCACACTAATATTAATAAAAATAAAAATGATCAATCTTAAAAGAGATTAATTCCTTATACTAAAAAAATAGAATAAAAAATAAAGTTAGTCAATCAAACAAAAACTGTCTCTAATAGATACATCTTATATAATGGCTTATTCCTTGAAATCTAAGTTCAAATGGTGAACTTTAATGGATAAAACTTTATAAGAATTCTACATGGTAATTAACTTGATGATGATCAAACTATAACATGCTTCATAAACTAAACATCACAATGGATTACATAAAAATAACTGTAAAATATACGAAATAGCAAACTACTTTCATAAATATTTTTATCATAGTATTGTATCTCCAGTTTTTCTTATTACAACAATATATTTTTATTAGAACATTATATTTTAAATTTTTTATCTATTATAACATCGGGTAATATTTTGCTTTAAATTTACCCATTATATCAGGTTTACATGTCATCTTAATGTCCATGTAGGTTGTGCACATGTATTATAGTTGTTGTGACATTTCTTATTATAACGTTGTATTTTCAAAATTATTTTATTATAGCACCTATACAATATTGTACTTTTAGTTTTAGTATTTTAGTATTTGGACATTTAAATGTTATTTAATAAATATACTGAACGAATTAGAAAATTTTCAAATTATTCATCAATATTAATAAAAACTAGTATAACACAATTTATCTCGCTAACATTTTTAAAGAATATGTATTTTTGAAAAAAAAAAAAAGAATTGTTACTTTTTTTTACCAAAAAAATATTTCATCTTTTAAAGAATATATATCATACTTGTTCAAAAAAATTTACTTGACATAAATATATTAAATTAATTAGATTTTTTTGAATTATTCATTAATATAACAATATTAAAAAGATTATATATCAAAATTTATCATGCTAACATCTTAAAAAAACTTTAACAAATATGTATTTTTTAAAATAAAATAAAATGAAGTGTTACCTTGTTTTATAAATAAAATAGTTATCTTGAAAATAATGTATTCATATTCATTTAAGATATATGTGACTCTAGAATATCTAATTTGCATGTAATTTAACAAGAAAAAGTCAAAAAAAAAATTAAATGTTTTTTAACTCATAGCAATGAAAAATGAAAATCATTATAAATAGTTTAAACTAGATTTCTTTAATTTTTTTTTTAATTTTAGTCATGTCATCAAAATGATGTATTATCCACATCACCTCATTAAACTCAAAGAAGCAAAAAAATAAATGTAAAGGGTTAACAGATTTAAAAAATAGCAGGTTATCCAATACTATAATAGATAGAATACCCTAATAAAAAAATAATTTAAAGATTTAATAAAGAGATTTAGAAGTTATTCCACATGAATTTGTTACTAAAGACAAGTCGACAGGTTCCAACTACTATGATGAACATCTTTCTTGGACAATGTATATATATTCTTTTTGTTAAGTAGTAATCAAATATGGTTCGTACCCTGATAATTGGTAGGGCATGGCTACGTGTGTTAGAAAATGTTCAATATTAGCAACAATAATGTTGCAGGTTTCAATAATCGAATATCATAAATGAGTGGTAGTTGATCTTCTTGATTGCACGTTTGATGTATCTACTATGAATTAAGGGACCTCTTACAGTCTAGAAATAGTAACTATGCTACCTCAAGTACCCGAACCAATGTCCTTGTCTCTACCCGTTATTTCTTTTTGTTTTCTTTTAAATTACGTCATGCTAACGGTTTATCTTCAACGAAGTTTATAAATACTTAAGTTTATTAGTAATTGTATATAAACTAAGCAAAAATTCTGTAAACAAATTACTTATCTTAACCAGTTACATTCGATGCAGTGGAAAAAATGTGTATGGGTTGATGTAATGACATTTAAATAAGTGCCTTTTTTGAAGAGGTTGTTTATAACGTTATTAATTGTATTTTAATATTATTTTTATAAAAATTACATTGTAATTGTCTTTGATCACAACAAAATAATAAATCCTCTTTTCAATCTCACTCAAAAAGTATAATAATTTAGTCCTAATTTAAGCACCATTGGTAAGTCAAGTTTCAATTGGCTTCTTTTATAATTATTTATGTTGAGTAGTCTATTGATTTGGTGATAACCTACTGATCTGTCCCGCTATTCTATCAACACTTAGCAGTTATTAGTTTTTTTTTGTATATTGATTTCTTGGTACATACTTAAAGCCGTTGGCAAAATCGAAGATTAGCCGATGTGAAGACAGAAGGTCATCGATGCGGTACTGTGGATCAACTGTCTGAATTACACACCAAGACTCTAGAGTAGCAGTTTTGAAGATTGAAGATGTTTTGAAGCAACTAGCCGATTGAAGGAAGATCTTCATGCACTGAAGATTTGTAAGTAGCTGTTTGAAGCTACTAATCCATCCAAAGAAGATCTTCCTACAGATAAACCATATATCTACAAAAGTTTGTCTCTGTATGAACAGTGTTGTATGCATTCGGTGTACGATGAAAATGAGATATCATCAATGGTCAAGTCAACCCCCGCCTTCTTATCCTTAGGCGACAAAGTGTCTCACGCATTTAATTCATGAAGGTAGTATAAAAGGCAGTATGCATCTCCCATGCAAAATACACTTCCTTGAAAGAATTTCTAAGTGCATTCTTAAGGCAATTGGCTCTCTTCTTCTACTCTTCTATTCTCTTATGTGTGAAGAAAATCTTAGTGTTCTTCATTTCCTTACAAGTATTCTTTGTGTTGTTCTTGTAAATTCTTCTCTTTGTAAGATTGTTTAGGTTAGGTTATCCTTTCCTTCTTTCGCAACAATCTATATTGTATCTCTGTGTATTAATTCTTGATATACATCAATAAGAATTAAAAAGTTGAAAAAAATTTGTGTAATTGTATTCACCCCCTTCTATAATTACTTTCTATCTATTGCCATCTCATTCGGGACCAACAAGTAGTATCAGAGCAATTAGCTTAATCTCATTAGCTAGATCTGCAATGGCCTCTTCTTCTACCAACCCCACTTCTTCTTCATACCATGACAATGGAACTATTGCCAAGCCTTCAAAGTTCAACAACAATAATTTCCTCTGTGGAAAAGTCGCATGACACTCTTCCTTGAGGGTGTTGATGGTCAATATCTCTCTATCCTTAAGAATGGCCCAACTGTTCCAAAAGTCTAGCTTCATCATGGAAAGAACAAAGATGAAGGTGACTCTTCAAATGAATCTGATGATGATGAAAAGAAATCTGATTCTACTGGAAGGTTTATCATCAAACATCCTATGCAGTGCAATGAGATGACAAAAGGAAAGTTTCCTTAGATACCAAGGTAAGGGCTACAATTGTCTTGTCTCTTCCTGATGATGTTTACTAGTCCTTGGTGAACCTCACTACTGCTAAGGACATATGGAACACCCTCTATTTTCTATATGAAAGAACCATTGAAGTAAAAAAAAAAAACAGAAGATCGACCTCGTTAGGCAATATGAACTCGTTGTGCATGGGAAAGGTGAATCTCTCACCAAGTACTATAATAGGTTTAATAGTCTTCTCAACGACCTGAAGCTTCATGGCAGAGTCTATGAAATGAAGAAATCTTGTGCAAGTTCATGGATTGTTTACTAGATTTCTGGGAAAACATCTGTACTTGTATCAAGACAAGTAAAGATCTTGACAATATTCCTCTTACTGCTCTTTATGGAACTTTCCATAATTACGAGCAGACCAAGATTCTGAAAAAGGCATTCTTAAAGGATCCTAAAAGTACTCATGTTGCTCTTCTCTGCAATGACACGAGGAAGTCTGTGAGTGAACCTCGTATCACTTATCTGACTGAATCTGATTAAGAAGCTGTCAGAAAAGAAGAAATTACGGAAACCTATACTGGTGATGCTGATGATGAGGGTGATAGACTCACAGTTGATGACTTAGCTGACAACATGGCCATGATGGCTGCCAACTTCAAAAGGTTCGCCAAAAAGAGTGTTTCTAAGTTCTCTCCCAGATCTAAGGTCACCGACCGAAGAACCTTATATCAATCTAAGTCAGCTCCTCTTGACGAGTCCAATGAGAAGTGTTTCAACTGTGGTAAGAAAGATCATTTTGCTGCTGAGTGTAAAAGCAAGAAAATCTTTAAGCATCATCCCTCTCAACCCATAAGTTAATCCTGTCATGACAAGTACAAATCAAATTACAAAAGAGAAAAGGCATAGAACCAAAGATTCTGAAGAAAAGGTAAGGGTCTCATAGCTGAGACTCATGACTAGATTAATAAGCCGAACTCTTCCTCTAGTGATGAAAAATATGGCACATCTCTGTCTTATGGCTAAAATATGGGAGATAGAAGACTCTGACAAAGGTTCCACCTTTACTGCTGTTGATGTACCTTCTACCTCCAAGAAAGCCAAAGATCCGGCCAAACCAAAGAAGGTAAACAATTTCTCTTCTCTGTTTGAATCTGAAAAGATTAAAACTTTTGATTCCTTATGATTTACATAATGTTAGATATGCTATAAAGAAAGCTTACCTTCAACTTAAAAGTCTAACTTGTCAGTTACAGAAATGCATGAATCAACTAAAAGACTTTGATAAAATGACCTGAAAGAACAAAAGTTAATTAACAATGTTCTTAACAAAGAAAGAACCATGGTCTACTAGAAGCTTGAGAAATAAAAAGCCACTCTTCATAAATGGGCTAGATCATCCAAGAACTTAGATAAAATCTTACATGATCAAATTCCAAGTGAAGTAAAGGCTGGTCTAGGCGATGATGATATGGATCTGTATGCTCCTGATGACTCTTAATGCATTTTTATTAGTATCAATGTTCCTATTTCTTCTACTAGGGACATCGGTGACCCAATCTCAGTAGTCGTTTATTCCAATCCTCTGACTAATGTTGACGGTGCCTCTACCTCTCTTCTTCTTCCTCATCCTCCTGCCACTAAGTGGATTAGAGATCACTTAGTAGAGAAAATTATTGGTGATCAAAAAACAGGTGTCCAAACATGTCACAATGCTAGTAATATATGTTTGTTTGTCAATTTTTTATCTTTCATCGAGCCCACAGAGATTGAAGAAGCACTTGATGATCCTAGCTGAATGAGTGGCATGCAAGAAGAATTGTTGCAGTTCGAGCATAACAAAGTTTGGAGACTGGTCCCCCGACAAGCCAACAAAACAATTATTGGCAGAAAGTGGGTCTTCAGAAACAAAATTGGATGAGAACGGAACAATGACTCGAAACAAGGCATGACTCGTTGCCCAAGGATACAGGCAAGAGGAAGGTTGAAAGCTATCCAAATCTTCCTTGCCTATGATGCATACAAGAACTTCAAAGTTTTCCAAATGGATGTAAAAAGTGTTTTTCTAAATGGCAAACTTACTGAAGAAGTCTACGTAAAGCAACCTCCAAGATTTGAGGATCCTAAATATCTAGGGTATGTCTATAAGATAGACAAGGCCTTGTATGGTCTTAAATAGGCTCCTCGTGGAATGGTATGACACTCTATCTACTTTTCTTTTGGAAAATGGTTGGTAAGATTGACAATACCCTATTTCTTAGGAAACATAAAGGTCATGTCTTTCTTGTACAAATGTATGTGGATGATATCATCTTCGGTGCCACTAAAGAATCTATATGTAGAAAGTTTTCAAAACTCACGCAAAGTATATATGAAATGAGTATGATGGTGAACTCACATTTTACTTGGATTTGCATGTTCAACAATCCGACAAAGGAATCTTTATAAATCAAAATAACTATGTTAAAGATATTTTAAAGAGATTTGACTTCTCTAATTACTCATTCATGAAAACCTCAATGGCATCTCCCTTGAAACTGAATGCAGACCCTGATGGAAAATCGGTAAATGTGAATGATCGGCTTTTTACTCTATCTTACTGCTAGCCGACCAGATAACATATTCACCACATGTTTTTGTGGAATATACCAAGTGAATCCAAGGGAATCTCACTTGGCAACTGTTAAAAGCATTTTCAGGTACCTGAAAGGTACTCCCAATCTGGGTTTTTGGTATCCCAAAAGCTCGGGTTTTGGTCAAACGGGTTCTCAGATTCTAATTATGCAGGTTGTAAAGTTGATAGAAATAATACAACTGGTAGCTACCAGTTGTTGGGTGGAAAGTTAGTCAGTTCGACTAGCAAGAAGCACAAATTGTACACCTCAAAAGCTGAAGCTGAATATGTTGCTGCAGTAGTTGTTGTGCATAAGTCCTATGGATGAAAAATCAGTTAGCTTATTACGGTCTGTTGTTATTAGAAATTCCTATTTTTTGTGACAATTCAAATGTCATTGCTATGCCAACAATCCAGTTCTTCACTCTCGTACAAAGCACATTGATATTCGGTATCATTTTATCATAGATCATATGATGAAAGGTGATATTGAACTTCATTTTATTCCCACAGACTATCAACTCGTTGACTTTTTTAGCAAGCCTCTTGATGAAGCTAGGTTTAATTTTCTGATTAGTGAGTTGAGAATGTTAAATGTTGAAAATTGAAATTTTGAGTATTCACTAGCTGCTCTTCGTGGTTGTGTGTTCTCTATAAATTTTATATTGTCTCAATAAAATTTTCAAAATATTTTGTGTTTGGCTTTGTGTGAACATGATTGCTTTTTTCAAATGTTGATTTTTGAAAATGATGAGGTTTAAACTCGTTTGGTTCTTTAAAATCAGTTTTATATTCTCTCTCTAAAAGAAACTATGTGCGTCTAATAAATTTCCTAAAACGTTGATTTTGGAAAAAGCTTTAATTTTCAAAAACACTTTGATCAATTTTGAAAATGGTGTTTGATTGAATAAGTTCTGTTGAAAATTTCTTCTTCATTTGGTTCGTTTTCTGTGTGAATAAGTATGTTATCCTCTTGTTGGGTGAACTCAAAAGAAAATAATTTGTTATGGATTTATATGTATGAGGTTTTCAAATTTAAAAGAAACTATGTGATTTGGTCTCAAAACGAAACCTTTATATGAAAATCCAACCTCCATTTGCAACTGAACCTAAAACCCCATAATCGGTGACCTATTATTCGGACAAAAACAAAAACCCATCACAAACCGATCTCTCCCTTACCAATTCTCTCACTCTCATCCTCCTTTCCCTCTCACCGATTTCAACCACAAATGAACCATCTCCCCGAACCACCTAACTCGATCCCAATATTCTATCACTCGTCGACTATCTCACTTACGATTTCCTCCTCTCTTTCTTTCGGCAAGCCACCACACCCCTGCCTCCGTCTCTTCGGCTTGCCTCCCAACTCGTCTTACCCTATCCCTCTCAAATCGATCTCCTCTTTGGCCTTGCACCCTTCAATCTCCACCCAGCTTCGGCCTCGTTGTTCCATTACCAACACCGATTGAATCTATTGTTCGGTTTACCCTAATGGACCACCCTCTCTCAAATCCTACCATTTGAATCCCTGCCTTCAGTTTCTCCCTCACACACCATCCTCTTTTGGCTTCCCCTTAATGTGCATTTTCCAATCCAAACATTCAATATCTCGACCCCTCTAACACCTCTAAAACCATCAAAGCCTGCCTTTTCACAATTCGGCCCTTCCATCCCTCTCTTCCACCATAACCGATTTCTTCTTAATCGGTCCTTACCCTTCAATTACCCATATCTTTTATGCTACTTTGTGCAATATCTTGGTTGTCAATTTGGTTGACATATTCAGTTACTTCTAGCCAATACCTTTTTGGTATATAGAGTCTAATTCTTACCCTCTTACTCCTTTCTCTTTATATATCAACGTTCTCCCTTCTCCTTTGTCAACTTTCACCAATCCTCAAAACCTATCTCCCAACTACTGTGCCTTTTCAACTTCAACAACAGTGGCTTTTAAAGTTGCAACTCCCTCTAAAGATTCAAAGAATGTGAAATTTGTCCCTCTCACAGCTGAGAGTGTTACCTTTGCACCATGCAACTATTTGCCATTATTGGATCACAATGACAAATATATGGATTTCCTCATCATCACGAAATTCTTACGTAAGTGCCCTCTCCACACAGTTTTAACTTCATATCCTAGGATGAGCAGGTTTCTTTCAGGCCATTTTTGGGCCACCTGTGTGTATGATGATACTACCAAGGCAGTGCATACTTTTGTTTTATCTATCAAGGATGTGTCATTTGTTGTTGATGATCTGAGACGTGTGTTGGATCTTCCTACATACTTCTTCTATGATGACATTGTTTCTATTGAGAATCTTCATAGTGTGGCTTCTGTTTTGGGTTATGTCCAAGACCCTAATGTCAAGAGTCATGGCACTTTCTATCGTAAGAACATGGGTGGTATTTGGAACTTCTTTTTCTCACATGTTATTCAATGCTTGAGCTTCAAAACTTGAGGCATGGATCGGTTTCCTACTTCAGTCACACAACTTGCTCATGCACTTATATTTCAGAAAAAGATTGACTTTGTTGGTTACTTCTTTGGGGAGCTCGTAAAGAAGATGGGTTTCTAAAAGTTCTACAGTTCTATTTATCCGATTTTCTCTCCATGCCAACTGATGCTGATAATTTCTTTGACCTCAAAGTTTCTCAAATTGGCTTTCAGACTTTAAAGAAGGCATCTTTGCCTACTGATCTTCTTCTTCCATCAGGTATGATTTCTTTTGTGACCTATACCTATTCGGTTTGGGGGGGAGTACTTGGTGACCATAGCAGCTGGGGCACATCCTCATGTTGCACCGGTCACCTAGCACTCCTCCAAGTCGGTGGCCCTCCTCTCTCTTCTTCAGCTACTACCTCTAAAGAGGCCACCTCCTCAGTCAGGAGACGTATAGCATATAGCTTTCTACCCTCACCCTATGCATCTGATTCTGAGGCTACGATTCCGAAAGAGCCTTCGGAGTCTCAGCTCGCCTCTCACCTCTCTCAAAAAAAGCGGAGGCACTCTTAATTATCCACTATTGGCTCTTCTTCTAAGAAGACCAAGAAGCCTAAAAGCGCTAAAAACATATCTCCAACCAAGGACTCTCAATAGTCAAAGGTTGTTGAAGTTGGTCCTACTGAGCCCAAGGTATCTGTTATGCACCCCCTAGCTCCTTAGTACCTCCCAACAGGACACTGTTATACAATCGGGGATCCCACATCACTCCACCTCGATGTCTCTACACATCCTTGGTGAGAACTCAGATACCTTCCCTTACTAAGGTCCTTCTTCTCCTCCGCATACTCATGGCCTATCACCGGAGATCAACGATCTCGATGATCTTGCACAGATAGATTACCTTTCAGCTACGGCTGACGATGGTATCCCTTTCTTCATTATCTTCTTATGGATGTAGGTGGTGAGCCTTACTGGCCTACTACCTCTACTACTATTATAATTAGCGACCGCCTCTCACAGGCGTCGATGACACAGACACTAAGCTTCACGCCGATGTTGTTGATACAGATATCGAGCCTCTCGATGATATTGTTGATACAGACGTCCAGCCTCAGGCCGACATTTGTGATATTCCCATTGGTGACTTTTAGGGTGCCGATGATACCGAGAGCGTTGCAGCTCCTTCCCAAGATAGGCCAGCAAGCCCAATCAAATCTTGCTCGCCTATTCCTTATCCTGATTTTTTTGCAGGGCCTACACCTCAGTCGGGCTTTCAGTTCACTTCCCCTTCTCCTCCTGATATATTATATGCTCTACCTAATGAGGTGGTAGTCATGTTTTGGAGCTTCTCTTCTCAGTGTCAGCTGCTTCTCTCTCAGCAGGCCTTTCTCCACACCGATCTATCTTGCAGATTGGACACCATTGCATCCAGGCTTATTACTGAGGTGAGTCGACAGGATACAGACATACATGTTTATGGTCGTACTATTACAGCACTTGGGGACAGTGTTGATTCAATTAGTGCTCGTTTTTTATTATTCTCTCAGACTCTCAGTCTACTATCATATGACATGGAAGAACTTTGTGTCTGCTTAGACTCTCAGGCTGACATGAATCAAAGACTATCTCGAGAGAAACCAAAAAAGACATATCGAAGTAGTTTTGATGATTCAAGAATGTTATTACTTGAATTCGAAGTTCGTAGTTACTTCGACTAGATGAATAGTAACAATGGAATAATTAAGTCATGGTTCATTGGTTGAGTGTATCATTAACCATTTTTTTTGGTACGAGGAACTTATCATGAATCCACTGATTTCTGTCGCTTCCGTTATTGCTGTTGGATTGGCTGTAGGGCTTGCTTCTATTGAACCTGGAGTTGGTCAAGGTACTGCTGCGGGTCAAGCTGTAGAAGGTATCGTGAGACAGCCCGATAAGCATTCTTTAGTCTATTGCCAATTTAGACTCTAAGGTTGATGCACAAACTCAGATATCTAAGATGATCTTAGAACGGGATCCTCCTGAAGTTTCTATCAACTTGGGTACTAGTCAGTTCACAAAGTGGGCATAGATTTATTGACTGAGGTTAGTCATGGGGTTCAATCTGATTCTAGTCTCTTGGGAGATCTTCATCATAGTGTTTCTCGTCTACTGTGATGCTAGGGGTGCTCTGCTTACCCCTCTTCTCGTGCTACTAATTTCATTCCTTCCTCCATTCCCACTATGGAGGAACCCTTAGTTGCTGCTTTTATGCCTTCCCCTATTCCCACTGAGAGGGAGAAGACAGTTGATCATGATACCAGTGACGACGAGGACGACTCAGCCTCTACCTCTTCTTATTCTGATGATGATGATGACTCCTCAGACATTAGTTCTCCTTCTGAGGGGTATTTGGCTTATCCGAACACCTTATTTGTTGAGGGGGAGCAGCCGAGCTCTCACCCTACTATTCCCTCTCAGCCTTCAGTTGTTTTACCTGTTGAGAGGGAGCATCAGGTCACTTCTTCTCATGATGTTCCTTTTCATAGAGAAAGAAAAGCACCCATGACATCTGATGAAGTAGCTGCTGAAGCTAAGGCAACAAAGATGGCTAAGAATCAGGAAGAGACAACCATTCACTTATTCTTAAAGCTCCAACACATGTTGAAATGGATCTTCATCTCTTAGGGGTTTCAGATGAGGATGTGGCAAATTCAGTTGCTCTCCAAAAGTAATTTGATCAAGCCAACAAGTCTCAGTCGTTGGTTCAGCAGTCAGAGATGGAAAGAAAGAAAGAAAAGAGAATAAAATGGTTCAATGAGTCTATCCTCCATGAGTACATTGCTACCCGAATTATCAATGCTAGAATCAAAGGTCCTTAAAAGTTGACTTAAGATTCAAATCAAATATATCTAATAATTGGTAGAGCAAATGGAGTAGTGAGAACCAAAAAACTGTCATGGATAAATGCTTGTGGGCTATCTGAGTGGGTGGAAACAATAAAGTTTCTCAAGAATGTATCGAGAGTTTGTCTTGAATCATTTGTATCATCTCCTGAAAAAGATACAAATGATTAAGAAACACTACAAGTTATCTTCCCCTCCACAACTCTCTGCTCTTAAGTTACTGTTGAATGAAAGTTGACCCATTTATGTGACTTATTCTTCTTGAACTATCTTCTTCATTGTAAGTATTTAAATTCATTGTCTAGTATAGATGCAATTTATATTAAAATATTTACTTCAAATTTTTTCCATTCTTTATTTGTTTGTATCTAATTCATTATTTGTTTTGTATATACGTTTATAGTTTAAACAAACAAAACAAAAAAAGAAAAAAAATCCAAAAAGAATATGTACATGAGTCATCGAATTTATATGTTCTTATTCTTAAAGAGTTTTAGAGTTTGTGTATCTTGTATTTATTTATTTCTAAGTGTTTGTATCATCATCAATAGGGGAAGATTGTTAGGTCACCTATTGATTTGGTGATGACCCACTGATATGTTTCTCTATCCTATCAACACTTGGTGGTTATTGGTTTCTTGATACATACTTAAATTCATTGGCACAATCGAGGACTAGCCAATATGAAGACAGAAGGTCACCGATGTGGTACTGTGGATCAATTGTCTAAATTACACACCAAGACTCCGGAGTAGTTGATTTAATGATTGAAGATGTTTTAAAGCTACTAGCTGATTGAAGGAAGATCTTCATGCACCGAAGACTTGTAAGTAGTTGTTTGGGATGATAAAAATCAATTACCTTTAATATTTAAAACTTCTATATCCTTATTTTGTCACATCATTTACCTTTGGTTTCTTTTTTAATATACATAGATAGATATTGATGATTGATTTATTTGTGACACAATACCAATACCATTGTCAATGTTTTATTATTGTGATGTGTGTATGTAAAGATTATGTTTCTAATTTAACTTATAAACGTTGTTTTAAAACATAATTTTTTCAAAACGGTTAAAAAATGCAATTAAGTAGGCACAGAATAAGTGTACTATAAATTTTGATTTTTATAGTAAGAGGGACGATGAAAACTACCAACCTATAGCCACATTTCAAGATTTGATGAATACTCAAAGCTCATTAAGCCACCTCATTATCCTTTGGTTGTTCCTTTAATATATATATATATATATATATATATATATACATATATATATATATTCAATCTCTCATCAAAGCATGATATCTCAATCTCAACCACAATTCACTTAACACTTCAATACTCAATTCTCATGATGCACCTAATTACCTCTTGGTTCTTATTTTAATATATATGTGTGTATAAATAAATATAATATATATATATATATATATATATTGATGATTGTAAACAAAATTCCTTTTTAATTTTTTATATAATAAATTTTGTTTTTACAAAAATAGTGTCATCCAAGTAAGATAACCTTATAAGTCAAGTCTCATGAGTTGACACAATTAATCATATCCTTCTTTCTTATACACACCTCTTTATTCCAATCTTTCAATCTTTCACCAATGTGAGATATCTCAAACTTAACCACATTTCACCAACACCTCAATAYTCAATTCTCATGATGCCACCTCGTAAAATTTGTTTTACAAAAATAGAGTCATTCAAGTAAGATAACCTTATGAGTCAAGTCTTATTAGTTGACACAATTAATCTCATCTTTCGTTCTTATACACACCTCCTTATTCCAATATTTCAATCTGTCATCAATGGGATATCTCAAATTCAATCATAATTCATCAACACCTCAATACTTAATTTTTATGATGTCACCTCAATATTCTTGGTTCTTCTTTTAATATGCCACCTCAATCTTTCAATCTTTCACCAATGTGGGATATCTCAAACTCAATCACAATTCATCAACACCTCAATACGCAATTCTCACGATGCCACCTCATAAAATTTGTTTTGCAAAAATAGGGTCATTCAAATAAGATAACTTTATAAGTCAAGTTTCATAGTTGACACAATTAATTTCATCTTTCTTTCTTATACACACATCCTTATTCAAATCTTTCAATCTCTCACCAATATGAGATATCTCAAACTCAACCATAATTCACCAACACTTCAATATTTACTTCTCATGATGTCACCTCAATATCTTGGTTCTTCTTTTAATATATATATATATATATATATATATATATATATATAGGAGCCTATTCAAGGGAGAACTGAGTTGTTTGTGGTAACTGTGAGAACCAATCTCAACCAATCATTTTAAATTATTAATTACACAATTAAATTCAAATTAAAAGGGTATCATGGTCAATTCCTAATTTTAATTTTGATTTTAATTTTTTAAAGACAACCGTTCAAATAAAATAAACTTAATATTGATTTACATTCCTTAAATAAAATATTATTATTAATTACTGAAATAATTTCAAAAAAACTAATCGGTTTATGTAAACATGTATGTGATTCTGATGAATCACATGAAATCACGTTGAAGATTGTAAACATAACTATTTAACAATGATAAATCAATAATTTTCACTGCAAAAAATTCATACTGGAGTTTGAAAACGTAATGAAGAACAAGGGTAAAAATTCTATTGATTCTTCATCCCATATAAATTCTGATGAAGACAGACTATATGTCAACTCTCATGAAGCAAATGTAGATGTTATGGAGGTTGTTACATGGGAGGCTAGTGAAGAATTTGATGTTGGACTTTCTCCATATAAAAATGTCCAACGAAACTGTGAAGAAATCTGTTTGGAAGATGATATTCAAACTGATGTAATTGATGATACAACAGGCTACACATCGAACAATGAGATTCAGAATGATGAAATTCCAGGTTTTTTTTTCGCACAGCTGTAGAAAACTATGTTTAATTCTACAATATAATGTGATCTTCCTGATTTGTATCACAGTGTGTTACCCAAATTAATTTCCTGATTTGAATTCTTTAATATCTTCTATGTGTGATTATTGAATTCTTTAATATCTGGTTTTTTGTGTCTATTAATTTTATATGTATTTTGTTGTATTAGAACCTGTAATGCTTTCTGTATGTATCAATGATTTAGGCATGGTTGTGGTACTGTGTATCTAAAGACAATATATTGATGTGCAAACTTGTGATACTTTTTAAATGGTCCTTATATATGTTTGAAACCATGATCACCCTGATTTGTATGTTTGATTCTACAATATAGTATGATCACCCTGATTTGTATCACAGTGTGTTACCCAAGTTTCAAACATATACAAGGACAGTGTATCAATGATTTKTATCAATGATTTGTATCACAGTGTGATACATAATTAAATGTTCCTTGTATATGTTTGAATCCATGTTTTCAGAATACTTCTTACTGTCTACTCTGTCTTGGATTTATTTTCTTGTTTTGATTGTGTAAATCTTTAATATCTATAATTATATGTGTATCTTTTTGGGGTACTGTGTATATAAAGACAATATATTGCTACATTGTGGTACATTTAGTGTTGATCATAATCTATTTGAATTCATGTTTACGGCTATTGATCAAGCAGGACGGTGCTTATCAATATCACCAGGTGCTACTAAGTGGTATACTCCAGTAGTTGAAGAAGTTATCAAGCCCGTTATAGGATCTGTGTATCCGTCATTGGATGTAGCAGAATCGGTATACCAAAAATATGCTAAGTCGGCTGGTTTTGAGGTACGACGATCAACCCAAAAGATTAATCCTGATGGTGTAATACAGAATAAATACTTTGTATGT
>NC_037530.1:28206438-28207818 GCF_001531365.2 Cynara cardunculus var. scolymus
GTAAGTAGTAGTGTTTACAGGCTTTCCATTTGGATCCTTGTTAAGAGTAAGAGGAGGAGCCATAGGAGTTTTCATAGATGAGCTGTTGGTTAGATCAAACKTCKTMADCATGTCGCGAACATACTTACTCTGGTTGATAAAGATACCTTTATCAGTTCTAGATAAGACTTTTTGTGTTGTTTATTGATGGAAAAGCAATGTTTTATTTGGCTTAGAAGATCCTTATGAACTAGCAGAGTAGCGTTGACGATGGTGGTAGGGGTAGAGACGGCAGTGAGTGGTGGACAATGATGACTGTAGATGATGTGAATATAGTAAAAAAGTGGTGGTGGTAGCGATTGATAGTGGTGGAGGAGGTAGTTGTGGCTGATATGGTAGAGATAGAGGTAATGGTTGGTTGTGTTAATGGTAGCCGATCATGGTGGTGTTGGCGGACAATATTGACTTTCTAGGATGTGTATAAAGATGGTGGACAAGAGGCATGGTGGAGGTTGTTGCAACAACAATGCTGGTGCAGGTAGAGGCAATGGTGGTCATAGACGATAGTGACTGTGGAAGATGTGGTGGTAGTGCGTGTTCGATGGTGGAGGAGGTATAGTTGTAGCCGATGTGGTCAAGGTAGAGGTTAGAGGGTGGTGATAGTGGAGGTGGCTAACAGTGGTTGTGGAGGAGATTGTAGTAGTGGAGGTGGCCAAGGTGGTTGACACTGGCTGTTGGTGATGGCGAGAGTGGCCAAGGTGGTCCACTCTGGCTGTTTGTGATGGCGGGATAGGCCAAGGCGGTCGCCTATGGCTGTTGGTGATAACGGGGGGCGCAATAGGTGGTGGTAACCATCAAAACAAATATGATATTAGGGTTTTATATCAAATGTAGGTAGATTAATATATTTTTATTTTTAATGTCCCATCTTGTTCCACCTATTTTGGTGGAACAAAAAAAGTTTTTTTTTGTCCACCTTGTCCCATCCAATCCCGGTCTAAAACTCTATTAAGCAAAACGCCCGAAAACTTTGATAAAGAATGAAGTCGCTGTCCAGGTCGCCCGTGCTCAAAACGATGTCAAACAGTCATTTGTGCCATCCTAACCGTGTTGTGATGCATCGTGTTCTTTCCTTGTTGTTTCTTGATCATGTTCCCGACTGTTTTCTCGAACGTTTCTCTATCATTTTCTTGATAGTTTTCTCAGTCGTTTCTCGACCGTTTTCTAGGTCATTCTTCCGGTTGTTTTCACGRCTGTTTACTGACTGTTTCCCCARCTGTTCACCAACCGGTTCTCCTAACCGTTTTCTGGAAATTATGGGAGTTACTAATAACATAAAAAAGCCCACAAATTACAAAAGTGAGAGAAAGGAGAAAAAGTTCGGTTACACATTCGGTTGGG
>NC_037530.1:28208998-28216312 GCF_001531365.2 Cynara cardunculus var. scolymus
GAAACCTATCTAAACAACCTTTAGATACACACAACGATTAGCAAAATATAAGAAAAGATATTGCTAGGGGGTTCTGAACTCTGATTTCACTTCTGATTTTTAAAAGCGATGCTGAAGTCTGAATTTTGAATTAGTCAGACTGTTTGTTTTTAAGTCTGAAATCTGAATCAGTCAGACTGTTTGTTTTTACGTTAGAAGTCTGAAATCTGAATCAATTCATTTCAATTAAATTCAACTGAAATATCCATCTATTTTTAATACATTAAAAAATTCAACTGAAATACGTCAATTGATTCAACACACAATAGAAAACACGAATAAAGTCTCATAACAACTAGAATCAATATTCATTTTGCATTAATTGTGTCGCAATTTCTTCTCTTAAACTACCCATACATGTTTGGTCAACGGCACTCCCATGCGATTGAACCTCTTCAGCCTCATGCTCATCATCGTTCCCTTGCTCGTTGGTTTGATCATACTCAGAAAATAATTCATCACTTAAACCTTCCTTTTGTATGAAGTTGTGAACATCAAAACATGCAATAACAACGTCTCTCTGAACCTCAAGTGTAAATGGTGTCATTCTTTTCAATATCGGAAAACGTGCTTTCAGCACATTATAAGAACGTTCAATAACATTTCTAAGTTTTGCATGAGAATGATTAAACTTTTCATACTTGTTCATTGCTCATCGACTACAAAAATCTCCGAGCCAATATCTAACATTACGATACGGCGCCATAAATCCTCGAGTATTTGTATACGCAACATCACATAGATAATATATTATTTGAAAACAATAAATAAAATGTTTGTTCAAATGAATATAGTAAATATATTACTTGTATAATCAATAGTATACCTAAAGGAGGAAATGGAAATCCAATAGCACCATTTGTTAAAGCTTCAAACAAAACTCTAGAATCACAAGCATCTAGGGATTGGAAGATCTCATTTGGGATCGCCATGATCAACAGCCTTTTGGCCTTTCGATCAATTTCGACTCTCCTTTTGTCTTTATCATCCTAGTCCTTCCTTTCCTTAGGGATTCAGACAGCAGGAATTTCAGCATTGGTAACAATGGAAGGGACTCTTTGTATAACAGTCATGGAGACGTAAGGTCCATTTTTGACAGATTCATAAAGCTCGAGATCGAAACCTTCATAAAAGTTGATCATTTGGATTTTTTTCATTGGGGATATTCATCTCTAATGAGAGTAAGAGGTTTTGTAAGAGAACCGACGTTTTACATTGAGTTCCAAGTTTGGTTCAACATGTTTGAAGAAAAACAGCGTATGAAAAAGAACTTGAGGCTAGAAATGGAATAACATAACTTCACCAAAAACAACTTGGAGAAATAGTTTGAAATACACTAATCTTCAAAGAAATGAATGAGATCTACATATTTTCAGAAGGATAGCATGAAGTGCATAAACTCAGAAAACAGAGATCTGGAATGAACTACGATTTCAAAGGAAAAAATAACCAAGCAAATGAGGAATAATCCTAAACATATTGGATCCAACTAACCAACAGACTGATTAGATGGATCTTATACCAATTGTAGGAACCCAAAACCCCAAATGCACTAGTAATTAATGCTTAAGTCAACTAGTGAGAGGAAGCAAACGACAAGAATACTAGATTGGTTACTACAAAATGACAATAGCACAGTGATGAAGAACAATTATCTTTTGGGAAGTTGTCAAATCGGTTGTATTTCAATTTCTAATGAGAATAGACAATTACACCAAGAACACACAGTTTTGTGTGAACATAAAATCTCTCAATTAGCTAATTTCTCACAATTGTGATATTTTCTCTCTCAACTATGGTAGGAGTGCGTCTTCAATTGGTAATGATACCCTTAGAGGAATTACCTTTTTATAGCCGTTTCCAGAAAAAGGCATCTTCTAGAAATGGCATCTGTGGAAAGTCAATGCGTCCTCCAGTCTGCCATCTCCACACGTCTTGATTGTTGTAACCGTTTCTACATATGTGTGATAAGGAGATTCGACCACTTGTGATAAAGAGACAGGCCATGGAACCTTCATGTAGACAGGCGAAGTTTGAGACCCAAAGGCTCTGCATATGTTATGCAAAGGCTCTGTGTCTGTGACTCGAGCTCTACATCCCAAGTACTTGCACCGTTGGCACATGACTTCGGTCTTTAATCTCCTCTATGTCCAAGCTTTGTATCTGAGCTCTGGTTCCAGGCTGCTTTCAGACTACAAGTCCTCTTTACTTGAGAAAGACTTTTTACTTAAACTTCAAAGATGTTAACAATGGGAGTTGTACGTTTGATACATATGAACATGTTGTTTCAAAGATGCGGGAAAGATTACGGGTACTAATATAAATGAAACACATGTGCATAACAAAATAAAACGATTAAAAGAAAAATATTCTGCCGCATGACATGCTCAACATGAGTGGCTTTGGCTAGGACAATGCTCGACAATGTGTAACAATTGATTTGCCTGAGGTTTTAGAGGAATATTTAAAGGTTAGTGTTTGTATTTCCTATGCTTATGTATATTCTTATTAATTACTCTTTTTTATATGTATAACAAATTAATTATGTTTTTTGTGCTAGAAACATTCGAACAAAAATCACACTGCAAATAAACCATTCCCTATGTATGAACGGTTATCAATTACTTTGGGAAAGATCAAGCTACTGAATCTATGGTTGAATTTGCAACTGATGCATTAGAGAATATAAATATGGAAAATGAAGGCGACGTTGAAACAGAAGGTTTTTCCTTTCCTTTGTCCA
This sequence comes from Cynara cardunculus var. scolymus, assembly GCF_001531365.2. Lineage (NCBI taxonomy): Eukaryota > Viridiplantae > Streptophyta > Magnoliopsida > Asterales > Asteraceae > Cynara > Cynara cardunculus. Next base: position 28,211,781 of record NC_037530.1, read on the forward strand.
ACACTTCTAATGTTGCATCGGTTTCTCTACTAAGGTGAAACATCATCGAGAAGGGAAAAAAAACTCGCTACAGTTGATGATATGACAAACCTAATAGAAAAGACGCTTCATTCAGTGTCCAATGAAATCCATCAATTGTATTACATCTTTTTAGCGTAACCTAGAGAGTTTGGATATTTTGCTTAATGAGTTGAAGGATATTCATCTTAATACTATGCAAATTGTATGTGTTAGCATGTATTTTGGAAATATCCCAACTCAATTGTGAATTTGGAAAGGCTTGGATGGATCTTTCAAACCAGAATTTGTGAAGGCGATATTGGAAGAAGACAACTGAATCTTTTTTCAATGGGATCAGTTTAAAACAATTAACGTGCTAGTTGTTTTGTTTGTGAACTTCTGAACGCACTACAAGAAATTGGACCTATTGCGACGACGTAAATCGCTAAAAATCAAAACTCCGTCGCTATAGGTCTATTGTGACGACAATCGTCGTTGTAAAGCCGTCTCTATTAGTCCGTACTTGTAGCTTTCTATACCGACGACAAATCGTTGCTAAAAAGGTTAAAAATTAAAATTAAATATTTTATCTACAGTGACGACGTATTGTTGCTATAGATAAAAATAAAAAATGAAATATTTTATTTACTGTGACGATAATATCGCTGCTATAGGTAAGAAAATTAAAAAAACTAAATATTTTACCTACTGCGTCGACTTGTCGTTGCTATAGGTAAAAACTGGATTTTTTATTTTTCACCTATAGCAACTACATGTCGTCGCACTAAATGAAAAAATATATTTTAATCAAATAATTTGATATTCAAATAAATAGAGAATAATTTTGAAAACCGTAATACAGGAACTTTAAATCCGTAATACAAAGTTAATAACATAAAATAAACGTTAATGTCTCAAATATATTAATGCATAAATATCTAATCATCGTACGAGTCACTTTCTGTATCCTCATCATCATTCGCATCCTGTTGTGGTGTCTAGACAGATCCTCGTTCATATTTGATTAGCAAATCTAATATATATATATATATATATATATATATGTCTAAAATTGGATGGTTATTAAAAGTCAGTATCTGAATTTAATGTCTGAATACTTGCATATGGATTCAAATTTCAGTTGGTTTATTTGGTTGTGAACCCAAAATTAAAATACATCAGAACTTCAAATTGTCAACTCCTTTGCCCATAAGAACCAATAGCTGGCAACCTGCAACAGTTGTGGTTTGCATTGTTAGCATGTTGCTAGCAGACATGTCTCAACATTCTAAATTAGAGATGTATGGTATGTATGGTCAAAGCTACCAATCTTAGACATTTGCATGTAGTTTTCCTAAATGATAGAATAAACAGTTGCATTTAAATTTCTGTTACTAGAGCAGTGGAACATAATAGTTTTTGCATCTAATATAGAGTTGCAAATTAACTCTCTAATTGAATACGAAGGTGTAATTCATGGATTTAAATTTACCTTGTCTAGTCGGCGTAGCTGGTTTTTATGTGGCATATTGGTTCTGAGTTATGGTGCTGCTCTGGATGGCTCATTTCTTTTTAACAGTTGCTTTCCATGGAATCAGACCAGTTCATAATGGATCTTAGGATGGGATGGTGCTGTTCAGATGCTGTCTTGTATATATCCTAGGTGTAAAATCTATTAATTTGTTATGGACCACGTGTTTACTTCCATAATAATGCTATGAACACTTGATGTTGCACTTCCAGCCTACGATAGAGGACCTCTATCACTTGGACTTTTATTGCTCCTCCACAACGGCGTTGTTGGTTTCAGAATGGATTGTTCTTCCTCTCTCGCGCTACCAAAATTACCCTCTTTTCCGGCGGACAAATCTGCCGGAAATTCGCCGGAAATTGGGTTTTCCGGTGGATTTGTCCGCAGGAAAAGAGGGCGCCGGTGATTTATTTTCCATCGAGTTTTCCGGCAGATTCTTTACTTTTCCGGCGGATTTCGGCCGCCGGAAATCTTTCGCCGGCTTAATTAAGAAATTTGGTTTAACTTAATAAAAAAAATTTAAAAAATTTCCGGCAGATATATCCGCCGAAGTCTTTTCTCGCCGGAAAAAACTTAATTAAATAAGATTTTCAAAAAAAAATTAAAAAAAATTACCGGCGGCAGGATCCGCCGGAAATCCGCCGGTTTTATTTTTATTTAAATAAGATTTTCAAAAAAAAATTAAAAATTTTACTGGCGGCCGGATCCGCCGGAAATCCGCCGGAAAAAGAATTTCATTATCAAAATTTTATTTTTTGTTTATTTTTTCAATAAATATTTAAATCCTCTAAATCTGTAAAAATATGAATAAAACTAAAAAATTAAAATGCAACCAAATATCATACATTGATTAAAGTAAACAATTGTTACAAAACATATACAATTTAAAGTATCACACAATGTTACAAACAAACTAAATTGTTCCAAATAAACAAACAATATTCAATTAGATGGTGGTAGGAATTGTGATTGACGGAGTTCGTTAACCAAAGCACTCATTTGTTTCAGAAGTTGCTCCTCCACCGTCCATCGACGCTGATTTTCTTCTTGTAAATCCAGAACTTGGGCCTCTAAGTTTACAATTTTCTATAAAAATAAATAAAACGTTATAATATTTAATATGAATTATAAACTAGATCGATAAACATCATCAAAAGAAAAAAAAACACATATCCGTTGTTCCGAAGACGATGAACCAGCTTCCGTGTAGTTGCCGGTCAAGACACAATTGGGATCTTGGTTGTACCCAAACCCAAATAGACGACCTTTTTTGCTTCCCCCAACCGCTTGCTCCCACAGCTCTTTATCAACTAAGGGATAGGTAGAGGTATCATCGCCGTATCTTTGGCTAAGACCCGTCGAATACTCATCCTATATATGGTTTAAAAAGATTGCAAGTCAATTTTAACAGCATAACGGCTGTAAATGGGACGTTTCCAGGCAAAAATAGTGATAGATACGAAAATTATATCCAAAACAATCCTAACATTTGCCAAACAATTGGCAACCCAAACTAAAGCATGATATATACGTAAACAATACGGTTGTTTGCCTAACAAATGGCAACCCAAACTAAAGCATGATATATACATAATTTTTGCCGTAAACAATCCTAATGTTTGCCCAACAAATGGCAACCCAAACTAAAGCATGATATATACGTAATTTCTAACGTAAACAATCCTAATGTTTGCCCAACAAATGGCAACCCAAACTAAATAATGAAATATATACGTAATTTCTAACTTAAACAATTATAATGTTTGCCCAATAAATGACAACCCAATTATAATAGATAGATATACTTATCATTACTTAGCTACACTTAGTGGTCACATACCCCCCCCCCGAATCCGTAGATGTGGCATCTCCACTCGACCTCTTCTTGTGTGTGTAATCGAATAATTCCACAACGGTCGGGGGCACGCCATCTTTTGCTCGTGTCTACAAATGTCAAATTATACAAACATGTGTTAATTATAACATGTTAAAAATCAAGCTACTAAATTAATGGGTTTTAGGTTCTACCAGACGAGCACCATGCTCCGAAAATGGTATCGATCCACCGGTGTGTAGCGAAACTTGGCTATCACGGTTCCTACGTGCCACACCAGAAACAGCCTTCCAATTATCACTGTTCCAACGTTCAACCATCTGGACCCACACATCTGAAGATATCCAGTTGGGGGGGAATTCTTCAACACACTCATATCTCGGTAGGGGTCCGTTTCATCGTACTGAGGATACACATTCATCCTTGCTTTTTCCCCAGCTTTCTTCCTCGCGGCACTCATGTTATCATTATACGGCTTGGCCGACTTTCTCTCCCATATCTCCAACATTTGGGGATCCAAAGCTGGATCCCAAATATAATAGCCCTGTACGTAAAAGTTTAGGCGATTATTAGGTTCAATACATAAATTATAATAAGTTGAATATATAACGCAAACCTGAAACCGCTCCCACATTTGGCGTCTCACGTCCTTTGGGATTTTCTCCCAAGTGGTCCATGGGCCGTCAAGCAGCTCTCGGTTGATCTTGGTGATCCGCCGAATCACTTTGGTGTCATTGATACTATATAATGACGAATTGAATTAACATCAATACAAATAATATATTTTTATCAATTAAAATATGTAAATGTATTTACTCTTGGCTGCGGATGCCAATAAACGTCCGCTGTTGTGGAAGCGGCTCCGGAGCAGCACTACCACGACCAGACTCAATCTCCTCAGGGTGTGCCAAAGCGGTGCTAGAGCCTCTACCCGTACCGTGGGTAGGTGTACTGCCACTAGCTCGATCGGTGATCCGAGTACACGACATTATCGATTTTCTACAAAACAACGTTAGAAAACATACAACAATAATTCAAGAGGGGATGAATATTCCACACAATTGAAAATTTCTAACAATGGTTTACTAATTAAGATTTAAAAATGGAAATAATAAAAGTTTAAAACAACAACACAAAGTTTACTAAGACTAAAATTTACAAATGAAG